>NC_088912.1:82524894-82833019 GCF_963576675.1 Euphorbia lathyris
TTTTGTATCGTAGATATAATATTTAATTTTAATTGTAGTTTAATTCAATTTTTGTTTAACCTATATTGTAATTCTTTTGTATCGTAAATATAATATTTAATTTTAATTATAGTTTAATTCAATTTTTGGTTTTTTTATTATATTCTAATATATTTCTTAATTAATCTGCTATTTTATTATTATTGTTTCACAGAATATTTGAAATATGAAAATTTATTAAAATTCCTAAAAAGTACAAATCATTGAATTTTGTAAAAATAAATGAATCATTCATCTTTAGTTAAAATTCTATAAAAAAAGTAGTCAATTATTTTTAAAATTAATTTAATTTGAATTATCATTAAAATATATATATTAATTTCAAATATACATAATATAAATTTTTTTCGTAACATGATATAAAATTATTTAAAAGTAAATATGTTAATTTATTTATTTATCTAAATTATATAAAAGTTTCATACCCCTGTGCATCGTACGGGTTTTCGACTAGTAGTAAATAAGAGTGAAACCATAAATGAAATCTAAAAGACATTCAATTTGTTCATGCAATTATTATTATTGATTATCATACTACATGATGCATTTTTGCTACGCAATAACTCTAAATTTGCTATGCATGATGCCTAAATTTCTAGCAATGCAATAAAACAACAAAAATAAATCATCTTTACCCAAACCTCTGCCATAATTCTAAACTCGGTAACTCATTAAGTTGTCCAAAATTAGATTAAAAAAATATCAAATATATAAAAATGAACAAAATGGTTTATTAATACTAACATTTTCAACATATTTGATATGTCGATATTCAGATAAATTTAAATTTATAATACCAAATGATCTGGATATTTAAAACCATTATAATTTAGAAGTTTTTTTGTTATCAAAATTTTAGCCTTTTAAATTGGATTATGAACGGCACACGATGTCATTTCATCTAGATCAGTCCATATTTCAAACCATATGTTCATCTGTTACTTAAGTTATTCAATACTTTTTTTTTGTTATAATGGAAGGACTAACCCCAAAAAAACACAAAAAACAAACAGACCGATCTTTAAAGACGGATCATTTTGGGAACCCCAGACCCACAAAAAAATCAGAAAAATCAATACTTTAATACGCTATAAATTAAAAAATTATTGTATACTAAATTTTAATACATATTTTTTAAAGCAAATAATTTATATATTTCTTAAAATTTTAATATGTAAATTTAGGTGCAGGCTATCCTTACTTCGTTGAAAAACAAAGTAAGGATTACTTGGCTTAATCTACCGTTCACTCAAATTATAGTTAATCTAAATCATTCAAATTTTTTAAGCATTTGTTAAATTATTTAACCGGTTAACTTTTCTTCCGGTCTTCAACTTTGCACGCATGCTTGCTTCTCTTCGTATCTCCTGTCATCTCCACCACTACTCTGTTTCAGGCTTTTCTCCACTCTTAAACTCTTCTCTCCATCCCGCCTTGAGTCATCTGCGATATCCTCTTTTGCGACCATCCTTATCTTTTCCAATTTCCGGCAATTTTTTGGTGTGGCAAAATCATCCTTCACTCTGGTTAGCTTTTTCTTAGATCATTTGATTCTTGCTTTTTGCATTTCAGAACCTTATAATTAATTTCCAACTGAGCTTCTCTTTCTTCGTCTCCTCTACACATCCATCTTCTACATTCAACTCCAATGCCAGTATTGTAGTCATTGTCAAGTTTCGGAACTCCATCTACATCTCCCATCGCGATCGGGGTGTAAGGCGAAGTTTCAACCAAAAAAAGGGCCCTGAGTCATCCTGTACTCCAAAAAATCATAGGTGAGTACTATGAGCAATTGATTTAAATTAGGCTGCTTCAGTTAGATTCAAATTGAATGTACAAGTTGGTTTCAGATGGAATTACTCTCTATTTTGGGAGAATAGACTTGGTAGGCCCAATATAGAAGTTAGCTTCTATTTTCTGTCTTGACTCTACTCTCTCTTTTGGGTTTGCTATGTTAGTTATGTAACAAATGTAATTGTTGCTTTATTTGTTATTGATGTCTCAGGAAGTATTTATACCGATTACAGTTTGTGTGTAATTGAAAGACCGTAACTAGGGTTTAGCCTAGAATATAGGAACTAACTCTTTTATACAAATCAGGGAGTAAATAACATATATATCTCTAATACACCCCCGTAGTCGAAAGGTTCGGAGGCCGGACATTGAGACTATTTCTGAAGTCTTCAAAGAGAGGCGTGGGCAGCCCCTTTGTAAAGATGTCGGCGATCTGATATCTGGACGGGACATGAAGAACACGAATGTTGCCTTTAGCAACACGTTCCCGGACAAAGTGAATGTCCATCTCAACGTGTTTCGTGCGATGATGGTGTATCGGATTCCCTGTGAGATAGATGGCACTAACATTGTCACAATACACAAGTGCTGATTTCTGAATAGTTAGGGAGTAAATAACATATATATCTCTAATAAGTTAGGGTTAAGAGTATAATCACAAAAAGTACAACATTCATCAATGGCAACACCCAAATCTAACTTCTTTCTCAATTTAGCTATTTTGTTGTGCTACTAAGCTAATTCACTTTATTTTATGACCAGAATTGAAGTTGTGACTGTAGTCATAGTATAACTTTAAATTTAGGGATGATCCCTGCATTTAAGTCTGAAAACAGAAGGCAAAGATATATTAAGTCAATTGATGTGCTTGAAATCTTTCTATGTCTGAGAATCTATAATTGGTCTTTGAGTTATTTAAATGTAATTGTCAAAATTTCTATTTGAGTGGGGATTCACTGTTGAAATCTGATTTTGGGCATTTCTTATTCAGTTTACATTGACATGAGATTTGTATTGCTGGTTCTTATCCTGTAAAGTTCTTGTTAACATTACTGGAAAAAAACGGATGATATGACTAGTTGACACTAACAGCAGCCTGATCAATCAAAATAGTCAAGGTGTTAATTCAATTTGAAAAAAAAGGCTAATGTAAGGAGGTTTTTTTGGTGCATGCATACATGGTCGTCTAAATAGAGTTCCACATACGTGCTTCAGTCAATTTCCCTCAGGGTGTTGATCTTGAAGTTTTCTGGTCTTTCTTTCCAGGGTTGCTGGTTAAATGAGTTATTTTTCTTGAGTTTTGTATTAGAAATGTCATTGCCTTTTTGTTTCTTAACTGTTAATGCTATCAACAAGTGAATTATAGGTTTAGCTGGCATAGCAGGAAATTGGAACCTTGAGCAGGGGACTTCTCTCGTCAGTGTAAAGCAGGCACTAGATTAGCCGAAGGCTAGGTAGGAATTATAACAATTACCTGATCTGATCCCGGGCCAGCAAGCCCATTCAAAATAAAGGTAAGTCTGTTTGCTTGATATTATTAAGTGGTTTTATAGTTTGCTTTTATAGGTTGGAAGAGAAGTTGTTGAATGCTTACAAGCAGGACTGATCAGAATTGGTTTGGAAATGCATGTCGTTGTACTTGTGAGCATAGTATTTTTATTTCCTGAAGTGCAAATGCAGTTTTCCAAGTCATTCTTTTGCGGAATTTGCGTATCTATAAATAGCATTTATGGTGGCTTGAGTTTTTATGCTCTAATTCTATATATTTATTGCTTGTTGCTTTGGTCAATGATTTTGGACCAAGTTAATTATAAACTTTATTTCCATTCATATATTCTGCAAACAGAGTTGATTATACCATCAAAAGGAAAAATTATTCAAGAACGAAAACCATAATTACTGTCTTGTCTTTTTTCCTTCTGTCATCAAGTTGCATGTAAAATCGTACCCGGTTCAATTACTTATGTGTTTATCTTTGTATCTTGCAGGTTGTAAGTATCTTTGCTGCTGTGAGTATGCTAGTAAATTTGGATGCTTTGAACTTCCATATTAGTTGGTCCAAAATTTTGTATTCATTTTTATCATTTCTTTATTGTCTAAGCTCTTTTTTTTTATGATAGAAGCTCTTACTTTTTATTTCATCTATAGAAGTTTATGTCATTTGACTAAAGATTATACAATTATGTTTGGTATCACATGGAGCTCTTTTCTTAGTTATTTATATATATGGGATACAAATCAAATTTAACCCTAACATTTTAAGGGAAGTGCATATTTAGCCTTAACATATTAAATGGTACAAATTTAATTCTAACGTTTCAAGCAAGACCAAACTATGTTATCGAAAATTAGAAAAAAAAAACTGGTTTGACTGGTATTTAACCGTCACTTAATTAAGACCTTCTAAATATCAATTATGTCTAAGATATATTGTATTACTAACAAAAATAATAATAATAAAAATTATGCTAGAAACTAAATCTGCTACATATTAGTTAGTCATAATTTTGTTACGAAAAGATCGAATAACTTCACTTAAAGTTTCATAAAATTATTACTTCACATAAAAGATCAATAACTTCACAAAAAAATTAAGTTTCATTAAAAACCTTTAGATTTTACAAAAATTAAGTTTCATTTAAAACCTTCAGCTTTACGAAAATTTATTTAGTGTTAGACATAATGTACGTGAAGCAAACTTAATTTTCGTAAAGTTATTACTTTATAGAAAAACCATCGCCTTCACGACAAATAAAGTTTCATGAAAAAAAAAATTGAATTTTACGAAATTCACTTGGTGTTAGGGATAATTTATAAGAAGTGATACTTAATTTTGGTAAAGTTCTATGTTTATAAAAAAAAATTCATTAACTTCAAAGTAAATAGTGTTTCACACAAAACCTTTAAATTTTACGAAAATCATTTATTGTTAGAGATAATTTATGTAACCTTATTTTACAAGAAAAAAATTCACAAAACTTCTGAAAAATAGAATTTTACGTAAAACCTTTAAACTTTACATAAATATTTTATTTTTAGACATTTTACATAAAGTTGGACTAAATTTACATAACATTGTTATTTTATAAGAAAAAATCCAAAAACCTTGTGAAAATAGATTTTTACGTAAAACCTTTGAACTAAATTATTACGTAACCCTTTTACTTTATGAGAAAAATCCACAAACCTTGTGAAAATTAGATTTTTACGTAAAACCTTTGAACTTTACGTAAATCTTTTATTTTTAGATATAATTTACGTATAGTTTGACTAAATTTACGTAACCTTTTTATTTTAGGAGAAAAAAATTCACAAACCTTATAAAAATAGATTTTACGTAAAACGTATAAATTTTACGTAAATCTTTTATTTTTTGACATAAATTACGTAAAGTTGGACATAATTTACGTTACCTTGTTATTTTAGGAGAAAAAATCCACAAACCTTGTGAAAATTAGAGTTTTACGTAAAACCTTTGAACTTTACGTAAATATTTTATTTTTACATATAATTTACGTATAGTTTGACTAAATTTACGTAACATTTTTATTTTAGGAGAAAAAAATTCACAAACCTTGTGAAAAATAGATTTTTACGTAAGGTTTGACTAAATTATTACGTAACCCTTTTATTTTATGAGAAAAATCCACAAACCTTGTGAAAATTAGATTTTTACGTAAAACCTTTGAACTTTACGTAAAGTTGGACATAATTTACGTAACCTTGTTATTTTAGGAGAAAAAATCCACAAACCTTGTGAAAATTAGAGTTTTACGTAAAACCTTTGAACTTTACGTAAATATTTTATTTTTACATATAATTTACGTATAGTTTGACTAAATTTACGTAACCTTTTTATTTTAGGAGAAAAAAATTCACAAACCTTTTGAAAAATAGATTTTTACGTAAGGTTTGACTAAATAATTACGTAACCCTTTTATTTTATGAGAAAAATCCACAAACCTTGTGAAAATTAGATTTTTACGTAAAATCTTTGAACTTTACGTAAATCTTTTATTTTTAGATATAATTTACGTATAGTTTGACTAAATTTACGTAACATTTTTATTTTAGGAGAAAAAAATTCACAAACCTTATGAAAATAGATTTTACGTAAAACGTATGAATTTTACGTAAATCTTTTATTTTTTATCATAAATTACGTAAAGTTGGACATAATTTACGTAACCTTGTTATTTTAGGAGAAAAAATCCACAAACCTTGTGAAAATTAGAGTTTTACATAAAACCTTTGAACTTTACGTAAATATTTCATTTTTACATATAATTTACGTATAGTTTGACTAAATTTACGTAACCTTTTTATTTTAGGAGAAAAAAATTCACAAACCTTTTGAAAATAGAGTTTTACGTAAAACCTATGAATTTTACGTAAATCTTTTATTTTTAGACATAATTTACGTAAGGTTTGACTAAATTATTACGTAACCCTTTTACTTTATGAGAAAAATCCACTAACCTTGTGAAAATTAGAGTTTTACGTAAAACCTTTGAACTTTACGTAAATATTTCATTTTTACATATAATTTACGTATAGTTTGACTAAATTTATGTAACCTTTTTATTTTAGGAGAAAAAAATCACAAACCTTGTGAAAATAGAGTTTTACGTAAAACCTATGAATTTTACGTAAATCTTTTATTTTTAGACATAATTTACGTAAGCTTTGACTAAATTATTACGTAACCCTTTTACTTTATGAGAAAAATCCACTAACCTTGTGAAAATTAGAGTTTTACGTAAAACCTTTGAACTTTACGTAAATATTTCATTTTTACATATAATTTACGTATAGTTTGACTAAATTTATGTAACATTTTTATTTTAGGAGAAAAAAAAATCACAAACCTTGTGAAAATAGAGTTTTACGTAAAACCTATGAATTTTACGTAAATCTTTTATTTTTAGACATAATTTACGTAAGCTTTGACTAAATTATTACGTAACCCTTTTACTTTATGAGAAAAATCCACAAACCTTGTGAAAATTAGAGTTTTACGTAAAACCTTTCAACTTTACGTAAATATTGAATTTTTAGATATAATTTACGTATAGTTTGACTAAATTTACGTAACCTTTTTATTTTAGAAGAAAAAAATTCACAAACCTTGTGAAAATAGAGTTTTACGTAAAACCTATGAATTTTACGTAAATCTTTTATTTTTAGACATAATTTATGTAAGGATTGACTAAATTTACGTAGCCCTTTTACTTTAGGAGAAAAATCAACAAACCTTGTTAAAATTAGAGTTTTACGTAAAAAATTTGAACTTTATGTAAATCTTTTATTTTTAATTATAATTTATGTATAGTTGGACTAAATTTACGTAACATTTTTATTTTAGGAGAAAAAAATTCACAAACCTTGTGAAAATAGATTTTTACGTAAAACCTATGAATTTTACGTAAATCTTTTATTTTTAGATATAATTTACGTAAGGTTTGACTAAATTTACGTAACCTTGTTATTTTAGGAGAAAAAAATCCACAAACCTTGTGAAAATTAGAGTTCTACATAAAACCTTTGAACTTTACGTAAATCTTTTATTTTTAGATATAATTTACGTATAGTTTGACTAAATTTACGTAACCTTTTTATTTTAGGAGAAAAAAATCCACAAACCTTGTGAAACTAGAGTTTTCCGTAAAACCTATGAATTTTACATAAATCTTTTATTTTTTAACATAAATTACGTAAAGTTGGACATAATTTACGTAACCTTGTTATTTTTGGATGAAAAATCAAAAAACTTTGTGAAAATTAGAGTTTTACGTAAAACCTTTGAACTTTACGTAAATCTTTTATTTTTAAATATAATTTACGTATAGTTTGACTAAATTTACGTAACCTTTTTATTTTAGGAGAAAAAAATTCACAAACTTTGTGAAAATAGAGTTTTACGTAAAACCTATGAATTTTACGTAAATCTTTTATTTTTAGACATAATTTACGTAAGGTTTGACTAAATTTACGTAACCCTTTTACTTTAGGAGAAAAATCAACAAACCTTGTTAAAATTAGAGTTTTACGTAAAAAAATTGAACTTTACGTAAATCTTTTATTTTTAAATATAATTTACGTATAGTTGGACTAAATTTACGTAACATTTTTATTTTAGGAGAAAAAAATTCACAAACCTTGTGAAAATAGATTTTTACGTAAAACCTATGAATTTTACGTAAATCTTTTATTTTTAGATATAATTTACGTAAGGTTTGACTAAATTTACGTAACCTTGTTATTTTAGGAGAAAAAAATCCACAAACCTTGTGAAAATTAGAGTTCTACATAAAACCTTTGAACTTTACGTAAATCTTTTATTTTTAGATATAATTTACGTATAGTTTGACTAAATTTACGTAACCTTTTTATTTTAGGAGAAAAAAATCCACAAACCTTGTGAAACTAGAGTTTTTCGTAAAACCTATGAATTTTACATAAATCTTTTATTTTTTAACATAAATTACGTAAAGTTGGACATAATTTACGTAACCTTGTTATTTTTGGATGAAAAATCAAAAAACTTTGTGAAAATTAGAGTTTTACGTAAAACCTTTGAACTTTACGTAAATCTTTTATTTTTATATAGAATTTACGTATAGTTTGATTAAATTTACGCAACCTTTTTATTTTAGGAGAAAAAAATTCACAAAGCTTGTGAAAATAGAGTTTTACGTAAAACTTATGAATTTTACGTAAATCTTTTATTTTATCAGTTCCTATGTTAAATATCTAACATATATTTAGTTCTCGTATTTTAATAATATATTGTTTAGATCATATTTTTTATTTTGATCAACAGTTTTGTCACTTAAATTTTTAAATTATTGAACATAGTAGTCCCTTTATAAGGACTAAACTGTTGAATTGAGCTAAAATTAAGGACTGAATAGTGTATTATTAACATATCATGACTAAATAGTGATTAGATTAAAATATAGGGACTCATATATTATTTACCTTGTAATTAATAATCTTTTAAATTTCTATAATTAAATATTACCTGCTATGCAAGATACCTTTTTTATTAATTTTAATTAAAATTATTTTTATTAACACATGTATAATTACTATTAGATACTAAAACAAAGTATGACTACTTTGTTTTTCACAAAGTAACCATAGAATTTACTGTAAATTTATAGATATTTACACAATAGTAACGAGCGAAACTAAATAAAAAAAATCGTGCAAAACACGGGTCTAAAACTAGTAGCAATTCTAAAATACTACTAAAAATATTTTTTTTATTGCTTTTCAAGAAAACTTAGTCACAGACAGAAGAATGTTGGTCAGAGAGACTCAGATACGCTCGGCTGTTCCAAAACTAGCACTATCTACGGTAGAGGAGTGGAGCGTGTATTGACGCGCTACAGATGTCCATCCGATCTCACCGTCCGCTTTCATTAAAAAAGGAAATCATGGGACGGCTACGTGGACCCACGAAGTCGGTTTGAAAAAACAAAAATGGGACCCATGTTCCGCACATTCTTCTTCTTCAAAAATAATAAAAAAGAAACATTGACCTAGTGCCACATCATTATTACTAGTTTAATCTACGGCTGGTTCCACAAATGATGAACATCTACGGCTGATGTGCTAACATAATTAATAATTAATAATAATATTAATAATGAAAAAATAAAAAATTCGTTAATATTATATAGCAATATAATTAGTTTAGTTAGCATTGTTATTTAATTATCAACTGGACTTGAATAATTATAGATAAAATAATATTTCAAAAAAATATATATAATAAAATTTTAATTGGGAGTATCACCTAGATGATGTTTTACAAATCTTGAACTCATAATCTATCAACTTTAAGAAATTAATCATGATATATTAATGTTTGATATGACTGTTTATATATATTTTGTTTGTTGTAGCTATTTGTAATTATTTATCAATTGTTTGTTGGAATAGCAAAGAATAACCGAGGCATATTAAAAATTTGTTTGATTAAAGGATGTTTGTTTCAGCTTTCCAGAGAAACGTTTAGTGTTTCATTTCAAATCGAAGGAAATATAGCGTTTAGTTAGATTTATATAAACGTGACGTTTAACATTTTCTTTTAGAAACTGCAGCGTTTTGAAACTTTTCCTTCTTATTCTCATAAAATATGGTTCTTTTTAACATTATTTATATTTCTATATGGCAAAAAGCATCCCGATCTTTCATTGTTTGGTGCATTAAACCCTCGATCTTTTATTTAGACACATTGAGCCCCTCATCTTTCACCATTTGGTGCATTAAGCCCTCGATCTTTCATTTAGACACATTGAACCCTTGATCTTTCATATATGGGTGTATTAGGTCCTTCCATAAATCAATTAATATATATGTTTATTAAGGGCATGTTTGGTTAGGTTTATATAACTGCAGCGTTTCGCATTTTCTCTGGACACTGTAACATTTTGGAGCTTTTCATGAAAAGCTCTTTTCATGAGCAGTTGTTTGTAGTTACTTGTTATTGATAAAATTACCCTTCTTATTTCCACAAAATGTTCTTTAATTTTAACATTATTTTTATTTTTAGAACATAATTATCGAAAAACAAGGTTTTATTGTGTTCAATAAATTTTTTATTTAAATTATTTTTATTAATTTGTATAATATATTTTTTATTTTAGAATTTGTTATTTTTAGAACATCATTTGTTGTCACACCAAACATGCCCTTAATAAACCTATATATTAATTGATTTATGGAAGGACCTAATACACCCATATATGAAAGATCAAGGGCTCAATGTGTCTAAATGAAAGATCGAGGGCTTAATGCACCAAATGGTGAAAGATGAGGGGCTCAATGTGTCTAAATAAAAGATCGAGGGCTTAATGCACCAAACAATGAAAGATCAGGGGCCTCAGGATGCTTTTTGCCTTTCTATAACACAATTACCGGAAAAACAAGGTTTTATTGCATTCAATAATTTCTTTTTATTTTTTTGTATAGATTATTTTTATTAATTTGTACAACATATTTTTTGTTTTATAATAGGATAAGGTGCAAAAATACCTCTAACGTTTATAGCTATGAGCAATTTTATCTTTAACGTCTAAAATGGTACAATTATACTCCTAACGTTGGCGGTCAAGTGCAATTTTACTCATAACATTGACAAGTTTGATCAATATTTGATCAACTTTACCTCATATGTCATATGTCTCGAGTCCTCCGATATACTATAATCTCGATGGTTATTTCCTTCCTATGAACAACAACATTCTCAAGGAAGACTAGACGTCACCCATCTGCTTAAGGTTTTAACCTTCGGGTTAACACCTCCATCCTCGAGCTTACCAAACTTTGAACAATCAATCTTCCTTTAACAAAATTTACTGTTAAATTCAGCCACAACAATAGGAAACACAAAATAAAAAATTTCACTTTTACCTTCATATTGGTCCTGTTTATTTGTCGAAAAATATTGTGAATGATAATATTTTTCGATATTTGTTTGCTTAGGAAAATAAGTAAATGAAAATTTTTAGGTTAGTAACAGAAAAATATATGAAGTGAGTAAATGTCTTACTCTTTTAAAAAAGTAAAACATTTTCCTAAATTTTTGGAATCCTACTCGATTCCTTCTTACCCATTTGAAAACTGCAGCCACACACTTTCTTTCTATTTTCAGGTGTTGTAGCCAAACACCGGAAAATGTTTTATTTTTCAACATAAAATTTTTCATTATCCAAAATTTTCCGGACACAATATTTTTTTTGGCAAACAAAGAAAGTCATATATTGTAAATTTTAGTGCTAAAATAGGGTCTGTTTGTTTTTACAGCTCATATTTATTGTTGCTGTTGGCCGTTTGCTATTACGGATAAACAACAAATATTAATTGATTTTTATTTAAAAAGCATCTTTTTCGAATTTTTACTATGTTTTTTTTTGTCCTCCATCCAGACTCAAAAGAAAAAAAAATAATTCTAAAAAATGGAAACAAACTGATGTAATAAGAAAATGATGCAATATTAGTTAAAGTTAAATTAAGTATCCATAAAAAAAATGTTAAATTAAGTTACCTTGGATTTTTGTTAAAGTAAAGAAGTGAACTACTTTGTATCTAGAATGCATATCTTTTACCCATCTTTTGATTGAATTGCTAAAAAGTGATAAAAATTTAAATTTGAAACCTAATCAAATAGTTTTTTTTTTTTTTGAAGAGAAACCTAATCAAATAGTTAATACACACATACAATTATAAAACAATTGAAAATTTTAATGGAAACATAGTTACAAAATAGATTAATAAAAAATAAAAATAGATGGATATTTCGATTAAGTTTTTAATTTAGATTTTGATGTATAATTTTAAAAGTAGGTTGTTAATGGAAGTAAAACAAATTAACAAATTTCTATAAAAAAAATATATCCAAAGATACAATAATAATAAAAATAAATAGAAATTATATAATATATATATATTAATTATATTAGTGTAATTTATGTTTTTTTAAGGAAAAGCCATACTTCATTTAATAACTTTCAACGGTTACAAATATCAGTAAGCAAGAAAGATCTAACAAAGTGAGGTTTCTCAAGCCAGATGGTCGGACTAGCATAGAATTGTGCCGCTCGTGCAAGATAGTGAGCAACACAATTAACTTGATGACGTACAAAAAAGAGGGTATAATCCAAACCCGAATTTAATAGAACAGAGCAGCTAAGAATAAGCTATCCAAACTCAGAGAGATCAGTCCCCATATGTCGAACAACAACGACGATCGATTGAGCATCCGATTCAACTATCACCCGACGGTAGTGATAGGGATCAAAAACCCCTATATTTGGGTACGGTTTTAGGACGGTTTTTAGCATTATTTCATGAATAAGCGAGCAATTCTCGCATTTATATGCTTTTGTGTGAGTTAGTTAGAAATTGGAAATGTTTTATTTACTTTTCGTTGTTTAGGCTCGTTTTCTGGTTATTTTAGGCAACTATGGCCAAAATAGCATGTATGTTAAAATTCCATTATCTTTTATAGCTAATTGATCCGCCAAAAGTCGCACCAAACGGAGTGTCCACTCAAAATGAGTGATTGGCGGGTCAATTTAGCCTCGGAACTAATGTTATTTGGAGTTTTCGTGCATGTGCAGGCTAAAGCATGAACGAGTTCGGGTGAAAATCACATCTCGGGGACCCCCGGCAGTCGCTCGGCGAATTGAGCATCAGTGAGCAGCCCAGGCGTTGCTCGGCGTGCAGCCCATGCGCTCCTCGGCGAGCTGCCTAGGCACTGCTCGGCGCGCAGCCCAGACGCTGCTCGACCGAGCTGCCCAGGCACTGCTCGGCCGAGCAGGCCCCTGGAGGCCAGCTCGCGACGAGCAGTCCTACAAGGGCCAGCTCGCCGAGCTGACCTGCGGAAATTGGTCAAAAATCCCAATTTTACCCCCACGACTCCACGACCGGTCCCACGACTTCCTACCTGCATAAGGACACGAAATAGGTCAGAAAGAGGGCCCGAGCTATATCTATAAATAGAACTTTTCCATTGTAAATTAGATATCTTTTATCTTTGTAATTTTCTTAGCTTCCACGTTGAGAAATCCTCTCCACCTCCTCCATATCCTTCAAACCTCCATTGAAGACACCTCCGAAGCTCCGCTCACCGAGGATTGCTCAAGCTCCATCCTTAAGTCCTAGGAAGACGCCTGCATTGGTAGACAGGTTCCCTGAAAGGGATTTTTCTTCTTTTATATTCTGTCTAGCCTCTGATCCATGTTATGCATCATAGGCTCATTGTATCTTCGTGACAATACTCTTCATCTTTGATATATATTATAGTTTTGTTTATTCAATTGTTTTCTTGCTTTAATCTTTGTCTTACGCTTTGTCTGATTGGTTTAACTCATTCGATAATCCCAAAATTAAGTTGGCACATATTGCGAGCTGAATCTGACCTAGTTAGTGCCTATAGGATTGACGACCCTATAGAAGATTAAGCCCAAATTGCTGAGCCTTAGAGCTAGTTTTGGCCTTACAAGGGAATCACGAACTAGGAACCTCAGGAGGATAGGTAGGGTTAATCGCCTCGGACACAAGTGACTTCGATTAGGTTTTAATTCCGTTGTCTAAACAATCTATTTTCATTATCATCGTATCCATTCATGTTCCTTCGGATAATTACATTGGTAAAAGATCACCTAGGAGTAGTTTAACTTAATTAGGGGTAGAGTAACTTAATTAGGGGTAGAGTAACTTAATTAGGCGTAGAATAACTTAGTTAGAATTAGATAACTTAACTAGGAGTAGTATAATTCAACCTAGGAGTAGATTAACTTAAGCAGAACCAAACTCAAAACCCCCAAAGCCTAGATAACACCTGTGACCAAGTAGCTTGATACTTGCAGAAATAAATCTTGTGGACGATACCTGGACTTTTCCAGAATTTTATTACTTGATAACGACGGGGTACACTTATCCCTTAGTGAGCCTTCTTACGGGAGGCGCATCAGGTAGCCTTGGTCTTTTAACCATGTGAGGGCCTCCTTAAAGCTTCGGATCCAAACATCCCAAGAACAGAGAAGTATCGCACCTCATAAAGGCTCTCTCATGATTCTGCACTTGTCATCTGAGCCTCATTGAAAACAACTATGTCGACATTCATTTTAAGAAAAGGAGGCGGAAGGGCGACCCATCGACTGACTGACGGTGAAGATTGTTGCCTTGAGAATGATATATTAAGAAAAAGCTTGGAGAATTAAGGCATTGTTTGATAACATGTTTTATCACTTATATTAAAATGTGAAACACTTATTTAATTTAAGTATATTTGATAAGAATTATTTCTCCACCACTTAAATTAATCAATTAACTTAAAAATCACTTATTTTGTTGAGTCAAAATATTTAACTTAATATTTTAAATTAAACATTATAACTAATATTTTTATTTCAATACTTATTTTAATATTTATCAAACATATACATCATTTAATACTTCAAGAATTTATAATATTCATTATTTAAAATTCAGTACTTAATTTTTTTAGCATTTAATTTTCAGTTTTATCAAACAACACCTAAATCTTTACAAACTAATTCCCAAATTGAAGCTGGACAAACCTTCATGACATACATAGGAAACTAAAGACTTGTTGCCGAGACAGCTAAATCGTGAGTTACTATATTATCCTCCGTATGAGTGAAAGAAAATGCACAACTAGTAAACATGACTTCAAGTTAAAGATATCTTCGTAGATAAAATAAAAGGAAGATTGAGGGTAGAATTCGTTGTTGAGAGCTTCTACTACAATTTTTGCATCAGATTCAATGTAAAAATCTCAAAAAAAAAAAAATTATTGGCAAAATGGATCCTTTGAAGAACAACTTGTAGTTCCACAGCTTGAACCGATGAAAATGATCAATAGGAATACCGACGAATAAGCGTAAATTTTTTAATACATACATATATCATTACATTTCATTTATTATATAAAAATTATAATTTAAAAGTAAAATCAAATGATAAATAAAAATATTATATCCACTGAGGATGATATATAATTAAAATTTTAGATTTATAAATCAGAAAAGTATATATATAAAAGACTTTTGGGTTAAAAATCTTAAAATATTAAACAACTTTAAATTTATTTTCTATAGTTTTTTCTGAAAGAAAAAAAAGTTATATTCAAATAATTAGATTTAAATTTATAATATAAATCGTGATAGATACTGGTTACTTTGTTTTTGATAAAGTAGCAATTACTATAATTGTTTATTCTACTTTTTTTATATTTTTTTTACGAGAAAAGAATATGAATTAAAGAATCAATCAAATGTTTACATCAGATTCAGTCAGAGGTCTCAAAAAAAGAGGAGCTGAATCCCAGTACGTTGGACTTTGCCAAGAAAATGAAGAACTATCTAGGAGGTCGGCAACACGGTTGGCTTGCCGGGGAATATGAACCACGGACATGTCAATAAAGTCGCTTGCAATGGACTGACAGTGGCGGATTACATCCCCAAATTCAGTTATATCACTTATTTGTCGGGCAAAAGCATCAGTGACCACCCTCGCATCCATTTCCACGGTGACCTTGTTCACACCACTGTTCTTGATCCAGCTTAGGGCTTCTTTCAGGCCAAACGCCTCAGCCACCGGACTTGCCCAGCACCCTGGCTTATGTGCTGACCAGCAAGCACGAATTCTGCCCAGAGCATCCCTACACACCAGGCCGAAGCCCATTGCCCGCAGTGGAGCCTGAATCAAGGCATCGATGTTAATTTTCCAGCGACCATCCGACGGCACAGTCTAATAAGCAACATCTGCCCTCTGCCTAACATCGGATCTATCTCGGCCAACAGAGTCTAAGCTCACCGCCAAATAATCACGCAACCACTGGATACTACGGGGAATACATAGACGAGTCGGCACAATATGTTTATTCCAGACACAGTTGTTCCTTTGCTTCCAAATTTCCCAGATTATAACACACATCCACATCTGCTCCTCTTCAGACCGTGCGCTGTCGAACATAGCAGCAAGCCAGTCAATAAAGTCTTTCCCTCACGCCAACATGACATAGGAAACAGACAATCAATGAACAGATGGAAATTATGCTCTCCAACTTCATGACAAACTGCACAAATATTGTTAACCTGTATGCCTCTAGCATAAAGATTATCCATGTGAGGTAGCAGCTCGGCACATGCCCGCTAAACTAGGTTCTTTACCTTTGGTGGAATACGCAAACCCCAAAGTTTTTGCCAAAAAACTGTGTGCCAATTATCCGCTCTCTCGAACTGTTGGTCAAAGGCTATACGATACCCCGATCGAACAGTATAGAGACCATGTTTACTGTAATGCCAGATAACCTTATCTTCCTCACTGATATTCCAGGCCGACTGCTACAGGATATGTGTCACATCCGCTGCGTTGAAGATACTTTGGATATAAGTCACGTTCCAGTCACCCGTGGTCGGACATCTCAAATCGGCCACCCGTAACTCCTCCATGTCCGCAACCACTGCAGTAGCAGGTCTGAAATTCGCAGCGCCAGCGAGCCATGGTTGTCCCCATACACGGATCGAGTCTCCTCTCCCAATCTTCCATCGACATCCCTTTTCCAGACACGGTTTAGCACTCCATATACTCCGCCACACTAGGCTCGGGTTATTACCCAACTGAGTCGTCCAAAACGTCCCCTCATGGAAATATTTAGCTTTGAGGATCTGACTAGCCAGAGTATCCTTATTGGAGATTAATTGCCAAGCCTGTTTGCCCAAGAGAGCTAAATTGAAAGCCCCTAGGTACCTAAAACCGAGCCCTTCTTCTTCCTTCCTGCGACACAGCCTATCCCACGACATCCAGTGAATCATCCTCTTGTCCCCTGTCGACCCCCACCAGAATGAATTCATCATTCTCTGTAATTCATCACAAAGGCTGCTAGGCAACAAAAAAATACTCATACAGAACGAAGGAATTGCCTATGCAACGGATTTTAGAAGCACCTCTCTACCAGCTTGGGACAAGTACCTGCTATGCCATCCATTTACTCATTTCCACAGCTTCTCCCTTAAATAGCTAAACACAACCCTTTTCCAACGCCCAATAAGGGAAGGAAGGCCTAAATACCGACCCGTGTTTAAAGGGGCCGACACACCGAGGATCTCCTGTAGCTAATTGCGCACCTGTGTAGGGACATTAGAACTGAAGAATATGCCCGACTTCTGGAGGTTGACTGATTGCCCTGACAGTGATTCATATCTCTCTAATATGTGCTTCATCTGATAGCCCTCATCTTTATTAGCCCGAAGAAATAACAGACTGTCGTCTGTGAATAGTAGATGTGAGACATGGGGGCTATACCGACTAGCCTTGCAGCCATGAAGGAGACCCACCATGTCCGCTTATTTCAAAAGGGAGGATAGACCCTCTGCACAGAGGATAAACAGGTACGGGAAGAGAGGATCCCCCTGACGCAAGCCTCGGCTCGGTACCACAGGGCCCGCGACCTCTCCATTCAGTAGAAAGTTATACTGGACAGATGTAACACGGCTCATAATCCATTCCACAAATATCAAATCAAACTCCATCCTGAGCAAAATCGCACGCAGATATGTCCACTTCATTCTATCGTACACTTTACTTATGTCGATCTTGAAAGCAACATCCCCTTGTTTACCCTTGATATGACGCTTCATAGTATGGATGATTTCAAAAGCAGCCACCATATTGTCAGAAATAGCTTTACCCGGCACAAAGGCTGACTGCTCGCTGGAGATAATCTGGGGAAGGACCTGTTTAAGTCTATTCGCAAGCACTTTTGCCAGAATCTTGTATATGACATTGTAGAGAGAGATTGGACGGAGGTCAGGCATTAAAGTGGGAGCCGTAACCTTTGGGATCAACACCACAGTGGTATCCGATAAGTAATCAGGGAAGTTACCGGACAAGAGCCATTGTTTGCAATTATTAAAGATGTCGGGGCCAATTAGGTGCCAAAACCGTTGATAGTATGCTGGGTTCAGACCATCAGGCCCCAGGGCCTTGTCGGGGTGCATCGAGAAGACAGCGTCCTTGAATTCAGCTAATGTGAAAGGAGCTAACAAAGCAATATTCATTTCAGCAGTTACCTTTGGATTGAGGAACTCAAGGTTTAGGACCCTATCCTCATGTGGAGCCTGAAACAGATATGCAAAATACTCAGAAGCCGCGACTTTCATTCCTGCAGGCGAGTCTATCCAAGATCCATCCCTGAGCTGTAATTTCTCCATCGCGTTTGCTCTTCTTTTAGCTGAGGCAGTATTATGGAAGTAACTACTGTTTTTGTCCTCTGCTTGCAGCCAAAGAACCTTGGACCTCTGACGCCAATACATCTCCTCCTATAGCAGGAGCTCATTAAGCTTATCCCTCTGTTGTTTAACAGCCAACACAGATGTCGGGTCAGTGGCATTCCTAAGATCAGAGATCAACCTCTTGCAATTACCGGTGGCGTTGCAGAATTGCCGCCTGAAACAGTCTCCCCAAACTCGCATAGCAGCTGCACTTTCACGCAAGCGCTGGATCAGCCCCAAACCACTCGTCCGCTCCCAATCGGCTTGTACCGTCTGTAAAAAATCAGGATCACGGAACCAGCTATTATCGACTCTGAACTGGTAAGTTCTACTGCGCCTCGGGCTGGTATTCAGGTTCAGTTCAATCGGGTAGTGGTCAGAGACACCTGAAACCAAGCATGTTAGGGTAGCTTGTGGAAACAGATCAAGCCAATCCATCCCCATTTACCAAACCCCTATCCAACCGTTCCTCTATAAACTAGTCGGAGCCATGAATCTTTTCCCAAGTAAAGCAATGCCCTTGCAAAGGTAGGTCTACTAAACCACAAAACGCCACTGCATTCTTGAAACCACGGTACAACCATTCTGGGTGAGGGCCCCCCTATCTTATCGGAAATAAACAATAGGTCATTACAGTCTCCAAACACACACCATGGTATAGGGGATTTATCATGAAGCTCACGCAGTAGGGCCCATGAAAGGTGCCGATTAGACCTGTCAGGCTGACCATAATAACCAGTACATCTCCACACAGGACACTGAACACTTGAAATGCTAAAATCAATATGCGAGCTATAGTAATTCAGAATAGACACATCAATATTATTATTCCAGAGAAGGGCTAATCCACCACTACCGCCCTCTCTATTAACAGAAAAACAAGAATCAAAAGAAAGATTACATTTAATCTCCTCCATTCTACTGGAGTGAACTAAGGTTTCCATCAAAAAAATGAAAGTTGGCCTACGAGACAAAACAATGTGCTTCAAAGCACGCGGGTTGCCAAGCCCACGGCAATTCCATGCAACGCCTATCATTGCGAGCGCGAGGCTCCCCTTGGGACCCGACCGATAAAAAGGTTTGCAGGGAAACATCAGAGAGGGGTGGCAGGCTGGCGCCAGCCTTACCATCTTCCCCCAGCATCCGCTTCCGTTTCTTCTCCTCACTCACCTCCATTTCAGTATTCTCTGTCAGTGTCACACTCTGAATCTGATTGCTTGCTGATTGAGGCAAATTCTCCTTGTCGGTTCCCTCATTATCTGTCATTTGTTGTCTTGGACTCACATTGTTATCAACACTGCCACTAGCCCCTTTACCCTCAAGGTCATCTTTCAGCCACTTCTCTCCTCCCTCAAATCCCTGTTTGCGTTCTGCTCTGATCCACGACCCCCACTCCTTACTGACCCTAGTTGGAACCGACTTGAAACGCTCCGGACAGAAAGTATCACCGTGCCCCAGTAGTCTGCAGACGTAACAGATAGCACACATGGTAGGGACCTCATACTGAAACTGCACTGTACTGCCAGTTCCATTTTTCAGCTTCAGCTTCTTCCACCTCTTCAGGGGAACATGCACGTCGACTTTGACACGAATCCGTATAAAGCATCTCCAGCATCCAGTATTATTTTTAGAATCATATTCTAGGAATTCCCCGATGAAATTTCCCAGCAGAGTGCCTACTTTGACCGACATATATCCCAGGGGTAAATCGTGAATCTGGATCCATATCGGAATATGGTGGAGTGTCACCGTTGTAGGGATGTCGCCTTCTTGTAGGTGGTGCAAAAGGAGGAAATGACCATTGAAGACCCACGGCCCCCCAGCAAGGACCCTCTGCAGATCTAGTATGTGGTAGAACTGGAATATGTAAAGGCCATTTCCCAAATCACGGACCGTTAGCATCTTGCCTGGTCTCCACAGCCCCGCCATACGGTGCTTCGTTACCGGGAGCTTTATCGGTCGATCGGTGAGGAAACGTCCCACCAAATAGAATTCTGTAAACGCTGTATCCGCACTCGTGGAATCAGGTTCCACAGCCAGTTCGTCATCTTCTGCCAGATGAATAGAGAGGTTTACCATATTGTCTTCCATTGGATAGCCGTCGGCAGGTGCCTAGCCGCCAAAGTCTAGGGTTCCTCACAAGGGGAAAGAGCAAAGCGTCTCACAAGGGAGAGAAAAAACAAAATCGTAATTTTTTTTATGTTACTTTTTATATTAAATACCATCATATATAGTTTTAGAAATCTAATTTATCATTTGTCACAATTTATTTAAATTTAGGTGCATTATTTGCCTTTTCATAAAAAAAGTTCATTATTTTTCTCAAATAAAAAAGTTCATTATTTGCTTATAATATTTTAGATATTTGTTTGATTTATTGGATATTTATACATTAAATTTTTGGTTGATAGTTAGAATATAAATATTTATTTGTACAAAAATTCCTCCTTAATGAAGATTTTAAATTAAAGGATAAACATTTGAGATAATTGGCTAATAAATTTACTATTATCCATATTATTTGAATTTTTTTAAATTTCTATTTGATAAACTAATACAATGGATGGCTAATTTATTGAAAATTATATCATCAATGAACTAATTAATGGAATCATGAACTTTGTTTTTTTCTTAAATGAAGTAATTTTTTATATATATTTTCTTTTCCTTTTATTAAATTAAAAATATTGGGATACTCAAGTCTACAACTTTAAATTTAAAAAGCAGAAAAAAAGAAAAACACAAAAGGTTAAAAAATTTCCGTCTTTTTCATAGATCTCTCTGTATTTCTCTGCTTTCTCTATCAAGCGATCTTCACTGTGTAACATCTTTGAGGTCATATCGAGCTCTCAATCTCAATCATCTCCCATTGGGATCCAATTCTACAATGGGTAATCTCTCAATTTCGATCCCTGCTGATCATTTCTCTTTTTAAATTGCTCTCGACATTTTCCTTCTCAATTGAAGCTTCTTATGCCATAATTTATGCATTTGCGCGCCGTTAATTTATGTAGTCATTAATATCATGCGTTTCATGTGATCATTGTATTTGTTTTTCTTTCATTGGTACAATGTTTGCAATGTTTTTCTTGCGGTTTCTGTTTGTTGTTAAATTGGTGATATTTAATGGCTCCGTTAAGCAATTGATTGAAACATATGAACACTTTACGTGATAATGGTTAATTATACTTTCAGGATATATGTTTTCCAGATTTATTATGTTACGTTTCAACTGTTTCTAAATTTCAGAATTTCAATATTTTTTGGGGCCTTGAATTCGGATCGTGATGAAATTGTTAATCCTGTCTGGTGGCTGGGAAATTGAGAGAGAAAGAAAAGGACTCCCTGAGTTGGAGAATCTTATTTTTGGGATTTGAAGATTCATAAAAAGAATTTTCTCATTGGAGGGAGATGAACAGGACTAACTTTAATATGAGTGGATGAATTGGATTGTCTTTATATGAATCCGGAGAGCTCCATTTTATTCATATTTTGGTTCCTGTTCCATTTTCTTGTCCTTGGTTTTATTTTTCTCGGGCACCAACCTCAGGGTTGATCATTCCTTCTATCTAATCGTTACAAGTCTCATGAAACTGTTTTTTCTTTTCTCCTTTGGTGGCTGTGGTGTTTATGAAATGGCTCTCTTTCACTTTATTCTTGTCTGGTCTCTATCGTAATTTTTAATTTTAAGTTCGAGTCTTAGGAGCGGCCTTTTGCCAATTAAATTGGCAAGGGAAGGCTTGCCCCCAATACACCCTTGTGGTGGGACCCCTCCCCGGACCCTCGCTCAGCGGGGACGCGTAATGCGACCGGGCCGCCCTTTTTTTTAAGTTCAAATTTATATAGATAGTTTGTGCTATAATTTGTGATCTATTATGAAGGTTGCACAGGTTTTCAAAGATTAATGTTATGATACTCTGGAAGCTATTAATTTCTGAAATTTGTTATTTTCAGAGAATAGCCCAGTGTGTTGTTCTACTCAGTTGATTGATGGTGATGGTGTATTTAATGCTGCTGGAATAGAACGATTTATTAAGGAGGTGAAATTTGGAGAATGTGGACTATCATATGCTGTAGCCTCCATCATGGGCCCACAAAGTAGTGGTATGCATATATATGTTTTCTCCTTTAGCTGTTCCTCGTGAGTTTTTATGTGTCTCCAGTAGGGCTTCTTGTACACTAGATTTCATGATGTGATTTGCAGTTTGCTTCCTCATTTATCCTGTTGTGAGAACAATATGACCCAACCAAGAAACAAAGGAAGGTTTTGTTTTGAAACTTAATCCTCAGAAATGCTAGTGGCGAAAGACATTTCTAGCGTAAAATATTGACCATGCAATTCATTCTTTTCGATTTTACTCCACTATAGTCTTCCCTGAACAGCTACCGCTATGTGTTCCAACTCTATTTTTTTTTATCTAAAATAGAGTATAAATTCTTCTTGTGAACTGAACAGGAAAAAGCACTCTGTTAAATAATTTATTTCACACCAACTTTAGAGAGATGGATGCATTTAAAGGAAGGTATGTTTTTGTATTTCTCTGACGTTCAATATCTTTGAAATGAAATCCTTTATTTCTGTGTATAATTTGTTCAAGGTTTCAAATCATAAAAGGTGTTACATTTTCTTTCCAGGAGCCAAACCACAAAAGGTATCTGGTTAGCTAAATGTGCTGGCATTGAACCTTGTACTCTAGTAATGGACTTAGAGGGTACAGATGGAAGAGAACGTGGAGAGGTGCGGCCCTTTACAATTTTTTTTTTCTTTTCTGCAACTCTTTGATCTTTTCATTATCATTATTTTATTTTAATATGTGATTAATGGGTGTTCACTTCTTTGTCATTGTTTATGTTCTACTGAAGATAAAACTCATATATGTAATATGCATCTATCACTATATTTCTGAAGTAGTTGTCTCCTCCTACGTGTTAAAATTTTTCTTCCTCTATGCATTATTGGTAAATGGCAATGTAAATGGTCTTGCCTTTGTGTTGAAGTTGGAATTATTAACCTTAAAACCAAGGTCTACATTCTGCTTTGGTGGATTAGGCCATTGTCATTTAGTTGAGTAGGTACTTTGAAATTGTCTCCTTAGCTCTTTGAATATCCAAAACACTAATACAGTATATGGCTGTTTCTTAGCTTGGTGAGCAAAATGATTCTTATGGGATTTTTGGTTAGTAATGGAATATCAGCTGGATTCAGAGACAATATGAACATTAGTCCTGCTGCAGTTACACTGATTTAGAATGATATGCTGTGTTTAAATTATTAGATGTGTCTGTTTGAGCTCTGCCACTGACTCCGTGCTATTGCTTATGTTGAGCCTTGACTTCTCATTTTATATTTGTCAAGCACTCAAGATTCATAACAAGACATTTTCTGCTTCAGATTTTACATCCCTTCCCTTTCTGCACCCCCCTTTAATGCCTTTGCTCAAAATTTTACTTGCCGCTCTTGTTTTTAGGATGATACAGCTTTTGAGAAGCAGAGTGCCCTTTTTGCGCTTGCTGTTTCAGATATAGTATTGATTAACATGTAAGATCTTTGCTTAGCACTAGATCTATATTCTTCAAATTTATTAGTGCTTCATGAAATGCTCTTTCTAACATGTATGCATACTCTTGCGGAAAAATGTTACTAGGTGGTGTCATGATATTGGCCGTGAGCAAGCTGCAAACAAACCTCTCTTAAAGACTGTATTTCAGGTATTCTTTGTATATGTCTTTCAGAATAGTTCAAGTTTTCATCAACTTCAACGTATATTTCTTTACTGTTTTTGTTTGCTTGCAGGTCATGATGCGATTGTTTAGTCCACGCAAAACAACTCTGATGTTTGTTATACGTGATAAAACGAGGGTGTGTTCCTTAGCCATGTTTAATTAATTTTGTGATATGGGAGAGATCTGGTTTTGCTTATTTCTTTTGTTTGTTTACGCTGGTGCAAAGCAACCTTAGCATGTATATTATTTTGCGTTTTGATTTTGAATTATTTACAGACACCACTGGAGAACTTAGAACCTGTTCTAAGAGAAGATATCCAGAAGGTAAAAGATCATGTGCTGCTCATATTTTATTGATTATGACAATACTGTCTTTGCTGTCTTTTAACTTCTCCTACTTTAACTGCAGATATGGGATAGTGTTCCTAAGCCAGAGTCACAAAAAGAAACCCTATTGAGTGAATTTTTTAATGTGAGATATCATAAATTTCCTTGATATAAAGCTAAAGGATTATTGGTTTCACATGTTTTCAGAAGAGAATTAAGGAATTCATGTTGAACTTCTGTTACCTGTGACATATGAACAGGTTGAAGTTGTTGCACTCTCTAGTTTTGAAGAAAAGGAAGAGCAATTCAGGGAGCAGGTAAGCTAGGTACCTTGTACACTGAGTTTAGGCTCTTTTATAACATGTGAACATTTGGACTGAGATAGATCACCTTGAGTCTTGATATTGGTACTGTTTCTTCTAATTGTTGAATAAACAGGATCTTGTTGCTGAATGTACTTCATTGACAGTTGTATTTATAATTTGTTTGACCTATTGTTTCCAATGAAGGTTGCTAGTTTGAGGCAGCGGTTCACCCATTCTATTGCACCTGGTGGACTTGCAGGAGACCGACGGGGTGTAGTTCCTGCTTCCGGTTTTTGTTTTAGTGCTCAGCAAATCTGGAAAGTAATCAAGGAGAATAAGGACCTTGACCTTCCTGCTCACAAGGTAATTTTATTTTCTTTGTTTTGCTCAGAGGCTTGTAACAAATGCACATATAATTGTTATTTGTTGATGAATCTATCCATCTATTTGCAGGTCATGGTTGCTGCTGTACGCTGTGAAGAAATTGCCCATGAAAAATATGCTATGTTCATGGAAAATAAGGTATTCTCACTTTGGATGCTCTTTAATATTTTTTTTTGTCTTCACTCTTGCTAATAGCTACAATTTGCAATTGATTAAGTTTTTTTAGAAGTTCAGTTACCAAATTTTGATGTTGTCCTTAGGAGTGGCATGAAATAGAAGAGGATGTACAATCTGGCCCTGTCTCAGGCTTTGGAAAGAAGATTAGTTCAAATCTAAAGATTTCTCTGTCCGAGTAAGTCTGTTTTCTCTTAATCCTACTCGCCGTTTTACAAGCGCTGTGAAACTGAAATAATTTTGTCTGGCAATTAAGCAGCTTTAGGAGCAAGCTTAAGCATGGTACATGTTTTATGCATTTGTTTGGATTGTTGGTGACATTTTGGTAGATTTGTTTAGTGTCCTACTTGTCTTGTCACTTGTCCACAGTTGTTACATTAGGAAACTTTAACGGTGTAACTTATTTGCTTTTATAAAACTGGGAGCTGTAGAGAAGGAAAAATCTGTCTTCATATGTTGGAGACAGTGGCTTATTCATTTGGTTAACTCTGGATGATTCAATGTAATAATATGCTATTCTTGACTTTTGTTTCATGTTCTAGGATATTTTGATACATTTATTAGCATCATTACGTTTGCATTTACTTTTAATTCCAGGTATGATGAAGAAGCTGTTTATTTTGATGAAGGAGTCAGATCTACAAAGAGAAAGCAGCTTGAAGAAAAATTGCTGCAAGTAATCATTTCTCCAGTAGTTTATTAAAATATTTATGATGGTTCTTTTCTATATTTGGTCTATATGTATGCCATTTACCACTAAAGGCAAAACAATGCTTGCTATTAATTCTGATTGACAGTTGTAGTTAAGTACCTGTGCTGCATGAACCTGTTTGAGGGTATCATTTTCCTGACAGACTGTCAGAGAGGGGATTAACACTGTGATTCTATTACTATTAATCAATTGTTCAATTATTAGAATCTTAGGACAGCTCAAGTTTTCAATTGACCTCCCCCCTCTGATGCAAGAAACTGTTTGAAAAACTAAACTAGGTTGGAACTTGGAACTAGTGGTCGAGTAGATGCATTTGCGGGTATAAGAAAAGAGAAATGAGAAAATGTGAACTTGTATTGATCAATCTTCCCTATATGTGTCCAAAATCTCACTCTAACTATATGCAATATTTCCTATTGTAAAGACTTCATGGACAGAAGTCACTTGTCTCTTTTTATTATTTATTTATTTTTCCCTAAGTTTGATATCTGTCTCAATGTTAAGCTTATGAATTAACTTGAAAAAATGTGCATTTCTTAAAATGCATGTTACTTCTCTTCTTCTGATTTGTAGCTTGTCCAACCTGCATATCAATTGATGTTGGGACATCTGAGATCAGAAACTTTTGACAAATTCAAGGAAGCATTTGACAAGGCTTTGACTTCAGGGGAAGGATTTTCTTCAGCTGCTTATTCATGCATTCAGTCTTACATGGCTCATTTTAATGAAGGATGTAGAGGTATGCCAAATTATCTCTACCATTTCATTTTTTTTTGCATGATGTAGTGGGAAGGAAAGTGACAAAACACAGAGCATTGAATATACTATTAGGGAGCTAGAATTTTGGAACTTGAAGGTAATAATATTAGTGAGTCAGTTGAACATCAGATGTATTAGGATAGACGGATGGTCATACACATCTTACAGAGTACTTTAGAAGCTCAAGTGGTTTCTTTACCCAATGCCTAATCAAATTATGCTTCGACATTGTTCTATGATAATCACAGATGCTACTATTGAACAAGCCAATTGGGACAACTCTAAAGTGGGGGATAAGCTTCGACGTGACATAGATGCACATATTGCGTCAGTTCGTGAAGCTAAACTGTCTGAATTGACATCATTGTATCAGGTATGATTATTTGAGACTGTGTCCCGAACTTTTTAATTATTTTAATGATTGTCTTTAATGCAATGAATTTTCTTTTGTTTGTCGGGTGGTATGAGGAATATTTTGTAAATAAGCTTGATCTTTTGTTTGATGGGAAATCAAGTTCAATTGGGTTGAACCATTGAATTGAAGATTGGCGGTACAATAAGTGCAACTTGTACAACAGGGTTAATATTTCACTAGTTCAATTCATTATCCCAGAATTGTTAAATTTATGCCAAAATTGTATATATCTGGAATGTTGTTTTACTTAATAACCTTGTTTTAAATGTTAATTGGCAATATATGTTTTTGGATTGATACAAGAAATTTTGGGTGCTTTGTCCTGTTTTATGAACCCTAGATGTTTACACTAAAATTTTACCTGAACCATTTACAGGAAAAATTAAACCAGGCATTACTTGGACCTGTTGATGCTCTTCTTGATGGGGCGAATAATGAGACGTGGCCAGCAATTAAGAGAATTCTACGCCGAGAGACAGAATCAGCAGTTTCTGGTCTCTCTAGTGCACTTGTTGGCTTTGACTTGGATGAAATAACTAAGGAAAAAATGCTTGGTAGTTTGAAGAATTACGCAAGAGGTGTTGTTGAAGCAAAAGCGAAGGAAGAATCTGGACGAGTCTTGATCCGTATGAAGGAAAGGTAGAAAATGCTTGGAATTGTTTGAAATGAGTTATTTGATTTTATTTAGAATGTCCGTTAGGATTTACTGTAAAATTATTGTTCAGGTTTTCAACGCTGTTTAGCCATGATGCTGATTCAATTCCTCGAGTTTGGACTGGAAGTGAAGATATTCGAGAAATTACGAAAACGGCACGCTCTTTGGTATATTGCAATTCTGTTTTCATGAAATTGTGAATATTATTCTTAAAGATGCACTGATGATGTTGCTCCCTGGATGCCTGATTATTTGATTGATTAACCCTTATCAGTCCTTGAAGCTGTTATCTGTAATGGTTGCAATCCGCTTGGATGATGAAGTTGATAATATTGAAAAGACTCTGTTATCTGCATTATTGGATGCCAACAGCAGTGCTGCTGGTAAAGAGAGAAGTATCCAGAAAACTGATCCACTGGCGTCAAGCACTTGGGATGAGGTTGGTTTTTGCTTTTTGCATTTTATTGTCTTTGTTCAGTTTACAATTGTATCTTGGAAATATGTTGTACTAAAAGTCATACACGATTCTGTAAAAGAATGGGGATTAACTTCAATATTTTGGCCTGCACTATTAGATTTGTTGTCTGCTCTAATTCATTAAAATACTAGAAGCTGCTTTGTTTTCTTAACCTTTTTCTGGACCAGTACCTGAATTAGATTTATCAGGATACCCTTCTAAATGTATATGAAACATTTGGTTGTTTTGATTTACAACTCCTTTCTGCTTATTTACTTTGATCACCAAAATCTTTCTTTTGTGGCTTGTTAAAATGGATCTTGTTGATGGTATGGAAGGGATCCATATTCCAGATTTATTTAGCATGTCCTTGACATGAAAATAATTAATTAATCTGAATAGGAGCATTGGATGCCACTTTAGAGTTCTCCTTTTCTGTTTTTATTGCAATAATTTTTCTGCCTCTTGCTTTAACTTAAAGACTAATCAACACTTGCAACTGATTCATCTGTTATAGGTTCCACCAGCAAGGACATTGATCACTCCTGTCCAGTGTAAATCCTTGTGGAGGCAATTCAAGGCAGAGACAGAGTATACTGTCACTCAGGCAATTTCTGCTCAGGTATAATTTCCTCATATAATCTGTATTACTGATTGATTCTTTATAAATGTTTGTTTACTTTTTTTTTGTCCGTACTTAGAACATGAATCAGAAAATAATGAAGTGCTTACATGTTTGCTGGCTCTGGCTAGAAGAGCCAGTAAAGATTCAGGTTATACTTTCAAGACTCTATGCCTGTTTAGAAACAACCATAAAAACATAACCTTTTGAAAATATGTGAATGATTGGATATCAGTTGCAGATTGTCTAAGGTTCAGTTGCAAAATGTCTGAATAGTCTTAATAATCCCTTGGCTCTAAATAATGAATAAATAATTCATATTGGATGTGTAAGTTGTTCATTTCTATTTTGATTTGCATCCTAAATCAAAACTTTCTACTTATATTTTGAATTGCAGTAAAGTTTTGTATTTACTTGTCTCGTATTGATCTGTTTCTATTTTTTGTAATTTCAGGAAGCCAACAAACGTGGTAACAACTGGTTACCACCACCATGGGCAATTCTCGCATTGCTAGTGCTGGGGTTCAATGAATTTATGACACTTCTGAGGTATACGTTGATGATATGGTTCAGAAATTTTTTTTGGGTGAAATAATGAGATTCTTTGGGTGCTAATGTATATATATGTTTTTTGTAATGAAATGGCAGAAATCCTTTCTATCTCGGTCTCATCTTTGTAGCTTATCTAGTCTGTAAAGCCTTGTGGGTGCAACTAGACGTTTCTGCTGAATTCCGCCATGGCGTTGTAAGTGTCTCATCTTACTCAAATTTGTTGTTTTTGGAGTTAATATCTGAATTAGGCTATCTAGAGCTGTTTCAATGGCACTTAACTATGTTTTCACTTGAAGATATGTTCAAATTTGTCAGCACTCAAATTTTAATGATTTTTTGTTTGGAAAAATTAATTTTCAAGCCCCCGAATAATACAACGGTCCAATAAAAAAAAAAAAAAGCAATCACAAAAATTTCAGGGGCTCAAAAATGGATTTTTCCTTCTTGTCTCTACAAGGAGAAGCCTAATTTGTGAACTGTTTACAGCTTCCTGGTCTCATAGCCTTGTCAGCAAAGTTCGTCCCGACTGTTATGAATCTTCTAAAAAAACTGACAGAGGAGGGGCAGATTCCTGCTGCTAATAATGCTCAGAGGAATCCAGGGCTATCAACACATCATAATGGAGTAGGCACCAGCAGTGGTATGTCAAGTGCTTCATCTGGGGTAACTTCCTCAGGAAATCGAACTGCAAGCTCAACCTCGAGCGTAGCAAAAGATGACTAGGTGAAACGATTGTCTGATTTGAAAGCACTTGGGACTGTTTCGAGATATCAACGGTCTGCTCACAGTTTTATACGCTTACGGTCCACGTCTACTACTCCTGTAAGTTTTACAAGAGAAATAGGTTTCCAAGGCATTAATTTTAGTGTATGTGCCATGATACAAGGGGCTATTTCATTCTGAGAAAAAGCCCCTCTTCAATAGTTTTACATATTAGTATAGGTATTATTTTTTTAATTTTTGTTTTTCATTTTTTGTTTGTTATTTTATTGAACTAAACTATTAGGCTTTTTGTCTAAAAACATTGATGGGTGAATTCAATTTTCCTGGTGAGACTAGAAATAAAATTGAATGTGTTTAATTTATCTCCAATTTGATTTTTGTTATATATATCTTGATTTGCACTCAATTCTTTGGAGAGTAATTAGCTTAGCACGAGGGATTATAAAAGTTTGGACAATAAAATTCCTTGTGTTAGTTTTTATCCCAATAATTCTCATCGGAATTGCTTTGAAAACGTTATGTAATGCTTATAATTCTAAAGATAATGACTTCTATTATTTACATTTCATTTTAAAATATTGTTGACATATTAGTTTCTATTCATATATTTTTATCTAAAGTTTCAGCTCCTTATTGTTTTACATTATTCATTCAAATAAATTTGTTGATGGGTATTTTTTTTGATGGTAAAATATGGTGCATATCACATTAGTTGATGATTCGATACCACGTCAGAGTGACTTTATTGAGAGAAAAGTAAATTTGAGTGATTTTATTGCGATGAATTAACTTTTTGTGACTTATTAGAGACATTGTCCAAACTTTTGTGACTTTCGATGCTAATTACTCATTCTTTGGAACACTGTTAAAAAACAAGGTTGTCTGGACCACATAGGCGTTCGAAATTGAGAATCTATCCCGATTTTCTCTGATTAGTTCCTCGGGACATTTTGGCTCTCTAGGCGATTTTTAGCTAGGCCACTTAGGCGCCAATGATTAACAAAAGTGTTTTTTCATTATTATTATTTTATAGGTGCAAAAATACTCATAATATTGACAACTAAGAATAATTTTACCCATAACGTCTAAAATGATGCAATTTTACCCCTAACATTGGCAGCCAATAGCAATTTTATACCTGACTTTGATAAGTTGGGTCAATTTCAAATATCATTATAAAATACAAATGTTTTGCTACTTATTCTTACATATAAGTTAGTTCTAAAAAAAGTTTTCATTTTTTTTATTTGGTAATAGAATTGGAGATTAATATTTTTAAATTTGATGAAATGTTTAAATTTTTCTATCCAACTCGTACAAAATATAGTATAATTTTTTACTTTTGGTTGACCGATCGGGATTCTGCCAAGACTGTGTTGGGCTTTCGAGGGTTGGAGTCTGGGGTCTTCTTGTTCGGGGAGGGTCGTTTTCCTTTTCTTGCTCGGACTGATTTAACGGGAAATTGATCAGTATCTCTTGTGTTGCATGGAAGGGCAGTCTGGGATCGGTGGTGTTGTACTAGGGAGACTCCTTTCTCCTTTGATTTGGTGTCTAGATCTTTCATTCGGCTATTTGAGGATCCATCTTGCCAATAGTAGCAACTTCAAACAGTGGGGTGTTCGATTGAGCAGTTGGTATTTTCAGGTTTATTTACATACCTGAATGTTTTTTCTTCTGTCACAAGTTTTTCTTTTACTTTTGCCATTTAGATGGCAATGCTATTGTCTCATGATGCTGACGATCTACTAGACATAATCAAGGTTTTCTATCAGGCGCTGTGAGATTGCATCCAAGAGCCTTTGTTGTCGGGGCTCTAGGATTTCACATTCTTCTACCATTTTCAAGATTGGGTTGTCATTGATCCGAAGAATTCGACGTGCTTTTTCTTCGATTGTTCTATGAATCCCTATTGTGGGGAGTACACTAGTGGAAGGGATTCCAATTGAACTGTTTAAACAAGCCATCACTATATCAGTTTATGGAAAGGACTATAGGATGATCATAATCAGTAAACAAACATGTAAACGTAAGTTTTATGAAAATGAATCGAGTTTACTCTATTTATACTGATGTTGAGCTGTAGAAAATTGTTATAGATTGTGGAGCAAGGTGGGCCATGTGTCTCCCGTTGATAGGAGAGAGTGTGTCCAGATATCGGAGCCTGATAGTGATTCCTGGGATTAGCTGTGATTATGGCAACGACTGGATCCTTGATTGGGCCTAGTGAGACTTTCCAAGTCAAGCATTTGGTACACAATCGTTTTTGTTGTATTTTAGTTGAGAAGACGCTATATATTCTATCTTTTGAGAGTAGATTTGGATTTCTGTGGTGCCACGTGACAAAGTATATTTGCCTGATATCAACGTGTATTGGTTGGGTTACAATTTTTTTAGTGAGTTGAAACATATTAGAAAATGTGTAGGTACTCTATTTAACATGAAAATTTTGTAAGTCTAATAGTTTCTCCTAGACTATAAGGAAGCATTCGTTTTGAGAATTTCGAAAAAAATAAAATTCATTCATTTTGTTGATATTTATTTTATTAATACAATCATATTCTTTACTGTTTTTTTTAGTTTTAAGTTTGCTTCTAATTTCATTACCCAACTCACCATGGGTTTCTATTATCTTTCATCTCTATTCTACTTTAACCTCTATTCTACCTTTTAATTTTCATTTTATCCATTTATCTTTTTTTATTCTTACATTAATTTCATTTTAGATCCTTATATTTATTTATATTTACATTTTTATCCCAAAAATCGATTTGACAATTTTTTATATTTTATCATCTTATTTCAATTTGAAATTAATATTAATATTTAATTATTTTAAAATAATTATTTTCTTTTTAAAATATAAATTTTATGCATTTCTTTAATTCATTTTTATTTCAGTATGTTTCACTAATTTTTAATTTTAGTGGTTGAAATAATTGATTTTAATTCGTTTACTTACATGTGATTAATTTATTAATACATAATATGTAGGTATAAAAGTTATTGTTAAAAAGAATCCACAACTCAGGCCAGATTCTCTTTTTTGAACCAAATAACCACAAAAGAAATCAGAAGTATATCATTCCATTTATGGAACGGAAACAAACAGACGTGGAAATTCAGAGACTTCATTTCCTTTCTCCTTGTTTGCTTTTGTGGATTCATTTCTATTACTCTTACGTGAACCAAACGCCTCCTAAATATTCTTATCGAAATGATCATATGACTTAATCACAATTAATTAAATACTATATTTAAGTAAAAATTTAAAAAATTGTTTGGAAACACAAATTCAGAAAATGAAATGTAAAATTGATACAAATGGAGGAGGACAGGATAGGGAAAGTTGTTAGGTGAGGTATGAAGAAGACTTCATTACTAGGAAAAAGATGTCTCCAGGTTGTCAGCATGTACTGTATTGGTGGAAGCAACAATATCCACATTCATATAATAAAAAAAGAAGTATGGACCTTTTTTAATTTTTGAATTTAAGTAGGGATCTAATTTGCTTATTCTTCACCCAGAATATTGATGCTTTTACATTTTGTGCATTAAATTGTTTTGGTAGAGACAGTTGTGTCCTCAGAAAAACATTAAAAATACACCCTCGACTTTTCACTTTCTTCATTGTCTTTTAGATTTGTATCCCTTTCACTTCAACCTCCCAAAAAAAGGGACATTGATATTCAACTTTATGGTAAAAATCAGTTCAATATATCATCATCATCAAAAAAAAAAAAAAAAAAAATCTTTGATTTATTATGCATAATATAAATATAATTACATATAATTTTATAATATAAATATTTAAATTTATTTTTTATTTTAATAAATATTACAAGAAAAATATTTCTTATTTTATTTTTTAATATTGATAAGGTTTAATTAATATTTAAACTTTAAATATAAACAAAAATAAATTACATAATTTGAAATGAATTATAATACTATTTTTATTTTATTTATACATTACATATTAATAATTATTATTTTTTGTTAAAAATGACATTATATATATATATATATATATATATATATAATTTTTTATTATATTTTTAATTTATCAGGTTGAATTTTTAATTTAAATATTATAAATCGATACTAGAAAGAAATATTATTAGTATAATTTTATTAAAATTGTTAATATTTTACAATATTAAAAGGTAATATGAGAATAAAAGTATCATTTTTTTTTAAATTCAGGCTGGTTTTGACAACCATTTTCATTAACATTTTGAACTTGATTGAAGTCTCATTTGTTTGTCAGAAAATATTATGCAAGAAAATATTTTCATAATTTTTCGGTGTTTGTTTGCTTTGAAAAATAAGTCAACAAAAAGAATATCTAGCATACCAACTGGAAAATACATAAAGGAATTGAGGAAATGTTTTACTATTTTGATAAGAGTAAAATATTTTCCAAAAGTTAGAATCCTACTACTTCTTCTTTCTAATAGTAATCAAATGTTATTCTTTCTTCTTTGATTTCCTTAGCCACCTACCATTCTTGTCTTCTTCGAATTGCAGCAGCCACCCACCCACTTCCCGACCACCACTTTATAAATTTTTTTGTCGTTCTCTCCACCATTCTCCCCACCGTTCTCTCCGCCATTAAGCTCGGTTATTATTGCACGTAAATATCTATATTGATTTCTCTTTTATTTTCTTTTTTGTTTATTTCGTACTTGTTTGATTTCTCTAGATATCATTATCATTGGCCATATTTATATACACAATTTCTATGTTCTGATCTATTTTAATTTTAATTGCTGCACCCCTTTGGTAAGACATCGAACAACTTTATTTATCAATTGTTCCGATCTATTTTTCTCTCTTAAATTTCCATTTTTAGTATGTTTTGCTAATATCAATTATATGTATTATTATTTGGATTGATGAATTATATTAATTCAAATTTAGGATTTGTTGTTATGAAAGTTATGGTTCCGTCCAATATATCTTCTCCTCTTATGTTAAAAAAAGATGCCTCATATAAACGCATACATTCAACATCATTAATCAACGATTTTTTAAACTTTCCTTGGCGGGTCACGGATGTTGGAATCACATTTTTCTGTTTTTTATTCTTTTTTTTTTTTCGTTTTTTACATTTTCACCGTTTGTATATAATATATATAGTTGAAAATAAAAAGTATAAATAAATACAATATTATACACCTTAAATTAGTTATTGGAAAATATTTTCTGACATTGTTAGTCAAACACCGAAAAATATCTTCTAATATTATAATCAAATACATAAAAATATTTTATGCACAAATTTTTTCCATATATATATTGCAAACACACAGTCCTAATATTAATCCATGTATTTTTTGGTACAAAGGAGGGGCTGTCAATTAGTTGGGGATTTCCCATCCCCGTTATCTCGTTTGGGTCTCCATGAGACGAGGATGGTTTGTATATTGTTAGGCTATAAGAGGTCCCAGGTAAGGCAAGAGGGTTGTTTACGAGGTCCCAGAAAAGCCAAGAAATGGGAGGTCACAGAAATGGCTAAAAGGCAAGGCTATAAAAGGCTGGTTACGAGGTCCCGGGTTAAAGGCTCCCGACAGTTAGAAATGGGGCAAGGATGGTTATAAATGTCCCATCACAATTCCCGTCCCCGAATGTCCCCAATGAGGATCCCCAACGGATCTCCGACTAAATACCCGAATAGAAAAAAACTAAAATATATATATATATATATATATTATTAATTTATTTTGGACTTGTTTTTATTTTATGCTTTGAATCTTTATTTGTAATGTTTAGTTAATTTTCTATGTATAGTAATTTATGATTTTATGTCCCTGAAATAGTAGTTTATGACTTTAAAAAAACTATATACAGTAAAACCTCTATATAGGAATACACTTGAGACCGAGCTATTTGTATAACAATTGGGAGGTTATTACTAAATAGAGTTTGATAAAATTTCTCAACACATAAAATTTTAAATTTTTAACAATAACAAGAACTCTCTAATTATTATTATTCAGAAAATATTTATATAAAGTTGTTTGACACATTGATTTAGTTTTTATATTTGCTACTAAATCTTTGAACTTGTGAGTACTTAGTAACTCACTTGCATGAACACCTTCTTGTTGAATCCAAAATGTTTCTAACCTTTCAAGAATATTGAAAGCTTCTTGGCATGTAACATTTTTTATTTCCAACTCATAGATAATTTCAATAGTATTTTTTAATATTTTATAATTTAGTTTGAATTCTTAATATATATATATATATATATATATATATATAATTATATAAATATATAATTATTACTATATAGAGACATAGTTTCTAAAGGTGAGATTTGAAAAGTGTATAACAAATAACGTTTGGGAGGTTATTCCTATTTATAACTGGCCCAAGGTAGGACCGAATTTTTTTTATAACAAAATAGAGGTTATTCCTATATAGAGATTTTACTATACTACAAATTGATGTTTTACAAGAAAAAAGTAAAAAATTTAAAAACTTAAACGGGGGGATTCCCCGTGGGGCGGGGATGGTAGCCAAATTTTTTCCATTTGTAATTCGGGAATGGAGAATCCCCATAGACCAGTGATCGGAGATGGTTAATGCAATCCCCGCCCGTCCCGCCCCGCCTCATTTACAGCCCTAGCTACGACCCCATATCAATCCTTGTTGCTATCTACGAAATCTCTTTAATGATTTAATATGAGTTCAACAATTATTGCAAATAAGCTCAAATGGAAGGACTCTCCAAATCACTATATATATATTTATAGAAACTCCATATCACTATATTAATACTATAATTGTTTCATTAAATGATGACTATGTTTTTACTATTTAAATTTTTGTAAACATATATAAAAATGCCCTTAAAAACTTACAAAAATAAATAGACTAAACGTCTAAATCACTATTAAATAACTTAGGTTTGACAATATCACTTCAGAATATTTAGGGGCATTTTCGTATATTCACACCAATTTCACTGTCAAAAAAGCCAAAATGTACATAGAGAAAATAGAATGTCATCATGTATATATTTTGCTCTATCTAGTAGATTAAATATTATATATCTAACCAATTAAAATTGATTTAAGTGATTAAAAGTCTCAAATTACTTTAGTTAGATTTCGAGTTCAAATCCTAACCTGCGCTAATTAAAATTGAATTTTGCAAGAGTTGAACAAATTGTCATTGAATGATCGTCATCATATATTTATGGCATAGGAATAAATGTAAAACATGATTATATGAAGCAACATGAGTGGTCCAACTCATAAATTGCTTCTGATTCATAATAATTAATATTATCAAAACATGAATATGTTGTCTGAGATTCACAAGGCTCCTTCCAGATTTGCTATTCATTTCTCCACAATTTAGGGACATCAGACCAATTTAATCTTTATAACATAAAGGGATCCTTTATTATTTTTTATTAAGTTTAGATTTACTAGGTCTTTAGTTTGTTAGTGAGACAAGTAGTAAGATTTTATTGTTTCCTTTAAAATCTCTATTTTTGTTGTATTATGAGCCTATAAAAAGACCATAAATCTGTATTTTTCAATTGTGCAGAAATTGACCTATTCAATAAAATTCTTAGTACCATGTTATGTTATTAATTTCTTTTATAGGCTTTCTCAACAAATCCCAACAATAATTTCATTGAAGCCTTTTTCTCCGGGATAACTTTTTTTTGTTAACAAAAATTTGCAATTTCAATCATATTTTTTCGAAGCTCTTTCTTTCTAAAAATTCAATTTCTATTAAAATTGTTTAGAATATTATCAAATTTTTGAATTTCTCAGAAATTGAGGTCGTCAGACAAGAAAATCTCACTATCTGTTTGAAAAAATTAAAAATTCCTCAAAGTATCTATTTAAAAAAATGTAAGTTTTTTTTCTTGAGTTTACCCTAAAAATTGTTATTCCACTGAGCAATTTTTTTTTTTTCTCACATATTGTAGATCTGTGATGAACTATCATAATGGTACGTATGAGGTAAATTACAGTGACAGTAATTACATCTTCTGATGAGATCAGTATAATTAGGTGAATTGAAGTAATACTTTGAACGTCTTTTGGACAAAAATAAAGGATAATAAATTTATATATAGTACCCTTCTTCTGAAACTCATTTATTTCTAAAATTAATTATGTGAAGCATGAAGAGGGAAAAGTATCTCTCTCTACAAATTTGTTTGTGAATAATTAATTATTACTACTATTGTAAGATATATATTTTTTTCTTAGAAAACTACTACTACTAAAAGATGAAAAGGGTTAATTAAACAAAAATATATGAGCTTTCAGAAAAAAAAGAAAAAGAAAAAGGAAAACCCTAATTTCCTCTTAATTAGTTCCTCCTATGGCAAAGACTGGTATTAATGAGAGCCCAATCAGGTTTGGGATTTATGACGATCTTGCAGTCACTGAACTGAAAAGCTCTAAAACATGATTGATAAGGTGAATTATTATACCTAGCCACAAATTCCCACCTCTAGTCTTGAGAATTGACCGAACTACCCTTTGCCCAAAAATTGAAAAAAGACAAAACCTCTCAAGAACCCTATAGACTCTTCGATCAAATCCGAACTAGTTTTTGAACCAAATCATAGATGGTGACAGAGGACGAAAAGGGAAAGCCAAAATGGTACGATTTACGGTTTTTTTTATTGATTTACGCTTCGTTTTTGGATATGTGGGAGGTGTTTTAAATTCGCCGGAATCGCAGTCGGGCGTATGAACATCACGCCCGACCTGTGGTTCTGGCGTATGAACATCACGCCCGACCAGTGGTGCGGGCGTGATAGCCAAACGCCCGCACCACTGGTCGGGCGTGATGTTCATACGCCCGACCTGTGGTTCAGGCGTGATATTCATACGCCCGAGGGGGTTTTTTTTTTAAATTATAATTACATTTAAATTAATTTAGTGTAATTTGTAATTTATAATTTATATGTTACAATTTTAGATTAATTTTAGTGTAATTTTTTTTGTAGACGGAGCGGCCTACTATTGGGGGGAAATCCATTCCGTCATCTGCTCGTCGTCTAGATATGGACGACGAGGATGATACACCACGGCATATGAGATTGCTTGGTATTGATATATCTGGTCGTAGGCGGAGAGGGGCTGCGACGGAGCAGGTGCAGAGGGGTCCGATTGTGGATCAACCCGATATTCGTGGATCAGAGGGGGCGACAGATTTTGATGACAGAGAACCTGATAGCGATTCTGTGGAGGACTACTTGGAGGTGGTAGCCCAGGTACTGCGACAGTCTGCAGCTGGACGTGATCGCGAGGGTGAGGATATCGATGAGCAGCCGACCCCGGTTAGACAGCCGACCCAGCGTAGAGGAGGTCGCTTTGCGAGTACATGTATTTTTTATGATGCTCCACTCATTAAGAGGGAGATGCATGAGTTTATGGACGCGTGGCGTCGAGCGAACTAAATGCCGTAATTATATGTACTCTTTTATTACATTTTAACACTTTTGATATTATATGTACTCTTTTATGTTTATTAATTTTTATTTTAATGTTTATGTTGTTAAATTTTATTTGTTAAAGGATAATCCGAGTTAAAATGCCGTAATTTTTATTTCTAAACGGTTAATTCGAGTTAACCACAATCATCAACAAACCTTTTTGTTTTGGGATTTATTCATGCGGACGTGAGGTAATCACGCCTCACCACATGGTGAGGCGTGAGGCTATCACGTCCGCACCTCTCACAACGTGGTGAGGCGTGATTACCTCATGTCCGCGTGCTGGGAGAGCTATTTTTCCCCATTTCCCACCTCAAAGCCTCAAAGGGTATTTTTGTCATTTCACGGGGCTAGAGGTGGGAAATTGAGGTTATGTTTAACAACATCCTTGATAAGTCACTTAGATTTACAACATATAATTAAGGGATAAGGTACCAAAATAGGTCTAAGGTTCTTGGGGAAGTATCAATTTGGACTCAACGTTCAAAATAGCACCAATATAGACTTAACGTTTACAACATAATATCAATTTAGGCTTAACATTTACAATATAGCATCAATTTAGGCATCACGTACAAAATATCACCAATATAGACTTAACGTTTACAAAATAATACGAATTTAAGCTTAACGTTTTACAAAATATATACAATTTAAGCTAAACTTCATAATTAAATTAATCATATTATATCATTTCCCTATTAACTGTATATGTTATCTTTTTATTTAGTTTTATATTCTTATTTATTATAATACAATTAATTAGTTTTTTTGCCCATTAAAATGTTATATTCGTTTTTCATAAATGATTCCATGACTACTAAATTTCATTGGTCATGTAATATTGTGGATATTCAATTACTTTTAGTTTGCATATATTACATGAGCCATGGAATTTAAGAGTCATGGAATGATTGATGAAAAACAAATATAAGGTTTTAATGGGCAAGAAAACTAATTAATTGTATTATAATAAATAAAAAAATAGAACTAAATAAAAAGATAACATATAAAGTTAATAGGAAAAGAATATAATATGGTTAATTTAATTGTGACGTTTAGTTTAAATTGGATATATTTTGTAAACGTTAAGTTTAAATTCGTATTATTTTGTAAACGTTAAGCATATATTGGTGCTATTTTGTACGGGAGACCTAAATTGATGCTATATTATAAACGTTAAGCCTAAATTGATATTATGTTGTAAACGTTAAGCCTATATTGATACTATTTTGAACGTTGAACCTAAATTGATATTTCCCCAAAAACCTTAGACCTATTTTAGTACCTTATCCCTATAATTAATTTTGCTCATTAAAAAGAGTAGAATTAATGTAACACATGTCCAACATGTATTAGCCGTAATCCCTCTATAATCGGCTCGAATTTAATCCAATTAAGTTGATCCGGCTAGCAGAGCTATAACACACGAACTTCATTTGCTTCAATATATATATATATATTTATCAGTTTCACTCAAAAAAAATTAAGTACATCTAAATTAATCTAACCAACGTTCATTCTTGGATGCAATCCTGTAAGTTCACTTAATATTGGTAATGAGTCCGAAGCTGGCTTTCGGTCCATAAATCATAAGGGGACTCTAGTAAGCCATTATGACTATCCAAATTAGATAAATGTCACATATAAGGTAACATATGTCTATTGTAACTTTATATGATCATTTTTTTCGTGATATCCGGTCCAACACGATGCATGGTACTGTCACCCTCATTTTATGCTTGAACATTCCTTGATGTCTAACTGAACTTTTGTTTAAATGAGAGATAACTCTTATCACCTTATTTAGGTGTGGCCACATACTTCTCAGTCTCACTAATCAAGTGACTGACGATTTCTATTCTCTCTTAAAGAGAGCAACAATTCCCCCACTTTAATCATAGTCCTCAACATGACTCAGAGCATACCCAACTGTACCCATACTTAGGACCTTTTAACGGGCCCATTAGCCATACGTCAAAGTATAATGTGTCTCATCTAAAAGCCATAATAATTTTATGTCCAAGGATTTGCATATAAGTATTACATGAGATCCACTTTATAACCCATGATCATGTAGTGTTTTCATTAGCGCGATCTAGTACTCCTTAACCTTTTTAATCATAGTCCTCAACATGACTCAGAGCATACCCAACCGTACCCATACTTAGGACCCTTTAACGGGCCCATTAGCCATACGTCAAAGTATAATGTGTCTCATCTAAAAGCCATAATAATTTTAGGTCCAAGGATTTGCATATAAGTATTACATGAGATCCACTTTATAACCCATAATCATGTAGTGTTTTCATTAGCGCGATCCAGTACTCCGTAACCTTTATAAATACCTATTTTCTTGATTAATATCCCATGTCCATGATCGATAAACTTGGGTGACGATGATGTTTTATAGGAATAATAGTAATAAGAGTGTCATTATAGGAATCCTCTAAGTTACCAAAATTCATAGCTTGAAGAACTAATTCACAGAATTGAGATGAAAGAGAGAGAAAAAATCATAGTAGCCAAATTAGCAGATTGAACCTGCTTAGAGAAAAACATTTGGAACAAATTTATAAGAATATCTGAATTCCAAGGTTGAAAAACATTTGAAATTGGATTTTTTACAATGGCTTAATAGACATCCAACCCCCTAAGCTTGTAACTTTTTTTCATCTGGCCCCCTCAACTTAGGGGACAACCTCTCAACCCCCTCAACTCTCCAAAAACATCACATACAACCCCTTACACCATTATGTTCGGTCAAATATTGACCCGTATAGAAAACGCGTTTGACTGTTGACCACACCAATGCCACGTGTCATTTTTGTAACAATCACTTGGATACATTTCACCTCGACGACCACTATTGCCAACCTCAGCACCTCAATAAGGCTGCGACGACAAACAGCGACAGCACCTCACACGAATATGGAAAAATTTAATAAAAAAATTGAAGGAAAATAGGCAAACGTTTGGCAGCGGAAATATAAAAATTTTAACCTAATTTCCATTAACCCAAGATCCGTTAATCGTTATTTCATATAAAGAGGGATAGAAGGAAATACCTTTCGATGTTCCATCTACTGTTGTAATCGAAGTGCCCACAACTCTTACTTCGAGTTCCCGAGCACAAGACAAAGACACAATCCAAAATCAAGTTAGATATCAACCGTATAAAACAATCAAGAATAGATTGTCTCTAATAAATCAACACAAGATCAAGGAATAAGAGAAAGAGATGAAAATCAATTGAACGGAAGGAAGCGGTGGATAATCTCGTCCTCTAGTGTGGGTCGAAATTCTCTCTCCCGGGTTGAGTATGTGTGTTTCGAAAATCACATATAGGGGGTATTTATATTCTCTTGTATCTAAACCCTAGTTAAATAGAATTAGGTTACTGAATAAGAATTTAATTCGGAATATAATTCTTATTTATTATTTACAATTATATCTTAAATATAAAGATAATAATAATAACCTTATAGGATAATAATAGGAGCAATTTAATCTCATTAAAACTCCTAACTTATTTATCCTTTAATTAATTTAATTCACAATTATAATCTAATTAGAATTGTTAAAATCAAATTAAATATTTATGTATTTATCATACATAAAAATCGCCCCACCCCTATCTACCGGGCCTTAGTGGACTCAGTTGGGCTTCCATCAATTAATTAACACGTGTTTCTCTTTTGGACTCTAAGTCTTATGTGTGACCCATTAGGTTCTTATTGCTTCTAGCCGTATGCAACTATTAAATTAATTTTCACAGAATTATATTTAATCTTTGCATAACGGAATGAGTACGCGAAATGTGATTAGCAAATCCGAAACATTCCCCCCAGAGCTATAAGAAGACAGGTTAATTCTGTCGTTGACCTTTCCGTATTAGTTACAGTATAATTCGATCCTTTATCAACTACATCCTTGAACTGAATCTTATGACTATGGATAATGTCAAGTCACATATAGCGAGACGTTCGTTTTACTTGTACAGGCCGAGTCAACTCCAATTAGATAGGTTAAGTGAAATCTGTATTTCAAGTCTTAAGCTATCACCTTGCAAGGATTTAGAGTCAAGTCTTCCACAAGCGATCCTTGGACGTATCTCCCATTTATCGGGAGTGACAAATGCTCAATCCAATGTATAATTATCCTGCAATTACTTCCTGTGATACCCAACGTCTGCCATTCACACCCTAGAGTCATCTCTGTTATGGATCGTGTTACAACAGGATCAAAGCATCACATTCCATAATCCAGAATCACCAATTAACATTCCTTTGAGTCTGAGGATTACTTATACCTATTAATACCAATGAGATGAACAGGTGACAAGGATGAATCTACCCATCCTGTTATCTCAAGTCGGGTCCCCAATCCTAATGAACTCCCTTTCATTGGATCCATGCAACTGTCCAGATTATCTGTATATCTGAAGCTTGTGAGATCAGCTTTCTGTCAGACATTGTTACATGCAAGTCTCAACAGTGATATGTGATAGGGGTCAAAACCCCCTATCTTTGGGTACGGTTTTAGAACGGTTTTCAGCGTTATTTAGTTAATAAGCGAGCAATTCTCGCATTTAAATGCTTTTGTGTGAGTTAGTTATACTTTTCGTTGTTTAGGCTCGCTTTATGATCAATTTAGGCAAATACGGCCAAAATGGCATGCATATTATAAATTCCGTTATCTTTTGAAGCTAATTGATCCGCCAAAAGTCGCACCAAACGAAGCGTTTGCTCAAATAAGCGATTGGCGGGTCAATTTAGCCTTTGGACTAATGTTGTTTGGAGTTTATGTGCGTGTGCAAGTTAAAACAGGATCAATTTCAGGCAAAAATCGTGTCTCGGGGACCCCCGGCAGTCGCTCGGTGAATTGAGCATCGGTGAGCAGCCCAGGCGCTGCTCGACGCGCAGCCCAGGCGCTGCTCGCCGAGCAGCAGTACTGCCCAGGCACCGCCCAGGCACTGCTCCTGCTCGCCGAGCAGGCAGTGCCTGCTCGGCGAGCAGACCTGCGGGAATTGGTCAAAAAGACCAATTCTGCCCCCACGACGCCACGATGGACCCCACGACTTCCTACATGCATAAGGACACGAAATAGGTCAAAGAAAGGGCCCGAACCACGCCTATAAATAGGATTTTTCCAATGTAATTAGGCATCTTTTATCTTTTGTAATTTTCTTAGCTTTTCATCTTGAGAAATCCTCTCCACCTCCTCCATATCCTTCAAACCTCCATTGAAGACACCTCCGAAGCTCCGTTCACCGAGGATTGCTCAAACTCCATCCTTAAGTCCTAGGAAGACGCCTGCATTGGTAGACAGGTTCCCTGACCCCTATCAATATGTCAATCCTAAACATATTACTTGACTTGGGGTGGTTTTAAGTTTATTAGTTTATTATAAAGCTTCGTCTCACTTCATGCTTGTATGAACACTTTATAATCACTTTAAACAAACTTAGGGATTTCCTTTTGTTAGACTTATTTAGTTCTTTAAAAGGGGTTGCCTTTATATAGTTACGAAACCATATCTTATTAAAACAAATGATATAAAGAACACTTCATTCATATTTAGTTTATATCCTAGAACAATTGTCTATAGGACACTAAATCCCAACATACTCCCACTTGGACTAAAGCCAATTGTTTCTACAACTTATCCCAGTAGAAGTTAGATGACGATCATGTACTTTCTGGGCTAAGGGCTTTGTCAACGGATCTGCAACGTTGTCCTCAGTAGGTACTCTTTCTATTCTCACATCTCCTCTTGCCACAATCTCTCTTACAATGTGGTATCGCTTTAGGTAATGCTTGGATGCATTATGAGACTGTGGTTCCTTTGCTTGCGCAATGGCTCCATTGTTATCATAGTACAGTGTAATGGGATTTACAATGTCAGGCACCACACCAAGTTCAGTAATGAACTTCTAAATCCAAACCGCTTCCTTTGCTACTTCCGCAGCAGCGATGTACTCTGACTCGGTCGTAGAGAAAGCTACGCTTCCCTGCTTGGAACTCTTCCAACTGATCGCGCCCCCATTCAAGATAAACAGGTATCCTGATTGGGATCTAAAATCGTTCTCATCTGTGAGATGACTGGCGTCTGAAAATCCTTCTATTTTCAGATCCCCTTCTCCGTACACTAGGAACATGTCTTTAGTCCTTCTAAAGTACTTAAGAATGTTCTTAACGGCATTCTAGTGCTCGTCTCCCGGATTACCTTGATAACGACTCGTTATACTTAACGCGAACGCTACGTCAGGTCTAGTGCAAAGCATAGCATACATAATCGAACCGATTGCGCTGGTGTACGGGATTACAGCCATGCGCTTTTTATCATCTTCGGTTTTAGGACATTGATGATTGCTTAACTTTACTCCATGTACCATGGGTAAGTTACCTCGTTTCGATTCAAGCATGCTAAACCGCTTTAGCACCTTTTCAATGTATGTAGCCTGTGAAAGACCAAGCAGTCTTCTTGATCTATCTCTGTAGATCTTTATACCAAGTATATAAGCTGCTTCACCAAGGTCTTTCATGGAGAAGTTACCTGATAACCATACTTTTACCGAATGTAGTAGAGCTATGTCATTTCCCATTAATAATATATCGTCCACATATAATATTAGAAATACAACTGAGCTCCCACTTGCTTTCTTGTAAATGCAAGCTTCTTCGCAATTTTGTTCGAAACCAAATTGTTTTATGGTTTCGTCAAAACGCTTGTTCCAGCTTCTAGATGCTTGCTTGAGTCCATAAATGGATCTCTGTAGTTTGCAAACCTTGTTTGCATCCTTTGATATGAAACCTTCAGGTTGCATCATATATACATCCTCAAGCAGGTTTCCATTTAGGAAAGCTGTTTTCACATCCATTTGCCAAATCTCGTAATCGTAGTGAGCGGCAATAACGAGCATTATTCTGATTGATTTGGACATGGCCACAGGAGAGAAAGTTTCGTCATAATCAATTCCTTGTTTCTGACGATATCCTTTCGCTACTAACCTAGCTTTGTAGGTGCTAACCTTTCCATCCATGTCAGTCTTCTTTTTGAAGATCCACCTGCACCCAATGGGTTTTATCCCTTCGGGTGGATCAACCAAAGTCCAAACTTGGTTGGTGTACATGGAATCCATTTCAGAATCCATGGCCTCGAGCCATGCTTTAGAATCTGGACTGGTAAGAGCCTCTTCATAGTTTTCGGGTTCGTCGTCTAACACGGGAACCTCATCATCATCTCCCACTCGAAAACCATATCTAATTGGGAGTTCACGAACTCTTTGTGATCTACGAATGGATGGCACTTAAGTCTCATCTAATGGGACTGCTTTGGGTTCCTCATCCGCCTCTGTTGTTTCAGTCGGTGTTTCTTGTTCTTGAACTTCATCAAGTTCAATCATGCTTCCCTTTTCTGTTTCTTCGAGAAACTCTTTCTCCAAGAAGGTTGCGTGCTTGGATACTATTACTTTCTGATCATCTGGATGATAGAAGTAATACCCCACAGTTTCCTTAGGGTATCCAATGAAGAAACACTTATCAGATTTAGAATCTAGTTTGTCTGACGCTATGCGTTTGACAAATGCTGAACAACCCCATACTCTCATGAATGAGAATGTGGGTTTCCTACCAACGAACAATTCATATGGTGTGGAATTAGCGGATTTAGTTGGTACTCAATTTAGGGTGAAGAGGGCAGTTTCTAAGGCATAGCCCTAGAATGTCTTTGGAAGCAACGATATGCTCATCATAGATCGTACCATATCTAGTAAGGTACGGTTCCTCCTTTCGGACACACCATTGTGTTGTGGTGTATATGGAGGTGTCCATTGTGAGCATATTCCACATTCAGTTAGATAATTCAGAAAATCATCTGAAAGATATTCGCCACCTCGATCGGATCGAAGTATCTTTATTTTCTTTCCTAATTGATTTTCTACTTCATTCTTGAAGCATTTGAATTTCTCAAAAGCTTCGGACTTGTGCTTCATTAAGTAAACATAACCAAATCTGGAATGGTCGTCTATGAAGCTTATGAAGTATCTGAATCCTTCTCTTGCTTGGACTGACATAGGACCGCATACATCTGAATGTATTAATCCTAGAGTGTCTGATACACGCTCACCTTTATTGCTAAAGGGTGTCTTTGTCATTTTACCTTTTAAACATGCTTCGCATGTTTCCAATGATTCAGAATCAATTGAATCTATAAGCCCATCTTGGTGTAGCTTAAGCATGCGTCTTTTGTTTATATGGCCTAAACGACAATGCCACAAGTAAGTCGAATTATCTAGCTTATGTCTTTTATTATCAATTGCGAAAACAGAAATTTTGTCATCTAGCTCATAAATCCCATTTTGTGATATTCCTGAAAAATAGAAAATCCCATCTCTATAAAATTCGCAATGTTTATCTTTTATTGAAATATGAAAACCGTCGTCAACAAGACGACTAATAGAAATAATGTTTCTGGACATTTCAGGAACATACAAACAGTTCCCTAATTCTATTACAAGCCCAGAGGGCAAACTTAAAGCATAATCTCCAACAGCGAGGGCAGAAACTCTTGCTCCATTTCCTACTCGCAAGTTTATGCTTCCTTTCTTCAATTCCTTAGTCCGTCTGAGTCCCTGAATATTCATACAAATATGAGATCCACATCCGGTATCTAATACCCAAGATTCAGACTGTGAAATTGTATTTATTACAATATAAAACATACCAGATGTTGAAGTCCCGGCTTTTCCCTTCTTGAGGGCAGCTAGGTATACCGAACAGTTTCTTTTCCAATGCCAATCTTCACCACAATAGTGGCACTCTCCTTTGGGCTTCTTTACTTCCTTTCCCTTTGTTTCGGTGAGCATGGCTCCCTTGCCTTTCTCAGGATGGATTGGATTAGGGAAGTTCCCTTTCCTCTTCTTTGATCCTTCAATAGTAAGGGTCGACATTTCCTCATTTTCCTTCATATTGGGCTCGACCGTCTCGAGCATATTTGCAAGCTCTACAAGAGAGGTTTGCAAGCCATTCACCTGGTAGTTCATAATGAACTGTGAATCCCTCTCGGGGAGGGATTGAAGAAGTAAGTTTATACTTAGTTCATGATCCATCGCATCTCCAATACTAGAAAACTTGGTAATAAGGCCAATCATCTTGACACAATATTTCATTACAGATGTGCCCTCCTGCATCTTGCATCTATATAACTGCTTTGTTATCTCGTAGCGTTCGCACCGAGTTTGATTCGCAAACAACTCTTTCAGGTGCGTGACCATGGAATAGGCATCCATATCCTGATGTTGCCTTTTCAATTCCAGGGTCATTGATGCAAGTATGATGTCTCCCGCGTGATCGTCATCAGCCTTATGCTTCAGGTAAGCATAAAATTCTTAGTAGGGAGCACCATCCGTCGGGTAAGGGGGTATCGGTGTATCAAGTACATACCCTTTCTTATCGAACTTCAAAACGATTTTGAGGTTGCGATACCAGTCGGTGAAGTTTGAACCGTTCAACTTGTTATTGGTAAGTATATTTTGCAGATTGGTGTTAGTCATGATTTTTAGGAGTGTTTTAATTTAAACATGAGAGTGAGAAAGAGTAAACGTACGTTATTCATTTGCTTTAAAATACATCAATCTAAAATTATAGGCCTTTTGTTCATTTTAGATTGCTCCCACTATTTTGCCAAATTAATAGCCCTCCATATTAATTCGAAGAATTTCGCAAATCCTTTAGTGAGCTAGGATCCTAACTCCTGAGATTTCACCTTGAGTTTGCTCAACAAGCTAGTCTCATTTGTTAGGTAGATTCATGTAATCAATCACATCTTTGATGTGATTCCTAGGTTATTGGGTTACTAACCATATTAGTAACTAATATGCTATTCATATTAATCCCAACCATATTGCCCATTAGTTTATGACAACATGAGTTTGCTCATCCAATTATCATAATCTAATTTAAGTATTACCCCATATTCATGAAAAGATGATTTTTCAATAATTCAGGTGTTACCATAAGACCCCGAGCTTGAGTTTGCTCAACAACCCAAAGGCCCCCAATACTGCCGGCTAAATTATAATATTAGGGAGGGGCAACCGATTTTAATAACTTGCTTATTTACTTAACTTTTAATTAGTGAGTAATTTTTATTTTAAGTCTCATAATCTAACTTAGTCTTGATTTGCTTTAACATACATCAGACACATACATTGGCGTTATGGACATATCATCTAAATTATTCCGTCGAGCCAGAGACGGAATAAAAGGTCAAACCTAAGGAAATACTAACTATTACATATTTCTCTTTAGGTCCTCCGTCTTCTCCATGGCGCCTTGAAATTACATATTAATTTCTATTCTACTAAAGAAAACTTCAATTAACTTGAAGGGAATTAGATGAGAGGAGAAATTACAATAGATAGTAGAAAGGTAGGACTCGCAGGCCCTATTTCAAAAATACCAAAAGACTAAAAAGAGGGTCCAAATATGTCCATAACTCCAAACATGCATAGACTCAATTAAATAAATTTAATTGGTTGATTACATAAAATATTTTATGTAATATTTAGGTTAATCATATTAACCAATCAAATTAACTTTCATCCAATTTTAATTCTAATAGTTTCGTATCTTCTATATTAACTTTTTAGATTAATACAACTATACAAAACTTTAATTTATGCATGTCCCAATTATTTTGATTTCAATTCATTTAATACTTTTGATTTACAAATAGGTAAAATAAACTTTTAAATAAATTCATTCATTCGATAATCAAAACAGAAAACTATTAATTTCTGAAACACATATATATATATAAATATATTTAAAAACTATTTTAAAACGATTTTCAAATACGTGGGTTTCGGGACGGGCCCGAGGACGCGGCTGCTGCCGTTTGGCAGCAGCCCTGTCACGCCTGGCCCTTGCCGCTGCACGGTTGCTGCCGCGAGGCAGCAACATCGGGACAGCGGCCGGGTTGCGCCGCGGGGCGTGACCCGAGCTGCTGTCCATTTATATTTTTTTTATAATTATATATATATATCAGTTTTAAAACGATTTTCAGAAAATAAGAAAACCTATTATAGATTTTCCGTTTTATCTTTAGAATCAATAAAATTAACTTTTATCAATCTAACTATAAAACTAATAGATTTTGTTATAATGATTATCAACCGAAATAATTAGGAACATATGCATAAACTATTTTAATTAATAATTAATTAAAACTTATTTATCTTTAGAACTAATTAATCAAAATACTTTTGTTAATTAACCTAACTATAAATATTTATTCAATCTGATTGAAAAACTTCTAAATTTTCATATATGAAATAACGGATTTAACGCAGGCTCTGATATCACTGAAGGAAAATAGGCAAACGTTTGGCAGCGGAAATATAAAATTTTTAACCTAATTTCCATTAACCCAAGATCCGTTAATCGTTATTTCATATAAAGAGGGATAGAAGGAAATACCTTTCGATGTTCCATCTACTGTTGTAATCGAAGTGCCCACAACTCTTACTTCGAGTTCCCGAACACAAGACAAAGACACAATCCAAAATCAAGTTAGATATCAACCGTATAAAACAATCAAGAATAGATTGTCTCTAATAAATCAACACAAGATCAAGGAATAAGAGAAAGAGATGAAAATCAATTGAACGAAAGGAAGCGGTGGATAATCTCATCCTCTAGTGTGGGTCGAAATTCTCTCTCCCGGGTTGAGTATGTGTGTTTCGAAAGTCACATATAGGGGGTATTTATATTCTCTTGTATCTAAACCCTAGTTAGATAGAATTAGGTTACTGAATAAGAATTTAATTCGGAATATAATTCTTATTTATTATTTACAATTATATCTTAAATATAAAGATAATAATAATAACCTTATAGGATAATAATAGGAGCAATTTAATCTCATTAAAACTCCTAACTTATTTATCCTTTAATTAATTTAATTCACAATTATAATCTAATTAGAATTGTTAAAATCAAATTAAATATTTATGTATTTATCATACATAAAAATCGCCCCACCCCTATCTACCGGGCCTTAGTGGACTCAGTTGGGCTTCCATCAATTAATTAACACGTGTTTCTCTTTTGGACTCCAAGTCTTATGTGTGACCCATTAGGTTCTTATTGCTTCTAGCCGTATGCAACTATTAAATTAATTTTCACAGAATTATATTTAATCTTTGCATAACGGAATGAGTACGCGAAATGTGATTAGCAAATCCGAAACATTCCCCCAGAGCTATAAGAAGACAGGCTGATTCTGTCGTTGACCTTTCCGTATTAGTTACAGTATAATTCGATCCTTTATCAACTACATCCTTGAACTGAATCTTATGACTATGGATAATGTCAAGTCACATATAGCGAGACGTTCGTTTTACTTGTACAGGCCGAGTCAACTCCAATTAGATAGGTTAAGTGAAATCTGTATTTCAAGTCTTAAGCTATCACCTTGCAAGGATTTAGAGTCAAGTCTTCCACAAGCGATCCTTGGACGTATCTCCCATTTATCGGGAGTGACAAATGCTCAATCCAATGTATAATTATCCTGCAATTACTTCCTGTGATACCCAACGTCTGCCGTTCACACCCTAGAGTCATCTCTGTTATGGATCGTGTTACAATAGGATCAAAGCATCACATTCCATAATCTAGAATCACCAATTAACATTCATTTGAGTCTGATGATTACTTATACCTATTGATTCGGATTGTCACCTCAAGGCCCAAGAGGCCCACTAAGGTCCGAGAAGCAGAAGGCCCCCCAGGCCCAAGTCTGTCCAGTATAAATAGGCCATTAAAGGAAGAAGCACGGATGGGGTAACTCATAACCTCTCTACTATATTCACATTAGATTGAAAAGCTCTCTAAGAATAACTAACTGTCTTAATCTTCAGAATATCCGCAGGGACCGATCCCCGCGCAGGGCCGATCCACGAGAAGGCAAGACCTCCCCGACGGAGCCCCGGATCACTATTCCGCATTCCCAGATTATTTGGTGCGGTGAGCGTGGAATACAAGTGACTTCGGAGCTTCAAACAAAATGCAGACCCCTACTGAATCTGCTCCGACTACAGTACCCGAAATGGGAGCAACTAGCTCCATGACGCACGCCGAGCGTTCCACTCCGAACATTCCGATTTCCCCCAGAAACCTAGGACCACTGATGGAGGAAGTGAGCCCTGAAGAAGAAGAGACATACAACACCACTCAACTCCTCAGTGCAATCCAAGGTTTTCAGACAACCCAGGCGATTCATACGGCTGCTCAGATGAAGATCATAGACCAACAAAGGAGCTTGCAAGAGGAGAACGCCAAAATCTGGCAATACCTGAAAGAGGCAGCAGAAATGCAGAGAGAAGGAACTTTTCCAGGCGAGCCCACGGGGCCAGTGGTCATCGCAGAAAGAGGAGCCGGGGCCGTTACGACCAGTGAGGGCGGAGCGCGGCGTGAGGAAACTGCGGCTGCGAATGGCGAAGACTTGTTGGAACTAAAAATCCAGCGTTTTCTAGACAAAAGGGCCCTCGGAGGCGTCATGGGAGGAAGCATCACCTCCAGCAAAACGCCGCTGGTACAGAGGATCATCGAGACAAGGTTCCCACGGGACTGGAAAGCTCCTCGATTGTCCCAGTATTCAGGGACCGAGGACCCGAACGACCATGTGGCATCATTCATGAGCACTATCAACTTGTACTCGAAAGACAGGACATCATGTGCAAGGTCTTTCCGACCACCCTCTCGTCTAGTGCGCAGGAGTGGTATCGAGGACTTGCTCCAGAATCAATCGACTCTTTTGATCTCCTGAAGGATCTTTTCCTCTCTCGGTTTGCCGCAGCGGCGAAGGTTAGAAAGATCAGTTCAGACCTCAACGGGCTCAAGCAGCGAGCAACTGAGCCTCTGCGCAATTTCCTCTCAAGGTTTCACCATATGGCCTCACAAGTTAAGGGCCTCAACCTGGAGGTGGCTCATGACGCTCTGGAAAAAGGGACCTCATGCGAGCCTCTTAAGCAGAAATGTTTCCGGAAAATGCCAAGGTCTTTCGAAGAGCTCATGACCATGGCGCAAACCTTTGTCAGGTACGATGACTGTGACCGGCCCGCTGATAGGGGTCAAAAACCCCTATCTTTGGGTACGGTTTTAGGACGGGTTTTAGAGTTATTTGGTTAATAAGCGAGCAATTCTCGCATTTAAATGCTTTTGTGTGAGTTAGTTAGGAATTGGAAACGTTCTATTTACTTTTTGTCGTTTAGGCTCGTTTTGTGATCAATTTAGCCAAATACGGCCGAAATAGCATGTATAGTAGAGTTCCGTTATCTTTTGAAGCTAATTGGTCTGTCAAAAGTCGCACCAAACGAAGCGTTTGCTCAAAATAGGCGATTGACGGATCAATTTGGCTTTTGGACTAATGTTTTCTGGAGTTTTTATGCGTGTGTAGGTGTAAGTTCGGACGAAAAAGGGCATAGAAGTCACTCGGCATGAATCGAGCATGCTTCGGGCGAAAACGCTCGGCGAGCAGGGCCCCACGGGCCATTTCTGCTCGCCGAGCAGGCCCCTGGAGGCCTGCTCGGCGAGCAGCCCTGCGGGAATTGGTCAAAAAGACCAATTCCGCCCCCACGAAGCCACGTTCGGCCCCACGTCTTCCTACACCAACAAGGACACGAAAATAGGTCAAAACGAGGCCCGAGACGCGTCTATAAATAGAATTTTTCCATTGTAAATTAGATATCTTTCGTTTTTGTAAATTATTTTAGCTTTCCCCTTGTAATTCCTCTCCATCTTCTCCATCTTCCTCAACCTCCATTGAAGCTCCTTCAAAGTTTTTTCTTGAGGAATTATCAAGGTCCGTCCTTAAGATCAAGTCGCCGACTGCAGAGTAAACCGGTTCCCTGAAAGGGATTTTTGTATCTCCTTTTATCTTTCCATGTTTGTACTCTTCGATACAGTTGCCGAACTTGACTTATTGTATCTTGTGACAATTATCTTCGCCTGTAATAATAATTTAGCTCTTGTTTTGTTCTATGATTATTTGTCTAATCTCTGTCTTACGCTTTATTCAATTGGTTTAACTCATTCAAAAGCCCCAAAATCTAGTAGGCACATATTGCGAGCTGAATCTGACATAGTCAGAGCCTAGGAGATTGACGACCTCTTAGTTGATTAAGCGCCAATTTACTGAGCCTTAGACCTAGTTTCGGCCTTAGGGAATCACGCGTTAGGAACCTCAGGAGGGTAAGTAGGGTTAATCGCCTTAAATATAAGTGACTCAGATTAGGTTTTTATTCAATAGACTTGATAATCTATCTTTATTATTATCGTTCATACCATGTTCCTTCGAATAGTTTCATTAATGAAAGATCAATTAGGGGTAGAGTAACTTAGTTAGGCGTAGAATAACTTAGTTAGAATTAGATAATTTAGTTAGAATTAGATAACTTAGCTAGGATTAGTGTAATTCAACCTAGGAGGAGATTAGTTTAAACAAACCAACTCAAAACCCCCTAAGCCTAGATAACATCCGAGATCGAGTAGCTCGGTACTTGCAGAAATAAATCCTATGGACGATAACCTGGACTTAAACCAGAAATTTATTACTTGATAACGACGGGGTACACTTATCCCTTAGTGAGGTTTCCCAGAATCCGCATCACCCGCCGGTTACGAAGAGTCAAAAAGGGACAAGGCCAGAGGAGACACGCACAAGCAGGAGAAAGGTCGACTGATCCGAGAGGCACGTGAGGAAGCTCAAGCCTGCAAGGAGGCCCAAATGCCTTTTCCGGCTCAGACCGAACGGGCAAATATGGAGCGTAGGGGAGATCGATCCCGTGGCAAGGAGGTACATTACGCTGCTCAGAGCCAGCCTCGCCGATTCACACAACAAATTCCGGCCGCCGACAAGAACAAGACCCTGGCAGAGAAAGAGTACTGCAAGTATCACAAATCCTCCGGACATCCACGGAGAACTGTTATCAGCTGCAAAGAGAGATCGAGCGGATCACAGAGCAGGGCGCACCACCAAAGGCGGCTAGGCAAAGGGAACAGAGCCCGAAGCAACGGGAAGCAGGTCGACCAGAGGAGCCAAAACGGCCGAGGTACCATGGGGAAATACACGTTATAAGGGAGGGGGTACCAGCTTTCTCCGCACCACTGGAGAGCTCTCGTAAAAGGAAGGCAGTCGGGCAAACCCTGACGGTACAGCCACCTCTCCGAACCAGCCATTCGGAGGCTCTTGTTGTGACTGTCAACATCGCCGGCTTCAAAATGCACCGGGTGCTGATAGATACGGGAAGTTCGGTGAACCTGCTCACCTGGATGGCACTCCACGCGATGAAGAATACTCACACTGCCCTCAGAGTTGGAACTTTCCCTCTAGTCGGCCTGTCGGAGATCGAAGTCCCGGTCAAGGGAGTTATCACATTGCCTACTATTTTCACCGAAGGAGTCGAGGAAACCGAGGAGACTGTAGAGTGGGTGGTGGTCGATATCCCACTGGCCTATAACGCCATCATCGGAAGGCCCCTGCTGGCTGCCCTGAGAGCCACTATTGATATCTCCGGTTTGTGCTTGACCCTCCCAGTTCAGCATGGAAGGATCGCCATCCAGGGTGACCGCATGTTGGCCAAAAGATTGCAGTGGGAGGCAACTCAGCCCCAGACAGTGCTCTACCTGGAGGACGGTCTGATGGACGTAAGAGGGTACAATCCCGTGCCTATTGAGCCGGTCGACGACTGTGTCCTCGGGGATAACCAGACCGTAAAGATCGGGACCAGACTCGCGTCCCCTTTGGCCAACGAAATCAAAGCTGTCATGTTAGAGCACTCAGACGTGTTCGCCTGGTGCACCGAGGACATCACGGGGGTCTCACCTAATCAAGCAGTGCACAAGCTAAGCATCGACCCCTCCGTCGAACCCTTGAAATAGAAGATGCGAGTGCAGGCAAAGGACAAGCAAGTCGCGGTAAAAGCAGAGATTGACAAGCTCCTAGCTGTAAAGTTTATTCGCGAGGTTAACTATCCGAGCTGGCTTTCTAACGTTGTACTTGTAAAGAAAGCCAGCGGGAAGTACTGCATGTGTGTAGATTTTACGAATGTTAATAAAGCTTGCCCCAAGGATTCTTACCCGCTGCCTAATATCGATCAGCTCCTTGATCAAACTGCTGGACGCAAGATTTTGTCTCAGTTCGATGCTATCGCCGGATTCCAGCAGATCCCTCTGGATCCAGCCGATGCCGAAAAAACTTCCTTCATCACGCACGAAGGCACGTATTGCTACAATGTCATGCCATTTGGATTAAAGAATGCGGGAGCTACATACCAGTGATTGGTAGATAAGATGTTCGCACATCTCATTGGCAAAACAGTGCAAGTATATATCGATGACATGGTGGTCCTCAGCACCGAGGAAGGCGACCACCCGCAAGATTTGGCGGAAGTGTTTAAGATTTTTAGAGCCTATAACCTTAAACTGAACCCGGAGAAATGTTTCTTCGGAATTCGCAGTGGCAAGTTCCTGGGATGCGTGGTGTCAGAAAAGGGGATCGAGCCTAACCCCTCAAAGATCGAGGCAGTTTTGGCAATGGAGCCACTGCGTGACCTGCAAGGGGTTCAAAGACTCAATGGAAGGATCATCGCTTTGGGGCGTTTCATCTCTTGCTCGGCACATCGGTGTTTGCCCTTTTACAAAGCAATAAAAAAGGAGCATCCCTTTAGGTGGTCTGCGGACTGCCAGGCTGCGTTCAACGCCATCAAAAGTTTCCTTGCCACTCCCCCGCTTTTGTCGGTGCCAGTACCAGAGTGGGATATTCACCTATACTTCACCATCGCCGATGAAACAGTAGGAGTCATTTTAACTCAGGAAGAGGGGACAGAGCTTTACCCAATCTACTTTCTGAGCAAAGTATTGAAGGGAGCCGAGGTCCGATACTCCGAAGTCGAAAAAGCTCTGTTCGCTATTACTCAGGCATCGGAGCGTTTGAGACCGTACTTCCAAGCGCATACGGTTGTGGTCAGAACCAATTACCCGCTGAAAAAGGCCATTCAAAAACCAGAGGTCTCCGGATGAATCACCAACTGGTCCGTTCGGCTATCCCAGTTTGACGTACGGTTTGAGCCCCGCACGACGATCAAAGCTCAGGTACTATCCGACTTCATCGTCGAATTCACTGGCTCATCTACCACCAACCCAAAGACAACAGCTCGCGCCAGCGACGTTTAGACTATGAGCATAGATGGGTCCTGCGCTCCAGGATGGGTAGGTGCTGGCATAGCCATTCAAGGACCCAATAATCTCCACATGTGGTACGCCATCCGGCTCAATTTCCCAACCACAAACAATCAGGCAGAGTATGAGGCCTTGATCGTAGCTCTTAGATTATCGAAAACCATAGTGAACGGACAGCTAACGATATACTCAGACTCAAAGCTCGTCGTCAGCCACGTCAGCGGCACCTACAAGGCAAAAGATCCGACGATGTGCCAATACTTAGCCCTCGCCACATCCCTGATCGACGACCTCAAAACGAAAGGAATAGCCCTTGACCTCATACTGGTACCATGAGAGGAGAACGAGGAAGCGGATGCTATCGCCGCTCTGGCAGCGGGCGAACAGAATAATGACCCAAACACCCTCATCGAGGTCGCCGGGTCCTCGGCCATTCGCGTAGAAAGCTCGCTACGAATCGATCGGGTAGATGCCGCGGCAGGGGGATGGAGAAGTCCAATTATCAGATATCTTCAGGACAGAACGCTCCCCGTGGATCGGACGCAGGCGTCCCTCGTTGTCCGACGTTCTTGGCGTTATGCACTGCATGAAGACTTACTCTATCGAAAATCTGCCACGCATCCCTGGTTGCGCTATATATCTGAGGAATAAGGCGATCACTGTCTAAAAGAAATTCACCAAGGCGTCTGTAGCTCACATCAGGGCGCCAGAACGATTGCGAAGAAGGCCCGGCTCTAGGGGCTCTACTGGCAGACCATGGATTCCGATGCAACATGACTAGTTCGCAGTTGTCAGGCATGTCAGCTACACGCCAACAGTCATCACGCCCCGGCGGCTCCATTCAAGGGCATCATCACACCTTGGCCATTCGCGGTGTGGGGCATTGACCTGCTCGGCCCTTTCCCGGTGGCCCTAGCTCAAAAGCACTTCGTTGTAGTGGCGGTCGATCATTTTACCAAGTGGATCGAGGCTGAAGCAATTGCCAAGATAACAGCAGAAAACATGATCGGTTTTCTCAAACGAGCAATCATATACCGATTCGGAGTCCCTCACTCCTTCATCACGGATAATGGGAGACAGTTCGACTGCGGTCAGTTCCGCAATTTTGTGCGGAATGGGGTATCAGAGGACGATACACCTCGGTCGCGCACCCTCAGAGCAACGGCCTCATTGAAGTAAGCAAACGGACGCTCCTGCGAGGAATCAAAACGCGCCTCTCTGACCAAGGTAGGGCGTGGCCCGACCACATTGCGGCAATATTATGGTCATACCGCACTACCCCTCACTCAGGAATAGGACGCACTCCTTTTTTCCTCGCTTACAGAGCAGAAGCAATGGCACCGTCTGAAATCATCCTTCGCTCCCCCCGACAGACCAGTTTCGAAGAGATTGACAATAACGTGGAGCTTGCGGAAGCTAGCGACCGACTAGAGGAAGAGCGCCTCAATGCTCTGTTACACATCACGGCCCATAAATAGAACATAGCCCGTTATCACGATAGGAGAGTTCGCCCTCGCACTTTTCAAGTCGGGGACCTTGTGCTCAGAGACGCCGCAGCTGCACAATCCCCATTGGCTCAGGGCAAGCTCGGCCAATCATGGGAAGGACCATACAAGATCGACACCGTTCTCCATAATGGAGCTTACAAGATCGCCTCTTTAGACGGTTTGGTCTATGACAATAGCTGGAATATCCAGACATTGAAGAAGTATTATCAATAGCTTGTAAGGAAGATCATCAATAAAAGTTTCTCGTTCTTTTCTTTGTGTTTTGTTAAGAAACCTCACCCTGACAAGAATAGAAAGCGAACTCCCTGTTTTCGGCCCTCGCACCTCAAAATCATCCCGGTCAACTACGTAATCGACCAACAATCCCATATGGTTGTCAATTGCTATAAAGCGGACACAACAACGCATTTTCCGCTGAAAGAGCATCTACATGCTATCCAAAGGGCTTACCGAGCATCTCGGTCGCCTACGTAATCGACCAACAATCCCATATTGTTGTCAATTGCTATAAAGCGGACACAACAACGTGTTTTCCACTGAAAGAGCATCTACATGCTATCCAAAGGGCTTACCGAGCATCTCGGTCGCCTATGTAATCGACCAACAATCCCATATTGTTGTCAATTGCTATAAAGCGGACACAACAACGCGTTTTCCGCTGAAAGAGCATCTACATGCTATCCAAAGGGCTTACCGAGCATCTCGGTCGCCTACGTAATTGACCAAAAATCCCATATTGTTGTTAATTGCTATAAAACGGACACAACAACGCGTTTTCCGCTGAAAGAGCATCTACATGCTATCCAAAGGGCTTACCGAGCATCTCGGTCGCCTACGTAATCGAACAACAATCCCATATTGTTGTCAATTGCTACAAAGCGGACACAACAACGCGTTTTCCGCTGAAAGAGCATCTACATGCTATCCAAAGGGCTTACCGAGCATCTCGGTCGCCTACGTAATCGACCAACAATCCCATATTGTTGTCAATTGCTATAAAGCGGACACAACAACGTGTTTTCTGCTGAAAGAGCATCTACATGCTATCCAAAGGGCTTACCGAGCATCTCGGTCGCCTACGTAATCGACCAATAATCCTATATTGTTGTCAATTGCTATAAAGCGGACACAACAACGCGTTTTCCACTGAAAGAGCATCTATATGATATCCAAAGGGCTTACCGAGCATCTCGGTCGCCCACGAAATCGACCAACAATCCTATATTGTTATCGATTGCTAAAAAGCGGACACAACGATGCGCTTTCCGCTGCAAAAGCATCACAATGCTATCCTATAGGCATGTCACGCACCTCTGACGGTTGCTTGACCATAAAAACAATCTCATTTTTATAACTACATTATCCTGCCCCGTTAACCAAGCACTAAACAAATATGTTAAACACTTAATAAGGAAGAAAATTTCAGGGTATACACGAAGAAGCGAAATCACATAGACTTATATTTCATACCCAGCCAAACATTACACAAGTCCATAACAGAAGAAAGGCCTTAACAACGGCCAAAACACGGAACACTTCAGATCAAACACATCGCCATCACTTGAGGTTAGCACGGATACCGTCAGGATTCGGGATGGCATACCCGGCGGAGTGAGCAGCCACGATCAGCATCATCCTATCCATTTTGATAAGCTTTTCCTCGCGCTGACCTGCAAAAGCGCGCAGCTCGCTGGCTTCCTTCCGAGCAGCCTCAAGCTCTCACCTCAGTTTTTCATTCTCCTCGGACAGTGCGTCGGCTCGCCTGGCTCTCTCGTCGATTTTCTCCTTCATTCGACGAGTCCATAGGGTGGCAAACTTGAGCATCACTCTATAAGAGCAAATTTTCTCAGCATCAAGTTTGGATTTTTTCGCCAGCTCTACCCTGCCCCCTGTCTCAACCTTTAGCTTCTCGACCAGCACAGCAATATCGCCCTCTCGGCGCTCCAACAGTTCCCCGACGGCGGCAACTTTCCCATTTGTAGTTTCCAGCTCTTTCACCGTGTTCCGCAGGCCTTGCTCCATATCCCGGAACAGGTTCTCATTGTTAACGCACATATCAAAGATAGTGTTCGCGTTTTGAATGGCCTGCGTCAGAAAAGCACAACTCAGTGCACGGTGGTTGGAAACAAATTCAGGTGAACAAATCAAGAGAGCTTACCACACCAAGCGCCGATAGGGTCTCCACGCCAAGGTTCATCTTGGACACGTCGTCCATTCGGACGACTTCCCCGGGCACCTTAGCTACGCGAGCCATCGCACGAGCTAGTTCCGATGTCGCCATATTCGAATGAACCGACAAGCCCATAACATACTCACGGAACTTGGCAATCTTCACGTCCATTCTCTTCATCATTTCCGGATGATCGCCTATGCGATCCATCATCCCTGCTCTGAGGTCGGAACCACCCTCGGTGCACGCTCATTTCGAGCTGTCATCTTCTCCACCAACATCATCTCCAGCATGAACTTGGTCGCTCTCCATCCCAGTAACAGCCTTACCCTTATCTTTCTTACGTTTCCGGGTAAGGGGCCTTTGAAGTTGTTTCTCAGCCTGCTCCTCTTCCACAGCCATCACCCCGGCAGTTTGCTCGGCCTCCTGATCCTCCACGGGCATCCCTTGCGGAATGTCCCCAACAACCTCGAGGTCCTCATGCACCGAGAGCACGCCTCCCATGCTCTGAACCACATGGTTCACATCTTCGAGCGAAGAAAATGACGCCAGTGATCCAGACGCAACAGCAAAAGCTTCCTCCGCAGTATCAAGGCCAACACCAAATTCGTTTGGATCAAAGTCCATGCTGACGTGGGGATCTCCGGGACCTACACGACAAGAAAGAACGGAAGGTTTTAGACGACATAAATCACATGGTAACAACACATTGAAAGAAATGAACAAAACCCACAACCCCGACCCCTCACCTACAACAGCGACGTTCACAAAAATCGCTTCTAGTTCCGCTAACTCTCCGGCTTTGAAATTGTACCCACGTTTCCACTTCTCAAAATCCGCTGCTGTCCATCCGGATATCTGAGCCATTTGCCATTGGTTCCAAATATAGTACCCGGCGGCTAGAAAATGACGCACAAGCTCGTCGACGTCCTGCTTACGATCTTTATCTGTCGGGAGCTCCTTCAAGTATGACACTAGTCGCTCCTCAAAAGCCAACTTTTCTCGGGTCTTTAGCCAATGACTGGGATCCATGGGCTCCTCGTTCCACACTACTCGGAAAGGGAAGTCGCCGTCCAGCTTTCGCACCAAAAAGTAACGGTGCCTGTACTCATGAAATTTATCCTTCAACCCGCCAATCACCTTGAACTTTTAGTGTGAGAAGGTAACGTGTTGAGATCTAGGACCCTTATTCGGCCGAAAAAACTCACGGAATACCAGTCCAGTTTCCCGATATCCAGCCGACCGACATAAAGAGTAGAAGGCCACCATCATCCTCCACCCGTTCGGATGAATCTGACCAGGGCACAAGTCATATTCCTTCAGAACCTCCACAAAAAAGGGAAGTAGGGGCAAGCGCATTCCCGATTCAACCTGCTCCTCGTAAACGATAAGCTCATTCGCGCCACCTGCATGATGAGCACAGATATCTTCCCCAAGCACGACCAACTCGTAAGGCTTCCCCAATCGATACACCGCAAAAATAGCGACCAAATCCCCAGCCACAATAATACTATGCGCATCCTCGATCGACAAAGATTTCGGCCTTTTTGGCCGCTCCACTCCCTCAAATCACCGACCATCAATATTAGTGACCCCCGCGGCACGAGTCCATACCCTCTGGTGCATCTTCTCGTAAATCGAAGCCAAGGGACGCTGTTCGGTAATCAAGCCCTCTGGTACTACCACCACTACCTTAAGAACTCTGGCAGCAACTCCCCCTAGCGGCCGTTCGACACTAGGCGGAGCACGCTCTAGGATTTTCTTCCTCTTTATCGCTACAGAAGCACTCTCCTCTCCCGCGTTCGTTCGCCTTTTCCGTTTTACGACCCGAGTTCGTGAAGCGTCACGCAGCGTAAAATCACCCGGTGTGACTGGCGTCAATCTTCTTAGGGCTCCCCATGAAGAACCCTATGACATACTCCCCTCCCCAGAATAAAACAACTAAAGAAAAAGAGCGAAAGAAAGGAGAAATTAGAGGCACGACTGACCTCGCAAACGGTTACGACTAGTATCGTAAGGAAGGTTCTGCAAAACTCCATCAAACTAATATGTCCGCTACCCAGCAAGCGCGACTGGAACGGCGGCTCCGAGGAAGCGATCGGCAGAAAACAACGGCTTCAAAAGTAACACGGGACGGAACAAAGATAAAAGAGGGAAAATATTCTGGCAAAGTAAACCGAAAAAGAGGGTTTACCCCTGTAATTTATAGCCAGCCAAAAGCGACGGCACCGACAGAGCACGGTGTCCAAGGTGTCTTTTACGGCACATGCAGGGGCATTTAATGATGCACTGATATCCACAACGCATGCAAAGTTTCTGAACGGCCTCTAGCGGGGAAATCGGGCACCTTTTCGCCCAGCTGTCCACCACTTGCTAAAAGAGGACAGAAAACCCCTTCAAGCTAATGTCTCCTCGCATGAAATACTCGGTTAATCTACCCGGGGGGGACTACTTGATTCAGATTGTCACCTCAAGGCCCAAGAGGCCCACCAAGGTCCGAGAAGCAGAAGGCCCCCCAGGCCCAAGTCTGTCCAGTATAAATAGGCCATTAAAGGAAGAAGCACGGATGGGGTAACTCATAACCTCTCTACTATATTCACATTAGATTGAAAAGCTCTCTAAGAATAACTAACTGTCTTAATCTTCGGAGTATCCGCAGGGACCGATCCCCGCGCAGGGCCGATCCACGAGAAGGCAAGACCTCCCCGATGGAGCCCCGGATCACTATTCCGCATTCCCAGAGTACCTATTAATACCAATGAGATGAACATGTGACAAGGATGAATCTACCCATCTTGTTATCTCAAGTCGGGTCCCCAATCCTAATGAACTCCCTTTCATTGGATCCATGCAACTGTCCAGGTTATTTGTATATCTGAAGCTTGTGAGATCAGCTTTCTGTCTTGACAGAAGACATTGTTACATGCAAGTCTCAATAGTGATATGTCAATCCTAAACATATTACTTGACTTGGGGTGGTTTTAAGTTTATTAGTTTATTATAAAGTTTCGTCTCACTTCATGCTTGTATTAACACTTTATAATCACTTTAAACAAACTTAGGGATTTCCTTTTGTTAGACTTATTTAGTTCTTTAAAAAGGGTTGCCTTTATATAGTTACGAAACCATATCTTATTAAAACAAATGATATAAAGAACACTTCATTCATATTCAGTTTATATCCTAGAACAATTGTCTATAGGACACTAAACCCCAACAAAAATGACACGTGGCATTGGTGTGGTCAACAGTCGAGCGCGTTTTCTACACGAGTCAATATTTTGACCGAACATAGTGGTGTAAGGGGTTGTATGTGATGTTTTTGGAGAGTTGAGGGGGTTGAGAGGTTGTTTCCTAAGTTGAGGGGCCAAGTGAAAAAAAGTTACAAGTTTAAGGGGTTGGGTGCCTATTAAGCCTTTTACAATTTATAATTAAGTTTTTATGATTTTTTTATAGACGTACCAAACATATTCCTATCAGATTTACGACGAACTTTTTCGTCATTAATACTCTACCACTGTATTGGACTTAGACCTGTCCATGGACCGGGTTCGGGTCGGGCCAGACGGGCTTTTGTGTAAAAGTGCTCGTCCCAAGCCTAGCCCAACCCAGTATTAATTTAGACGGGCTCGGGCCGGGCTGGGATCGGGCTTAAAAATCAAATCCCAAGCCCAACCCATATAAGCCCACCTAAAAAAATATATATAATTTTTAATTATAAAAAATCAAATTTACACTTAAAATATATATTTAATTATAAATATATAAATTGTTTAATTAATATTAATAAGGCGGGCCGGGCTGGACCGGCCCGTAATAATTTCATATGTCCTAAGCCCGCCCAAAAAATAGGCGGGCTTTAGCGGGCCTGGGTCTAAGAGTAAATTTCATTATCCAAACCCGACCCAAGGGACACGGGTCTGGACGGGCCGGGCGGGTACCCGGGCCCGTGGACAGGTCTAATTGGACTGCCTACTATTTTGCAAGGGAAAATTTTAGGGAGAATCAAGTCCTCCATACGATCCTCATTTGAAATTGCGACATGTTACCACATCATATTTTACGACACATGTCGCAATCCAAATATGGTCTTGTGAAAATCCGTCCTCCCTAAAAGAACTCGTATTTACTCGACATTTGAATCTCTAACTTTTACAGAAAACAGACTTGTTATATATTGTTATATCACTATACACCTTTAGTGTCTGCTTTTTCTATTTGTGTGTTTAATGTATTTACTTAATCTGTTTTATAATAAATGTTTTTTTTTTTTAGAGAATTTGCTCTTTCACGATAAATAACATTTTGATTCAATTTACACACATTAATTGATTTTTACTAAATATGCGTTTATATAAATTGCTTTTTTATTTTTAAAATAGATAAAAATTTATGAGTTGATGAAATTAATATAAAAATAATAACCAAGTAGATTTTAGCTACACAATAAAACCTTAGAAATTAGAGGTTGATGTTTTCTAGTTTATATATATATATATATATATATATATATATATAAAGTGTTTGACTTTTGTTTATAGAGAAAATGTTTGATTTTGATGTTGAAGAATATATTGGAAGATTTTGCGGCTGAAATTAATTAATAAAACTTAGTGTGTAATCACTACAACTACAAACTGCTTTTGGTTAATTTCAAAGTTAATTAATAGTGATGGCTATTTCCTAATTTGTGGATGAACTAAAATTGTTGATATAGTATAGTATGTAATTGTTGTGTTTGTGCTTAAAATAAATCAAATTAAATGTGCAATTTTAAATATATACTAATACTACTAGTAGATATTGAAGAGAAATGTTATTCATTCCAACAAATTAATCAACTCGAATATAGTTACCCCTATCCTAATTAACCCATATACACCTCCAAATCTGTCAATTTTCCGGTATTAAATTTGAGCCTAACATTTTTAGTTAGAAAACTGAAGATTATAATTTATAAAATGGTGAAAATTTAATCCTAATATTTTGAAACAATATTAATTTTAGTCTTATGTCATCAAAAATTTGAAAATACTGATTTTATTGTTATTTAATTGTCATATATATTTTAAACAAATTTATTGATAAATTGAAACATTTTCGCACATCAGACATTTTAAACATTTTCGTACAGTTTTTGATTGAGTATTTGTAACTATATTTAGTAACACAATAAACATTTCAAACACTCACAAAAAAAATTGTGATTTTTTTTTTTGTTATAATGGAGGGGCTAATCCCAAGAAAACACCAAAAACAGACCGATCCTTAAAGACGGGTCATTCTGGGAAGTCCAAACCAACAAAAATCATAAAAAAGAATGTCCTGGATGCCTGCAGGAGACGCATCACACTCGTGAAGATCTAAACTCAAACTTCCTATGTAGTTTGTCATCCAATCAGCTGCCTTGTTCCTTTCCCGTAGGATATGAACGAGCCACACCTCCTAATCTCTGTCATATAGACCACGACACGCCATAATAAACCAAGAAAAACGATGACGTTGAACCACCTCATGACCAACAAGCCGAATTACGACAAAAGAGTCCATTTTGAATACTACCTTGCGGTAATGCCTAGCCCATGCGTACTTGAGGCCAAAATACAAACCCCATAATTCTGCCAGTACTATAGTGTAAGAACCAAGATTTACCGCCACACCTCCTAACCACTGACCATGCTCATCACGTAGGATCCCTCCAGCCGAAGCGAGCTCCAAGTTCCCCTTGCTTGCACCTTCACTATTAAATTTAACCCATCCTGCATCTGGGGGAACCTACCTAACCAACACCTCTCTAATAGGCCGATCACAGTACCTCTGTTCTATACGGAACGCCTTGGTAATTTCTCTCATCTTGGCCAAAATAAAATCCAGCTTATTGGGGATTATCGGTATGCTAGGCTCAAAGATCAACGAATAGCGCCATCACCAAATCCACCAAACCGTTGCAGCAAAAAGGACCGACCACTCAGTCCTGAGCCAAGTCCCCCTCCTACTCAAACCATCACGAATCCAATCCACAAACTCCAAGCTATTAAAAAAAATTAAAAATTAAACTTCAATGGTAATAATGTTAAAATGGGTAAAGTTTAGTGGCCATGGATGTAATTTACCCTCATAAAATAACAACCAGATAAAGTACCTAACAGATTAGTTTTTAACATCTTCCGAAGGTTTTTTGTGACTATGTTAGTAGCATATTAAATATCTTAGACATCATTGATATTTGAAAATGTCCGATGTGATAGTTAAACTAATACAAGCTTTAAATTTGTCTAACTCTATTATTTTAATTCTAGTTTTTATTGTTCTTATATTTTCTGTATTCATTTTGTTTTTTTGGTTAATCACATCTAACAAAATAGAACCGTCACGTTCCGACGACTCACAGGACTAGAACAACGGTGAAACAAAGCTCGACGCCGGCACCGTCATAGCTAGGTTTTATTTTCTAATATTCACTCTTAATTATGAGTATATAATATAGATTCATCAAGTCAAATTATTGTGATTAATAAAGTATAGAAATCGTAATCAAGCAAACTATACATATTTAAAGCAAATAATGAGATGATTGGATTGGAAAGCTTTCCTTTAGAGGTCGGTAAAAAGGATGTATGGCATTAATAATGAGAGGACTTTATGTACCAAAAAATAACAAAATAAGGTGCAGAATGTGACAAAGTTTATTTCATCAGACAAATTGATTTTCGATCCAACGGCCAAAAATTCCCAATTTCCATCCATCATCCAACTGTTATATATTAATTAAATTCATATCACCCATTTCTTTACACCTATATTGTTTATCAAGTGAAGGTACGGACTGCTTTAATTCTAACCTCAAAAAATGTTCTCGTCTATTTTTAGGTGAAATTCGAGACAGATCATTTTCTCTTTTCACGTGTGGGATTTATGGATTAATTTGAAGTTTCAAGAGTTTTTTTTTTTTTTTTTTTTTTTTTTTTTTTTTTTTGAAAAGAATGAAAAAATCTTATAATTCGGAAATAAGAGCCGTACAAATACAGGGGGCGGTTCTGTTAACCAGACCATCCTATCAGTGCCAGATGTAACTGCACGAGTTAAAGAATGAGCAACTGTATTTGCTGTTTTACGAATAAAAGACAAGGACGCATTTTCGATATCCTTCAAAAGGAATTTGCAATCCTCGATAATCAGATCAATAGCCGAATTACCGTTAGTTTCTCGCTGTATAGCATACACTAGCAATTGGGAATCAGATTCTATCAGCACATTCCGTCTACCTGAGTCTTTTAACCAACTTAGCGCCTCCCGACAAGACATCGCTTCCACTAGAAAAGGGTCCAGCCGACAATACATAGTGCCGTTTCCGGCAGCAATAAACTCCCCCGCGCTCTCCCTTAAGACGAAACCGTAGCCTGCGTATCCCCTTTCTAGAAAAAACCGCTCCGTCAACATTCAGCTTTAGCTTCCCGTGCGGAGGTCTGTGCCAATTCTGCTGGGCCGACGTCTCCCTACCTTCGGAACCGAGGCGATTTTGTTGAGCAGCTCGCCACCCCGAGAGGTATTGAACCGCAGACGAAAGAAGAACAGTAGGAGTTGAGTGTTTTTGGGACCATACCTGATTATTGCGGTTTATCCACAAAAACCAGCAAATCGTCGCCGCTGTGTCCGCTTCTCTCGATTGGGATACCATAACAGACCTCTAAAACTCCCAAAAGGAAGTACAGCTATCAATCAGCCCAGAAAATCCCGTCAAACCCCATACAAGACGAGCAGTTCGACATTTAACAAGTGCGTGGAGATCATCTTCCTCCTCTAAGGAACACATCGGACAAAGGCTACTAACCTGAACCCTGCGCATGCGTAGAGCCTTTAACGACGGAAGGCAGCCGGATAGAGTTCTCCACAACAGATTCTTCACCTTGGGGGGGACCTTTAGAGACCATATAGAGTCCCAATTTACTTCATCAGCTGCTGAACTTGGTTGTACCTCATTCTGAACTTTCCAGTATTACCGATAAGCACTTTTTACCGAGAACTTCCCCCTTGCATCCCAATACCATTCCCACGAATCACTGACAGCCCGCATACTGAGAGGGATGCTCCGAATGAGTTCAACATCTCTTTCGACAAATATTCCCCTTATAAGTTGTAGATCCCAGCCACCTGTTTCAATTCGAAGGCTCTCAACAGTATAACCACCCAAACCGGATAAAGGACTACTTTCCACAAACGGGTTTAAAGGATCCGGAAGCCACGGATCCTCCCAAATATTTATTGCCTCGCCTGACCCAACGACTCTCCTTGCTCCAGATACTACTAGTGATTGAGTTGAAAGAATGCTTCTCCAGATGAAGCTGGGCTTGTTACCTACCACGGCTTCTAGAAAAGAAGAGGAATGGTAATACCTCGCCTTATACACCCGAGCCAGCAGAGAATCCGGATTTGTAAGTAGACGCCACCCTTGTTTAGCCAAGAGAGCTACATTAAAGTGGTGTAATTTGCGGAAACCCATACCTCCTTCACATTTCGGAACACACAGCTTCTCCCACGACTTCCAATGGATACCTCTCCCTTCCGTGTCTAACGAGCCCCACCAGAAGGAGTTCATCATCCGCTCCAAGTCCGCACAGAGAAGATGAGGCAATAAGAATATACTCATAGCATACGAGGGAAGAGCCTGTATGATAGATTTGAGCAAAACTTCTTTCCCGGCTCGAGATAATAGTTTAGACTTCCAGCTTGTCACCCTAGCCCTGACCCTGTCAGCAATGTATTGAAAGACTTGAGTTTTACATCTCCCAACCAGAGCCGGAAGACCCAAATACATAGCCGTAACCGTCCCAAGTGGAATCCCGAAAATAGAGCTCAAACTAGAACGTAAAATTGCGCTGCAATTCTTACTGAATGAAATCGAAGATTTGGAAAAATTCACTTTTTGCCCCGAAGCAGCTTCATACTGATGTAAGCAATTCTGAATCTCCACACACTCCTCTCTGGTTGCTTTAAAAAACAGATAGCTGTCATCAGCAAAAAAGAGATGGGATATAGATGGAGCTGACCTGGAAATACGACACCCGTGAATCGAGCCTTGCTCTTCAAGCGCCCGTAGAGAAGCTGACAATCCCTCAGCACAGATCAGAAAGAGATACGGAGAGATGGGATCCCCTTGTCTGAGTCCTCGTTGTGGCAATATAGGACCAATGGTCTGGTTGTTGTGGACTATATTATATTTGACCTTGGTGACACACTACATTACCAAAGAAATCCATCTATGGTGAAATCTAGATATTATGTGAGGAATAAAAGAATTGGAGAGTTAATAGACCAAATTTTCATGGGATAAAGATTAAATTTAACAATAATGTTTTAACTGAAGCGTATTAATTGAAATGTATAAAATGATATAAATTTCACGTTTTTAAATAAGATCAATTTTAGCTTTACGTCAATTTTAGCTTTATGTCATTGAAAAATTGAAAATAGATAATTTGGCTGGATTGGTATTTAACTGTTATTTCAGACATTCCAATCAATTATGTCTAAAATATTTAATGTATTACTAATAAAATTATAAAAATTACTTCATCCATTCCACAATAGATGTCTTTCTAGAGATTTTTTTTGTTCCACAATACATATCATTTTACTTTAATCTATGCACATTAATTTACTTTTACCAAATATACTTCTATTTAAGTTGACATTTTGTCTTGGGAATAGATAAAGTTACCATTGGATACAATTAATACAAGGGTAACAAGTCTTTTACTTAAAACTAATTGCGTTTCTTAATTAGTGTGCATTAACCTTAAAAGACATGTATTGTGGAACAGAGAGAGTATGTTAAAATGTTAAAAACTGAATTTGCTATATATAAGTTAATCACAATTTTTTTTATCAAATTGTCTAAATTATTTACTGTGTTATTAATATAGTTACAAAAAATCAACACAAAATATACAAAATTGTTTCAATTTATTGATAAACTTGTTTAGAATGTCTGTTGTGATAGTTAAATAACCATCAAACAAATCTTTTCAAATTTTCAATAGCGCATTGTTAAAATTAATCTTACTTGAAAACATAAGTATTAAATTTACACTATTTCATAGGTTAGTGTTAAATTAGCAGTTCGCTTGAAACGTTAGGGTTAAATTTGAAACTTATCCTAATTTTCATTAGAAAATAGAGATTTTTTTTGGGATTAAAATCTGTCACTCCTTTAGTAATCCAAACTTGTCAGATGAAATATTATGTCGGTAATTATGATTTTTTTGGTTATTTTCTCCCAAAATCGAGGGAGGAGACCAACACCTCCCTTGTATCAGGACGTGTATTTTAGTATATATCCATCCAGGGGCGGAGCTAGGAAGGGTCATGGAAGATCGGTCGGCTCTCCGAAAAACCCACAGTAGGGGTGCTCCGCCCCGGGTGTGAGCAGAAACTGTCATGGTGGGAGCCCCCCCAGCTATGGCGATACAGAAGATGGAGATTATAATTTTAATTTTTTTTTAGTTTTTAGGTAAAATGACATCATTTTAGTTGTATATTAGGGTTTTTAATTTTGGAGAAATGACTTCTTTGCTCTTTCATTTAATTTAATTTAGTTGTATAAATTGTTGATTGATTGTCTCTGAAGAAGAAAGCAATAGGCGAAGAAATTGGGAATTTGAATTCAGGGAATAAAAAAACTTAGCCATTTAAGCACACAGACTGCAATAGCCATGGTTATATACTCTGCTTCAGCAGAGTATTTACTAAAAGTAGATTGCTTTTTTATTTCCATGAAATTAGGCTAGAACAGACAACATGTAGTATCATGTAATTGATTTGCGTGTCAAAATTATAAATAATTTTCATGAAATCTGATATAGATTATTTCGGGACGAGTTAGTTTTAATCGTAAACTAACAAATATGTTTTTCTCAAGCTAAACTTGAAGGAGTGAATCCCGGGTTTTACGGACTAAATCCGTAGGAAATCAAAGATCCCCCATTGTTAAAGGTGAAAACCTTAACAAAAGCTTCAATGAAGAAGATAATAAGTTTGATTGATAAAAAGTTAATTCAATTACAAAGAAATAGATGTATTTATATCATCTCAAAACCCTAAAGAACAAATTACATAAAAGTCTAACTTGCATAATTAATTAAAGGCTAATGTTAAGGGTAAAAGGGGATAAGGGTAAAGGAGTGGCATAGGTGTAAATATGGAGTGACATGAGTTGTAATTAAAGAGCGACAAAGTTGTAAATAAGGAGGAAGCTGGAGTAAGGAGCAAGGCTTTTTAAGTGAATACACGTGGAGCGTGGGAAAAGTCACTCGGAGCGTGACTTAACTCACGCGGAGCGTGGGATTCCCACTCGGAGCGTGGATTGGCTGCTGATCCAATAAGTGCCACACCTCCGGATCCACTCATTCTCCACGCGGAGTGTGACTTAACTCACGCGAAGCGTGGGTTAGTTGCTGACTTGCCGCGTTGGACTATTTTGGCCCCCTTTACTCGCTTGATTGTCCATGTTTGATTCCTCCTTCGACTTCACTTGTCCGGACTCGATCCTTGAAGGAGATGCTCCGCATCATACACTCTCTCTTAAAAAGAACTTGACCCCAAGTTGCTTGCCACGTATTGATGAGACATGTTCGCTTTGAGCGGACCCCAAGCTCTCAAGTCGAACCAAGGTGTTGTTCGAAATGAATTCAAGAAGTCCAATCCACCGATTGATGGATTCTCATTCTCCTCATGTACTTCTTCCTATGCCCCAACTTGTGTCTCGCCCCCGGTGCTCATCCTCCATGATACTCGCTCCAATCTCCGACCGATATCAAACGGAATATCTCGAGGAAGTTGGTCAAACCAATCCTTCATAATGTCTTGGAGGCTCGTCCACACTCCCACGACATGTTGAACCGACCAACCCCGAACCTCCTTGATCTCCACCTCATGAATTTGGACATTGGTCACAACTTCCTTTCGCTCATTGTTGACATCAAATGGAATATCCCGGCGGCACTTGTCAACCCACTTTATAGTGATCCCAAGGACACTTGTATGAACTCCTTCTTTGCCTTGGGTTAACAATCTCCCGGCTTCTAGAGTTGCCTCTTCACTAACTTGGCCCCACTCAACACTCCCTGATTCATCTTCATCTTGGAGCCAACCTTCTTCACTATCATAAGTTTATGCGTTTCGGCGCTACTCAATATTTCCAAACTCACATTCATGATGGAACCTACTTCCATCATACTCATAGTTATCCTCGTTATGGTCCCGTTCAACATCCTATAATTCATCATCATAATGGAATCTACCTTCCTCATCTTTATAAGGAGCCCCATGTTGATCCCACTCAACGTGTCGAAGCTCACCCTCATCATAATAGACTCCATCTTCGTCTTCTTCATAAGCGACCCCATACTGGTTCCACTCAATTCATCGACGTTCATACTCATCATGGTAAACTCTACCATCTTCATCATAATCAAACTCATTTGTACGATGATAAGATTCGCCATCCTCACATATTTCATCTTTGGAAGCGCGCGCTCTCTCTCTCTCTCTCTCTCTTCAACCTCATCCTCGAATTCGCTTTCAAAATATTCACGTTCCTCATTTCTTTCTAGCTCATACTCGGATTGGTTCTCCTCTTCATCAATCTCCTCTTCTTCTTTATGATCGGATTCAAGTTCATTTCACTCTTCATCCATAATCCATCTTTTTCCATGACCTCTCGTTTCCTCCCACTCTTCCTCATATTCGAGCCGACTAATTCACGTGCTAAGTCATCCGACTCAAAAGACATGCTACAACCCAATATGGTAGAACCACCAATATCTCTTCCATCTCCATAGCCATCAATCTCCACACATAGCTAGGCCTAAGGGGCATTTTATCAAACATATGGGGAGTATCTCTCTCAACACGAGCTTCCTCAATGTTTTCAACCACAAACACTCATTCCTCCTCACCATACCTGCATTTAAATCCTCATTCACAATATCATTATTAACAAATCCACATTGAGAATCTAAATCACTAACAATGTCATAAATAACCAAATCCTCACTGGTAATAGGCATACCCACAACTTCCACATCAAGAGTTTGAAAGTTTTGGATTTACCTCTTCCTTGTGCAATAGAGGACATATTTGGGTTGAATCTTTAGGAGGTGAGATAGTGGTTTCTCTATCTTTTTTTCGTTTGGCTCGACGTTGTCGTCTCTGGCTACTTTGGGTTCTCCTTTGGAGTCTTTCCATCTCTTCTTGCTCCAAGTTCTCTATTGTTTTTCTCCTTATCTCGGCAAGCTCAAAATCCATCTCCCTTGCTTCGGCTTGCCATTCTTCAGGGCTCTTGGAGGCATACTTCATTAATAAGTGTGAAAAGCTTGGTTGAACCATAATCGAAAGAAGTCTCCGTTAGGAAAACGATCAGCTCTGATACCAACTGATACAGATTATTTCGGGACGAGTTAGTTTTAATCGTAAACTAACAAATATGTTTTTCTCAAGCTAAACTTGAAGGAGTGAATCCCGGGTTTTACAGACTAAATCCATAGGAAATCAAAGATCCCCCATTGTTGAAGGTGAAAACCTTAACAAAAACTTCAATGAAGAAGATAATAAGTTTGATTGATAAAAAGTTAATTCAATTACAAAGAAAAAGATGTATTTATATCATCTCAAAACCCTAAAAAACAAATTACATAAAAGTCTAACTTGCATAATTAATTAAAGGCTAATGTTAAGGGTAAAATGGGCTAAGGGTAAAGGGGTGGCATGTGTGTAAATATGGAGTGACATGAGTTGTAATTAAAGAGCGATAAAGTTGTAAATAAGGAGGAAGCTGGAGTAAGGAGCAAGACTTTTTAAGTGAATCCACGCGGAGCGTGGAAAAAGTCACTCGGAGTGTGGGATTCGTACTCGAAGCGTAATGGATTTTGTATTATGGGTATAGAAAAATTATATAAATTAGATTTCAAATCTAAAAAAATATAATTTCAAACAGAGATAAAATATATTAGAGATAAAATATATTAGGCTTTTTAAACTTAATAAGATGTTCATAACTAATTTAATTTGGTAAATATGGATTTAATATGATAAAAATAAATGGTAACAAATATGATATGTTGAAGTAAAACATCAAAGACCATCACCAAATTTAGAATGATATAAAGCTCTTAGATTATTATTTTTTCCAAATATAATTAGCTATTATATTTGTTCTCTAAATTTTAAAGGTATCACGTTAACTTCATAAACTTATTTAGTGGCTCCCCAAACTTGTTTAAAATGATATATTAGCACTTTCAATGATCTATTATCTCATAAACCTGCTTAAAATGACATAATGACACTTTGAAGTGGTTTCAATGATCTATTAGATCTAAACTTGGCTAATTTGAGAAAAGAGAATTCTGGGAAAAGTGTTTATTTCACTTATGTAAAACAGAGCAGTACATAGGCTATTTATACTCCATACAAAAGAACCCTTTAGTAAACAATTACTAATGAAATATCTTCCTAAAATACCCTAATGACATGTCATCACCTAATGGTAACTTTACCATTTCATCTTGACTCTAACAGTCCTCCCTCAAGATGAACATGGTAAAGTATCTACAAACCTCATTTCAACAAGTGAAGAGAGTATCTGTGTTGCACTTAGATTTTTGGTAAAAACATCTGCCAACTGATTCGAAGTCTGCACATATGGTGTTACTATAAACCCTTCTTTAACACAGTTACGCACAATGTGACAATCAATCTCAACATGCTTCATTTTCTCGTGAAAAACAGGGTTTTTAGCTATTGCTATAGCTGCTTGACTATCACAGTTAAGTTGTATTGGCAAAATCAAATCCATTCCAAAATCCTTGAGTAAATAAGTCATCCACTTCAATTCACAACATGTGGATGCCATACTTCTATACTCTACCTCTGCAGAAGACTTGCTAACAGTGCCTTGTTTCTTACTTTTCCATGAAATCAAGGATGATCCCAAGAAAATACAATAACCTATTAATGACTTCCGAGTTGTCTTGAAACCACCCCAATTAGAATCACAATATCCCTTTATCTTCAAATCAGAAACTGCAGAATAGAACAGACCATACGAAATTGTACCTTTCAAATAACGTAAGACTTGTAAAGCTGCTGTCAAATGATGTTCATTTGGGGACTGCATATATTGACTAAGCTGCTGTGTGGCATAGGTAATATCTGGCCGTGTAAAATTGAGATACAGTAACCTCCCAACCAGTCTCCTATACACTTATGGATCAGAAATTGCTTCACCGATAACCATCAAATCAACACCAGAGGTAAGTGGACTTATAGCAGGTTTAACATCTTTGAGACCATCATCATTAATCATATCTGTTATATATTTTGTTTGTGTCAAAAGAATCCCATCAGTAGACCTTGCAACTTCAATTCCCAAGAAGTATTTAACACTTCCTAAATTTTTGATAGTGAACAAGGAATGCAGATATTGCTTCACCTCCTCTACCTGCTCTTCATTCATTCCTGCTATTAATATGTCATCTACATATATTAGCAAGACCATAAAAACCTTATCAGTTCTCTTTACAAAGAGACAATAGTCATTTTGGGATCTAACAAAACCAAAACCAATTAGTCTGCTAGATAACTCAGAGTGCCACTGGCGCCCTGCTTGTTTAAGTCCATACAAAGACTTGATAAGCTTGCAAACTTGCCCTTGACCTGCTTTACTATAACCCTGTGGAGGCAATAAGTATACATCTTCATCAAGAACACCATGTAAGTAAGCGTTATTCACATCAATTTGATGTATAAACCACCCTAAAGTAGCTCCAATTGCAAGAAACATCCTCACCATGACCGCTTTCGCCACCGGACTAAAAGACTCGTGGAAATCCACTCCATACATTTGATTATATCCTTTGGCAACCAGCCGATCTTTGAAACGCTCTATTTCTCCTGTGGGCTTGTACTTCACTTTGAACACCCAACGAGAAGCAATTGGCTTCTTGTGTTGTGGAAGAGGGACCATCTCCCAAGTCTGGTTCGATTCTAATGCATCCAGTTCAGATTGCATTGCTTTAACCCACTCTGGATTCTTGCTTGCTTCCTCGTAACTCTTAGGTTCTGGAACCTATAGAATATTTGACATAAAAGTTGCATGTTTAATACCAATACGAGATAGAATTGGTAATGCCTGTGATGAGGTCTTTTGTCGAGTACTCATGACAAAATCCTGCATCCAAGCTGGTGAAGAAACTTGTCTAGAAGATCTTCGCAATGATGGCTGAACAGTTGTATCATTTGATGTAGAAGGAACCATAAACTGATCCACCACATGCTTCTGTACAAGGTTTGTTTCTAAAATTGGTTCTTCTATATGTATAGGTTGTATGTCCAAATTAGGTTGTACTGAAGAGGATTTTGCTGCTTCATATGGATATGTAGTCTCATGGAAAACCACTTCTCTAGTCACAATAATTCTTTGGCTAACCATATCATAAATTTTATATCCTTTCTGTCTTGTAGGATTACCCAGATAAATCCCCTTCTGTGCTCTCGGATCAAATTTTTGTTCCACTGGTAATACTTTGTAAAAACACTGACAACCAAAAGTATACATCCGAATGTAATCAGGAAGTTTTCCATGAAAACATTCAAAAGGAGACTGCCAATTCAGTAGTCTGCTTGGCGGCACATTGATGACCGCTGCAGCGTGTAAAACTGCTTCCCCCCAAAAATTAGTTGGTAATGAAGCTTGAAACATAGAGGCTCTAGCTACCTCTAATAAATGACGATGTTTCCTCTTAGCTACCCCATTTTGCTGTGGGGTATATGCACAAGTACGTTGATGCACAATTCCATGTTTTTGAAATAATCGAGAACATTGTTGATTGACAAACTCCCCTCCATTATCCGTTCTAATAACTTTCACAATAGCATCATGCTGTTTAACTGCCATATTGATGAATACACTAATAGCATCACGTGACTTATACTTCAACAAAACTATCCAAGTAACCCTTGTATAGTCATCAACTATTGTGAGGAAAAATCTTCCACCTGTAAGAGAAGGTATCGAATATGGCCCCCACACATCCATATGCAACAAATTAAAACGAACAGTAGAAGAGATTACACTCTTATGAAAAACAAATCTATGTTGCTTTGCATATTGACAAACTTCACAACTAGAGGAATGTTGCTTAACATCTATTACAGAAATATGACTCAGTGCCTCCAAAGAAGTATGCCCTAGCCTCCTATGCCATGGATCAATGTAGTCTGTAACATTACAAGCAATATTATTTGTTGTTTGATATTGCTTAATCCTAGAAATTGCATCTAATGAAAAGGAATTCTTATCCAACAAATATAAACCATCTGTTTTCCAAGCAACTGCAATGACCTCATGTGTCTTCGAGTCCTACAAACAGCAATAAGTAGCACAAAAGATAACTTCAATGCTTGACTGTTGCAAAAGTTGTCCTACCGAGAGGAGATTGAACTGAAAAGATGGCACATAAAGAACATCCAGTAGAAACAGGCTAGGAGTTAACTTCACAGTTCCTACATGACTCACTATTTGAGTTGAACCATCAGGCAACACAATGTCATGTTTTCTAAAAACTGATTTGCATTTGGAAAACCAATTTTTCTGTGAACTCATGTGTGATGTCGCACCACTATTAACAATCCAACACACATTATCTGGAATATAATAGTTAGACTGACCTGTGAATCTAGCAAAAGCAGTAAAATCTCTGCACTGAATTGGTGTATCTTGCAGATCGGTGCTCTTATTTTTCATCATCATATAGACTTCTTTAATCATATGCGCCATATTTGCACTATCATCCTCATTATTCTCATCTGCATATTCATTCTTCATAGATAAATTAGCAGAATTAAAGGATTTAGTAGCATTTGTCTTACCAGTATTATCATTCTTTCCTTTCCACCATTCTGGATATCCAATCAGTTTGAAACAACCAGATTTGAGATGACCTGGTGATTTGCAATGCTCACAAAATTTGTCACCTGTATCCTTCTTCCTTCCTCTGTAACTTGATTCTGCCTTTGAAGTTTGATTATGTGAGTTTGAAAAACTAGCGATCTCAATAGATTGCTCCATTGCAATTTCTGTTTGTTTCTCAATACATAACACCATCGAATAGCCCTTATTCACATCTGGTAGTGGATCTAAAAGCAAGATTTGATTCTTCACATGATCATAGTGTGAATCAAGCCCCATGAGAAATTGTATGAGCTTATCTTCTTTATTGTTATAAGCCATGCGCTGAAACGCATTACAGGTGCAATTCTTACCACTTCCACACATACAATTTTGCGTAGGCCTTAACAACATTAAATCATCCCAATAGCGATTGAGTTTATTAAAATATTGCATCAAAGTAAGATTACCTTGTGTTCAGAAACTCAATTCGCGTTTGATCTTGTATAACAAAGGTTCGTTGTTATCACCGAACATGTGTTCAAGTTCCTTCCACAAAACACGCGCAGATGATACGTATTGAAAACCTTCAGCGACTTCCTTTGAAATAGTGTTCAGGATCCACGAAACAACTAGGCAATCGTTCTTCCTCCATCTCCTGTACTCAGTCGTCCCTTCATTCAGTTCTTTTTTAGATCCGATGATGAAATGAAGTTTCTCCTTGATAGTAAGAACACGGATCATAGAATTTCTCCATGAGAGGTAATTATTTCCAATCAATTGATTTGTAAAGAGAACAATGTTGGTCCCGTGTAACTTAATATGATTAGTTCCAAATGGGGGGGGGGGGGGGTTAGGAACTAATATAACTTTTTCGCTTAATAATGCTGACTTAATTAAATGTTGGATAATTTAACTCAGCTTTAGGTCAGCAAGGCTGAGTGAAGTGTGAGACAGCTTTAATCAGACACTGACTAGAGCTTTTTCAATTGTGTGTTGGGAGATAACGCTTTAGGTCAGCTTCCAACTCAGCACTCAGATTACTCAGCGTCGGCTTATACAAATTATATACTGAGTAATTTAAGCAAGCAACACATACATATATATCAAGAGAAAGGGTTAGAGATTACTCAACAGTCTTATCCTGGTTCGGCCTCACCGCCTACATCCAGTCCCTAGAATCCCTCCGGGCTTTTTCAATGCACTACTGAGCTCTTTAAAGGTAGAGCACAAACCGTTTACAAAGCAATTGAGTATGCAAGAGTACCATCCTCTATTCGCCTACTCAATCTTACTGAGCGCTATAACCGAACACTCAGATTTTCTCTACCGCTGAGTACTAAAACCGAGTACTCAGCTTCACTCTTCTAACCTTTACAATTGATACAATATTGTTCTCTCTAAATGAAGAACACTTTAGATGAATACAAATTCACTCTAGACTTTTACACAATAATTGGAAATTTAGTGTAAGAACTTGTTTTCTTTTCAGACAACTTCTATTTTGGATTTTCACTATTGTGAAGATTTGCTTTTCTGTATCTATTTTCTTGTATGTGTCGTGAGGATCCAAGTGATGAACTTGTCCTTTTATAGTGAATTCTGAAGCTCCAAATCATTTAAATTCTCACATATCCGTTGGGAGTAACGGTCTTCAAACGTCATTCATTGGTCAGCTTCCAGAATCACAGGCCAATCTTGTCTTCTGATTTGCGCAGGAGGCAGGCTTGTCAGTTTCGTCTTCTTGCGACAGGTTTCATCTTCTAGCGCTAGTTTTGTCCTCTTGCCAAATGCCAGTTGATCCATGCGTCTCGAAAAGGTCTCTAGGCAGATTTCTGAGGCCTCTGAATTGTTGCAGACCTGTGTCGGACTTTGTCTTCTAGTCAACGGATCATTGGCGCTGTCCTGACGACTACTCAGCTTGACTTGATCGACTTTGCCTTCAATCTTTTTCTTTATCTATGCTGAGTTACATTCTGCTCAGCATCTTCGGTCGGCTTCGCCTTCAAGCGTTATTCTGAAGAAGACTTTTCTTTTAACGAGGCTGAGTTATTTTTTACTCAGCTTCTGCTGTGTGTCTTTGCTTATGCTGACTTCGTTCTGTCTTTTCTTTTTATTGAACACTTAGTTTATGTTCTCGTTAGTAAACTTACTCAACATCGAACAAACTCATTAGTACAATTAAATCAAAGCACTTAAATTTAATTATCTTAATCATGGGATTATCTTAAATAATTTTGTCAAATCAAAATCATGTTGAAAGGTGTTTCAACAAACTCCCACATTTTGATGTTGGCAAAAGTTTTTAATTATGGAACTCAGCGTTGAGGTTCCCCATGATAGTTGACCTTTCTTATTCTTCTGAAATTACTCCCCCGTAAGGGTTGCATCTATTGACTTAATTTAACTCTTAAACCTTCTAAGATCTAATCGAGTGAACCTAAGGTCAGTTTTCAGAAGCAGGTCAATGCTTGGAATATCTAGTCATTACTCAGTTTCAAATATAGGTATCAGAGTTGGAAGTGTGCTGAGTATATTAACTTGTTTAATTTTTGAGTTCACAAGCTTTGTTTGGTTGTTGTTCAATGGATAATTATATCAGACAGTTCAGCATATGAACACAGCAAGTAAGCATCGCATATATAAAGACAGTTTGGATAAAAGATGCTTATATATAAAATTACTCAGCTTAATATGAACATGCCATAAAATATAAGTTACAAGCAAAGACTATGGACTATTTCTTAATATTGGCTTGAACTTGATTTGACTTGGGTTTGGTTAGGGCAGTTCGTTGTTGCTGAGTGTGGGTGCTCGGAACAGCAGAAGTTGAGCCAGGAGGCTTCTGCTGAGTTCCGGCAACTGGCAGTTTGGCTTTACTTTTCTCCCCCGGTTTCTGCTGAGTTCCAGAAGCTTGGCTAGGTTGACCTTTCTCCCCCGTTTTTTCAGTATAAGATGATTGAAGGGGAGGTGCCAGAAACTTCTCATGTTGAATAGCACGAGTCAGGATAGAAGAATAGTGTTGCATGTGACCCGTACTCTCCCTAAGACCCTTAAAAACTTGCATGCCATCAGCCATAGTCGAAGTAGGGATCCTGATATTGGCGCTGAGCATGCTGAGTAGATACTTAAGAGATTTCCCAACCCAAGTAATTGAGTTCATCATTCTAGCATAAGATTGATAATACATCTTGAGCAATGACGTATCATATGACTGACGTTGAACGTTAATGTGCCGGACATATGCAACGGTTGACCTGGTGCAGTGTAAAATGTCATTTGTTTTGACCTGGTCAGTGTCCATCTCTTCTTTGCTTAAGTTGAGTAGGCGAATGGCTTCACCAATCTGTTCAATAGAGCACTGAGAAGAAGAGGAGATTAGTTCATGAGCTCCGGTCAGCTCGGAGGTCAGCTGGGAGAAAAGTTGATTGACCTCAGCAGAGGTTGCATATGTTGAGTTAGCACCTGATAAGGCATTGAGTTTTCCTTCGATGGAGCTCATGTGATTCACCATCATCAGCTGGAGATCAGCCAGCTTCATTATAAATTCTTGCTTGGGTTGCTGAGAGACTAAAGACATCATGACACTCATCAGTTCTTTGAGACCCTTAAGTTCGGTCAGAAGTTGAGTGATAGAGGAGAATTGGGTTGGCTCAGCAGGAAGAGACCTAGCAGCATCGGCGTGAGACTGATGAATATCTTGAAGTAGAGCTTGAGCTGATTCGATGATTTTCCTTCTAGACTCAGAAGCATTCAGATAGGTGTAGGATTCATCAGTCTTATGCTCAGGGGCCGTATTGTTGTTAGCACCAGATGGAGGAGTTGGGTGTTGTCCTGAAGTAGAAGTGCTAGCCTGGTCAGCAGCTGCACTTTGTGTATTTAGACCAGCAGCAGGAGCTGACTGATTTAGACACTGCTCAGAAGATGATGGAAGAGTTGGCTCAGTAGTGTTATTTACCTGCTCAGTGTTAGTCTGAAGTTGAGTCGGAATTGGAGGTGTAGGCAACTTAGCACTGTCTTTAGCATGTTGAGTTTCCTTAGTCGACTTAGGATGTTGAGCAGCAGGAACTTCGAGCACTTGCTCGGTTGATGGTTGAGCGGAAGTGTCGGCAGAAGTGGGCCCTTTGGTGGCTTGTTCCTCAGCTTGAGAAACAGAGGCTTGTTTTTCCTTTGCTTGGGGTGGAATAGGCTCAGTGATGGTGGTGAAGAATTGAAACTAGAGCCCAGTTAGGTCTGTGATGGGGTCCCTCAGAGGTGATTCATCTAGCAGATCTATCACGCTGGGCTTTAAGGCTTTTTTCTTAAACCTCTTGTCGACACTGCCCTTTGGAGTTTTGGTGGGAGGAGAAGGGTCAGTAGCATGAGAGTCATGTGACTCAGAGGAGAAGTTGAGTCCTAAGTCAGTGTAGAGGTTCTCCTCGACCTTGTCCTTTGCTGGAGACTTAACTCCTTGCTCATCAGTCTGCTCAGTAGCAGCTGTTTTACTCGGCTCAGTAGAGCCCATCTTATTACCTTGAACCTGTTCCTCAGTGCGGCCCAGTTCTTCCTCTTGATCACAGGGTGTCTTTTCCAAGTCAATTTCTTGACTTCGTGCAAAGTGTGAGTCCGCGGAAATCACAAAGTCAAGCGGGTTAGCATCCACTGGCTTCAACCCAAAGGTTTTCTTCCTCTTGAGAGGCTGATCTGGTGTTTCCTCACTTTCTTCCTCAGGCTCAGCTCTCTTCTTAGTGCCTTCGGCTGATTTAGGTTCCCCTTGAGCTGACTCAGCATGAGCAGCTTTCTTTGCACTAAACACTATCCTGATCTTCTTTGGGGCTTTGTTAATGTCTTTGGTTGAAGGGCTTGGGGATTGCTCAGCTTTCCTCTTTCTTTCTTGCCTAGTGCGCTCAGCCGGTGTTTCTTCAACCATAATTTTCTTTCCCTTCTTTGACAACTCAGCAGCTGTCACTTCATCATCATCCTCAGCAGTTTCTTCTTCAACTACTTTTCCTTTTCCTTTCTGATAACTTGGGAAAAATCCTTGATCGGAGCACTTCCCTATGAGGCGCCGTTGGGATCGGCCGGGGACACTCCGATGCCAAAGTCAGTAATATTTCTGAGAATAAACTGTAAGCACAAAAGTAGAGAATCAGTAAGTGTACCTTTGATCCTAGGAAGCTGGGGTATTTATATAGGTTTTTGTAACCTTCAGCATTAATGGGGAAGCAGGTGAAGAGTCATGTCATTACTCTTCTTTAATTGCTATCAATTCTCCATTAATCCCAGTATTTAGCATTGAAACCCTCAGAGTTGAGGTATTCGAATAGTCAAGTTTTTATTCCTCTTTAATGGCTATTAATTGCCATTTAATTGTATTTATTCCCATTCATGGATGGTAATAAAGGCGCCTTTTCATATTCTTTGATCCGTCAAGGCGTATGTACGATCTCCTTGAGAGCTATGATGGGTCTCCGCTACTCGCTCTCATCGGGCGTATCTCGTTATGTCGTATCTCGCCATGGTCCACGTGGCGTGGCAAAATGCTAGAGACTCCTTCATTTTCCTCATTATTTGCATATTCGCCCCTGCATTAATTATCATTAATTCCACATTAATCATGCATAAATATCTCTTTTAGAAGGAATAATGGTTTGCCATTATTTCTATTAATTTTCCCTTATTCCTTATTCAAGAATAATTTGGGTTGTTATCAGAAGCCCCCCCTAAAGGTATAAAAAGCTCTTTAGGGCTGTCTAAATGGTGTTTTATTTTTCCATCTTGGAGGAAAGTGGACCCACCCTAGATGGGATCATATATGGATATGATGCACTTTTAGGGGTTTTTTCTTCTTCGTGAATAGGTGGTCAGTTGTATCCATTGTTAGCCTCTAGGGGCTTTTTTAGAGTTATATTTCTTTTAGAAATGGAATAACCCGCCCTTTATGGGACCATTTGTTCCTACTGCATAGGATTATGATTCGCCTTAGGGACTTTTTTTTCTTCAGTTCTGCCATATTGAGGAGAATGACCCAACCTTAGGGATCAGTAAGAATGATCAGCCATTTAGGGACTTTTGTGCATTTTGTGGAGGGTTTTGGCACTCTAGGCACTTGCCTTTTTAGCCTTTACTCAGTTTCGAAAGTGTTTTTACTTTGCATTTGTGAAGGCGAGACTTCGTTATTTCTATGATGAAGACGTGAATTCATTACTTTGATGAAGACGAGGCTTCATTGTTTGGAGATGAAGACGAGGCTTCATTACTTGGATGAAGACGAGGCTTCATTATTTTGACATGAAGACGAGGCTTTATTACTTAGATGAAGACGAGGCTTCATTACTTGGATGAAGACGAGGCTTCATTATTTGGAGATGAAGACGAGGCTTCATTACTTGGATGAAGACGAGGCTTCAGTACTTGGATGAAGACGAGGCTTCATTATTTGGAGATGAAGACGAGGCTTTATTACTTGGATGAAGACGAGGCTTCATTATTTGGAGATGAAGACAAGGCTTCATTACTTGGATGAAGACGAGGCTTCATTATTTGGAGATGAAGATGGGGCTTCATTACTTGGATGAAGACGAGGCTTCATTATTTGGAGATGAAGACGAGGCTTCATTGTTGGATGAACCCTTTTCTTTCCAGAACTATTTTTACTAATGCATTATATGTTTTAGCAAGTAACTTTTTAGAATCTGGTTTAGGATTTCTCCGATTGTTTAGGGTAGGTGGCCAGCCGTACCCCAATATGTGAACCTTTGTGAAGGTTAGAAGCTTTTATTCCTGGTGAGGAAGCTAAGCTGCCCCAGGTGATCGATTGTTTCCTATCTTTGAGGTAAATCGATCTGCCAGCGGGTCTTAATACTCTCCTTTTGAGAAGAATACTTGAGGATGTAAAGATCTCACGTCTGAGAAAATTTTAACCCGTCCCTGACGGCGATCAATCGTTTCCTATCTTTGAGGTAGATCGATCCGCCGTTGAGATTATTGTTCTCCTATCTTTGAGGAGAAAGTTTAGGTGTAATTGTCTCATGTTTGAGATAATTTTAACCCGCTTTTGATGGTGACCAATATTTTTCCTGTCTTTGAGGAGAGAGTTGAGCTCATTTGAAAGCTCTTGAGGGTTTGTGTTTCTTATCTTTATGGAAAGGGGATCCGCCCATGATGGGGATCAATTGTCCTATCTTTGAGGTAATTGATCCGCCTGTGGAACTTTTCATTCGCCAGCCACTGGGCGTATATCAACTCTTTGATTGTATACGCCTTCTTCAGCTTTGCTATTTCTTCTTCTATAGAATTTGGAAAGAAATAGAACAAAACTAGGCAAATGAATATAAGAAATACGGCAAGAAAGAATAAATTATAAAATATAGGATATTATAACAGTTTAATGCACATATAAGAATACGTAAAAATACTGATTTTTAAGCCTATGGTTCCGTCTTTTCTGAGCAACTAGAACCGCATCCTCAATGATGTTTAACTTATGAGTAATCACATCTGGGCTTCCTCCTGTGGAGATCTCATTCTTCCATGCAAACATGCTTTCAGACTCAATGAGAACTTTCGTAACATCCTCATTGATCTCAGGTTTTAATCCTTTGGCGATCCACACCCGCTTTCCATCAGCAATAAGGAACATTTCCGTGTCGCCCAAAGCTATAGTGACAAGTTCATCTTCCTCACATTCGTCATCTTTGAATTATGGGTGGATCGATATTGACGCCGAGTAAGTCTCTTGAGCCACCTTTTGGTTCCCGCTAATCATTACTCCTCCTTTGCTGGTGGGAATGTACATTGCCAGACGGCGGATGGAAATTAGGGCTGCAACCCCTGAGATGAACGGCCGCCCAAGAGTGATGTTATAAGCTAATTGTCCATCTATAATAGAGAACTCCAGATCACCCATCCACGCTTGATCATTATCCGCCAACTTGCATTCCAAAGTTACCTGGCCCTTGGCCTGGATAGTGTGACCTGTCACTCCCATGATGTCAACAATGGTTGTTTCTATTTGGATCGGATCAACCTTTAGTTTGGCCAATGCACCTCTGGCGATGATATTGCAAGAACTACCCGTGTCTACCATTACTCGCTTCATTTCATCTCCCATCCTTCAATCGTCATTGTTACTACCAATGCATCTGTATGTGGAGAGATTACTGGACCTGTTTCTGCAAAAGGGGCAATTGAGGGATGTTTTATCCAGGGCGGATATTTTGTTTTTTTTTTCACGAGTGGCTGATACACTGGTCCATCTGCTGTGACATTAATGACACTTTTGAATTTCTTTCTGGGATCGGTCTTCTGCTTGTCGTCTTGTTATTTGTTATTCTGGACAAATCTATCTAGTTTTCCAGCTCCCAGCAAGCTTCAAAATGTGGTGGCCATTTCTTCTATGGAACCTGTAGTACGCTTTGGCATTTCTTCCAACGGTTACATGCTCCCCTCCTTTGGGTTCGGGATATGTAATGTCCCATTTATATTGAGTCTTCTCTTTTATATTATGGCAAGTTGGAAGCTTTAAAACCTTCTGTCCGCCTCGTACCACATGATCCGTGCCGTGAATGGCGAATTCCTATTAACTGGATGGGCATACCTTTCTGGATTGTTCTTTCATATATCTAGAGTGGCATGCACTCGCCTTTCAATCTCATCATCCATGTGTTCAGTGGTGGCGAAGTCGGCTCTTGATTTTGATCTCGATCATGTTGAGGTTATGCTTGGAACTACGGTTTGACGCGGATAGATGTTGTCACAACCGCTGGAGCCATTTTATCTAGGTTCGAATATCTTGTCTCCGCATCCTTCAACATTTTGCTAACATAATAGATGGGGAACTATTGACCTTCTTCTTCTTGAATAACCACAGTGCACATAGCTTTATCCATGACAGATAGATACAAATGCAGGTCTCCCCTTTAAATTTGTCTGCTCATCAAGGGTGGTTCTGCTAGGAATTGTTTTGTACCTTGAAATGCTTGTTGACAATCTTCCTAGTACGATGATCCACCCGTTCAACCTCTGGATCTTTCTCACCCTTTGTGGGGCTTTCATTTAGGCGCTCTTTTCACCTTTCTCCTCGTAGGGCTTTTATTTAGGCGCTCTTTTCGCCATTTGCCTCATAGGGCTTTTACTTTATCTGGATTTGCTCTAACTCCTTTTTGGCTAACGACGTAGTCAAGGAATTTTTCTGAAGTGACTTCGAATGTACACCTCTCTGGGTTGAGCTTTACTTTTCATGCCAGTGTTTGGCGCTGGTTGTAGTATTAACGATTCCCTTGTACTTGTGGGTTAGTACTGAAAGAACTCCAAAAGTGGGGCATATCCTGTCCATTATTAAAAGATTGTGGTAAGGCATAAAAGCTATATTCACTTACCTTGGGGATCAATGGCTTGATCCAAGGAACAAACTTCATAGTGAGAAAGACTGTTTGCATTGGCCTTTGTTGGCAAATATCATGTACGATGCAATGTCTCTTTATGGAATTCTTAGTTCATCTTGGAATCAATTTAGTAATTCCTTTACGTTGGTCCCTGACTCTAGAATGAACTTAGTCAAAGGATAAAACCGAGTAAATATTATATGTCAAACAAATTCATAATAGAATTTTATTCATGCTTGTGTTAATAATACCACATATAACGGTCATAACCATAAAGATTACTACTGCACATAAATATCATAATGAATTCTTAATAAATAACCATAATGAGAATGGTTTAAGAACAATGTCCTTTTGTATTTCAATGCGCATTAATATCCAAGATAGCATATTTATTTTAAACATCATAAAAGTTATAACATTCTATATTGGGTAAGATATCTTGCATAGTTGATATTTACTTGTAATCAACATTGTGCATCCATGCATTAATGGCATTTAGAGATCATTAATGCCTTGTTTGGATGAAGTGTAATTAAACAAATATAGTTATATATGAAATTACTCTTATATCATTTCATTTGTATAAATAAAATAAATACAAAGGGTAATTTTGGAAGAAAAATACATGTACCATGATTCTCCTCCAATTTGAGGTGTAAGGAAAATTGCTCAAAATTCATCATCACCTACCTTCATATACCATCATCCAAACAATCTCTAAGGAACTATCATGTATATCCTAAGAATTTTGTATAAATTAATGTTCTGATCCGAAACTGACGCTTGCACTATTTTGTAGTTAGCTCATGGTATGAAAGTTTCATTTATCCAATTTGGTAATTCATCAGTCCATAATGGCTTTAATAGTTAGGGACAATTACATGATAATCACAAATAGATTCAATATGTTCAAGTTTCTTACGTTTGTAAAAGAAATTCTAACAATGTCAGATAAACAATTTTTATTATGAATAAACGCATCCTTGTAAAAAAGGGAATGAAATAACTGTTTGACAAAACAATATTCAAAAATATGAATTTTTGATATTAAAAGTACTATATATGAGAAAAACCATACATAGATGGTGAATAGTACAAGAAAAACCAAATATGATTTCTTTGTAATTTCTTCTAATAATTATATGCATGTTCATCCAAAAGACTAATCAGATCTAAATCGTCTGTAATTACACGAGCCTTTTATGATATCTTAATATTAAGTGATAAAATCACCTTAAATGAATGAATTTTTTATAAAATTCCAAGATTACGGATCTTTATACATGCATCTTGTACTAATTCAATGATAATGACATATTATACTTGTCATGCATAAAAATATAAGGCATATTGAGCATGCAAGATTTAATGAAAGATTTGTGTCTATTACTTTATCTTTCACAATTTATTAGATTTATCATAACAACATGTAATGATATTCATAGCACTTTATAAGAGCGAGGGATCTCAATTTTCTTTAATTAAAAATGGAATAAGAAAGGGGAGGAAACTTATCTTTTTCATCATAAAATTCCAGATTTAATGTAGAAAACTCTTTCCCATCAATATATGGAGAACTGTATCTTTGGATAGATTTGTTTATACTGATTGAGCCGAGGTTTGAGATTGTGATTTCTATTCTGTTGACTCCATTGTTTTGTTCTTTGTGAAACTCTATACAATCAAGATTTTGTGATCTTCTGTTTGTTAGAGATCCACCTTCACCGCACCAATTGATAACTTGGGAAAAATCCTTGATCGGAGCACTTCCCTGTGAGGCGCCGTTGGGATCGGCCGGGGACACTCCGATGCCAAAGTCAGTAATATTTCTGAGAATAAACTGTAAGCACAAAAGTAGAGAATCAGTAAGTGTACCTTTGATCCTAGGAAGCTGGGGTATTTATATAGGTTTTTGTAACCTTCAGCATTAATGGGGAAGCAGGTGAAGAGTCGTGCCATTACTCTTCTTTAATTGCTATCAATTCTCCATTAATCCCAGTATTTAGCATTGAAACCCTCAGAGTTGAGGTATTCGAACAGTCAAGTCTTTATTCCCCTTTAATGGCTATTAATTGTCATTTAATTGTATTTATTCCCATTCATGGATGGTAATAAAGGCGCCTTTTCGTATTCTTTGATCCGTCAAGGCGTATGTACGATCTCATTGAGAGCTATGACGGGTCTCCCCTACTCGCTCTCATCGGGCGTATCTCGTTATGTCGTATCTCGCCATGGTCCACGTGGCGTGGCAAAATGCTAGAGACTCCTTCCTTTTCCTCATTATTTGCATATTCGCCCCTGCATTAATTATCATTAATTCCACATTAATCATGCATAAATATCTCTTTTAGAAGGAATGATGGTTTGCCATTATTTCTATTAATTTTCCCTTATTCCTTATTCAAGAATAATTTGGGTTGTTATCACTTTCTTAGGCTTGATAGGCTGACTGTGGGCCAGACCGAGTAGGATGCTTGTAGTGATCTCAGTACCTATCACACTGATTTCTTCTTTCAGGCTGACCTGGTGATCCTGAAGGATTTTAGTGATTAGGGAGCCCATTCTAAGTATCCTCGTTCTTCGTTGAAAGGCCCCAATTAAAAAGACGGGCATGTTGAGAGGTTTGTAGTTCAACATGTGCCAGATGAAGCACTGCTCGAAATTGGAGGCTGAGGAGGAGGCATTGATTTTTGGAAATAGATAGTTGGTCAAAAGGTAGTGTGCATGCCTTTGAGGCTGACCCATGTTAGTACTATAGATTTCACTGTTGTGATTCTTGGGTTTACAGAATGAGGCTACGTACTTAACCTTCTTATAATCATTTGTGCTGCGTAGTTCATCACCTTCTGCTTTAAGCTTTAGCAGGGTGGCCAGATAGGAGGGAGTGATAGTAATGTTCTTGTTCTTGACCTTGGTGATTAGGTGGTCATCATCGTCTTCAGCGACCTGGAGATTCCCATAGAATTCTTTTACAAGCTGAGGATACGTAGTTCTAGGGAGTGAGAACAGGTCGGTCCACCCATTCTTTGATATCCAGTCATAGAATGGTTTCTCAGCTTCGGCGAAGCTCTTTGAGAACCAACGAGAGTGGTAGACTTTCATGCCTTTTATACTGTTGAAGACCTTGAAGAACTTCTTTTCCTTAGACTGTTTGTTCTTCTTCTTCTTTTTCGAAGGAGTCATTTGGTCAGTCTGAGGGTGTTCACCGAGAATGCTGACCTCGGGCATAGCTTGGTCATACTGACCATGGATTTGTCCTTGAGACTCTGAAGAGGTCTCCTCATATTCCTGCTCAGCAGGAGATGGAGGATTTATATCTGAGCGATCGTTGTTGTATTGCTCGTTGGAGTGGTTCTGGGAATCGCTAGACATGGTGTTCTTAAAGATTTGGGAAATGCAGAAGATTAGAGATTTTAGAGAGAGAGAGAGATCGAATGCGATAAATTTCAAGCGTAAAGGGAAGTTAGTGGGAATTCATCCACTATTTATAGTCAGAGTGCGTCGATTTGATAGGTCAGAATGGTGGTTTGTCCTCGAGTTGATCAATCGACAGTTATCTCTGGCATTAATGACACATTCGGCGCATGGTTTTCTAATCATTATGCCTACGTCATCCCAGGTGGCTACTTAAATGCGCGTGCTAGCATTAATTGTGCAAGTGGCTTTACTCAGTATTTAGGATACTAAACGTTTGGAGTTTCGAGTATGTTGTTTCATATAGAAGGGATGTTTAGCATGCTTAGTAACTCAGCATATAGTAATCACTCAATATGTATGTCTACTCAGCATAAGGTGATTTTATGTCATTCATGTTAGCTCAGCATGCAATAATCACTCAGCATATAATAATCACTCAACATTCATTTAGCGCAGAGAACTTATTGAAGAGGATTAGACATACCGATAGCTTCCCTTAGTATGTTAAACTGCTCACGAGCCAAGGGCTTCATGAAGATATTCGCAAGCTGTTCATCTGTTGGAACATAGGTCAGCTTGATCTCACCCTTGAGTACATGGTCTCTGATGAAGTGATGCTTAATGCTGACATGCTTCATCCTGCAGTGTTGGATTGGATTTTTGGATAAGTCAATGGCACTTTTGTTGTCGCATTTGACTTCAATTGTCTTCGTTTGTACTCCATAATCCTCCAGCTGTTGTTTAATCCATAGGACTTGAGCCACACAACTTCCAGCAGTAATGTACTCAGCTTCAGTGGTTGATAGGGCAACTGACGATTTCTTCTTGCTGAACCAAGACACTAGACAGCTTCCAAGGAAGTGACATCCTCCTGAAGTGCTTTTACGCTCTAGCTTGTCTCGTCCATAGTCAGCGTCAGTGTATCCAATGAGTGTGAAGTCATTTGTGTTTGGATACCATAAACCTGCATTTGCTGAGCTCTGCAAATATCTAAAAATTCTTTTCACAGCTATATAGTGAGATTCCTTAGGGTCAGCTTGATATCTTGCGCAATAACATACTGAGTACTGAATATCTGGCCTACTAGCAGTTAGATAAAGTAGAGAGCCAATCATACCTCGATATAACTTGCTGTCTACCGACTTACCTTTCTCATCAGCACAAAGCACAGTGTCAGTACCCATTGGGGTAGATATGGGCTTACATCCTTCCATATCAAATTTCTTCAATATCTCCTTAGCGTACTTGGTCTGACTAATGAAGATGTCATTTTTACCTTGTTTGATTTGAAGTCCAAGGAAGAAGTTGAGTTCTCCCATCATTGACATCTCAAACTCAGTTTGCATCTGTTTGCTAAACTCCTTGTACATAGTTTCGTTAGTAGCCCCAAAGATAATATCATCTACATATATCTGTGCCAACAGGGTATCTTTACCCTTTTTCTTAATGAATAAGGTTGTGTCAGCTTTTCCTCTGACATAGTTCCTGGTCAGCAGGAAGCTGGTCAGCCTTTCGTACTAAGCACGTGGTGCTTGCTTTAGGCCGTACATAACCTTTTTGAGTTTATAAACATGGTTTGGAAATTTTGAATCCTCAAACCCTGGAGGCTGACTAACATAAACCTCTTCGTTTATAACTCCATTAAGGAAAGCACTTTTAACATCCATTTGGAACAGTTTAAAGTTCATGAAGCTAGCATATGCACACAATATTCTTATTGCCTCTAACCTAGCTATGGGTGCAAAGGTCTCACCATAGTCAATACCTTCCTGCTGACTGTAACCTTGAGCTACAAGTCTAACTTTGTTCCTGACTACGTTACCTTGTTCATCTAGCTTATTGCGAAATACCCACTTTGTTCCAATGGTCTTTTGATTCTTCGGTTTAGGCACTAGATCCCATACTTCGTTTCTCTTGAATTGGTCAAGTTCCTCTTGCATAGTGTTGATCCAGAATTCGTCGTGCTCTGCTTCAGAGAAATTTTTCGGTTCATGAACTGAGACGAATGCAACACTACTGAGATATCTCATGAGTTGGTTTCTAGTCATCAGGGTGTTCTCAGCAGCATCAAGAATGGACTTCTCTGAATGTCCTCTTGGAATCTTGATCTCTTTTGGCAGTGTTGAGTTTTCAGGAATCGGTGTTTCAACAATCTCTGCAGGATTATATTGGTCAGTAAAGGTAATATGGGGTTCGCTTTTACCTTCGGTCAGTCCTTGAGGTAATGACTCAGCGGCTCCATTTTGGTCAGCGGAAGCTGAGCATGGGTCATCTTCGGTAGGCTGACTTATCTTCCCTGCAGGGTCAGTTTCATCGAACTCAACATGTACAGACTCTTCTACGATCTGAGTTCATTTATTAAACACCCTATATGCTTTACTGTTTGTTGAGTACCCTAAGAAGATAGCTTCATCAGCTTTAGAATCAAATTTAGCAAGGTTGTCTTTAGTATTTAAAATAAAACATTTACAACCAAAGGCACGAAAATATCCAATGTTGGGTTTTCGTCCTTTCCAAAGTTCATAGGGTTTTTTATTAAGTATAGGTCTAACTAAAGCCCTATTGAGTATCTAACAAGCTGTGTTGACAACCTCACCCCAGAAATACTTTGGAAGCCTATTCTCACTCAGCATTGTCCTAGCTATTTCAACTAAGGTTATGTTCTTCCTTTCAACTACCCCATTTTGTTGAGGAGTTCTAGGAGCAGAAAAATTATGGTCAATGCCGCTGACTTCACAGAATTCATCAAACTGTTCATTTTTTTAATTCTCCGCCATTATCACTTCAGATGTGAGCTAATTTTAGGTCTTTGTCATTTTCTAGTTTTCTAATCAGTGTTGAGAACATCTCAAAAGCTTCATCCTTACTACTCAGCAAGATGACCCAAGTATACCGAGAGAAATCATCTACAATGACCAAGGAAAATCTCTTACCACCCAAGGACAGTGGCTGAACTGGTCCGAAAAGATCCAAGTGTAGTAATTCTAACGGACGCTTGGTTGAGACTACATTTTTACTATGAAAAGACTTTTTGGTTTGTTTACCTTGTTGACAAGCATTGCATAATTGATCCTTCTCAAATCTAAGTTTGGGCAAACCCTCAACTAATTGCTTTCTTGCTAATTTGGCAAGGAGGTCCATGCTTACATGACCAAGTCTCCTATACCATAGCCATGAATTATCTTCCTGTGAACATGGCCATTTCCTCTTCATCTGATGAGTCAGCTTCCGTTGAATCAGCTTTCATGACAAGAGATTTTTGCTTCTTGTCCTCAGACTTTTCTTTAGCCTCAAAATTCTTCATGGAGATCTCGTGGGTCAGCAGAGATCCGATGAGCTCATCATATTTGTATGTGGTCAGGTCCTGAGCTTCTTCCACAGCTGTCTTCTTAGCTTGCCAGCTCTTGGGGAGACTTCTTAAGATTTGCTTCACCTGTTCTTCTTCTATGAAGTTCTTACCGAGTCTCTTAAGCTCATTTATGATGTTGGTGAACCTTGAGTTCATCTCAGAGATGTCTTCATTTTCGTTCATCTCAAACAGCTCGTATAGTCTCATGTGTTGATTCACCTTGGACTCATTGACCTTGCTGGTTCCTTCATAGGTCACTTCCAGCTTCTTCCAGATTTCTTGTGCTGACTCGCAACCTGAAATCTTATTATACTCTGCAGCATCTAACGCACAGTGAAGCATATTGATAGCCGAAGCTGTTGAGCGATTTCCGCAAGTGCACGGTATACGCTTGTAGTAATAAAAGATATCGATCCCACAGTGAACGTTTTTCGAACAAAACTAATTTATAATCGGTTAAAGTTACTTTTAGGTTTATAATATGGAAAAAATCGTTTAATCGGTTTTGGTTTTGAATTTGTTAGAATGAGAATTAGATTAGATTATGAAAACGTTAGAAAATACTCTGATTTAAGAATTAATTTGCAAGATAGTAACGTTTAGTACTTTTTAGAAAAGTAAACATATGTATTTATTTGCATTAAGCAAAGAAAACAACTTTAAACTTTGTACGAATTATAAAGATGAAATAAATGACGGAACCTATAATTAATTGGCTTTGAACATGACAAAACCCTTCCGGGATAGTTGCCCTTAATCAAATTAAAACTCTTTCGAGATAATAATTTGCCTAAGTGTTCAACAAAGTTTCCTTGTAAAGATTTTGGATTAAATACGTTTTAATGAAAACACCAGCAGTCACTTTAGTGGATTGGTTACCATAAGTGCTGCATAAAAATCTATCGAATAGAACAGTTTTTATTAGATGAAATATAAATTGATACAAGTTTACAGAAAACATGGAGTATGGAAACATTCGACGACTTGCAAGTGAACGGGTTGTCAATCCTTTCCTTGGATTTCGTTAGAGTTTGTCAGGCTCAGGGGCGGATCCTCTACTCAATCTTCTCGTTGAATCTTCGTAATAGAAACTGGGTCGGTCTACTACCAAAATGAAAACTAAACTGGAACAATGTCTAAACGCTACTGAACTCGTTATTATTGAATAAACAATGTGTGTACATCATATTGCTTTTTACAGAATCGAAATCTAACTTCTGAATCACTTGACTCGGAATTTCTGCATAAATTCTATACTAATCTCTTTTTTCTACATATCTTCAACTCTCCATCAACTCTTTATTTATAGATGTTGAAGAGCCTTGATTGAAGTGTCGTGTCCGTTGTGAAGGATCGTGTCCGTTGCGAAAGGACGTCTTTATCCACCCGAACGATCGCGTTTCATCGAAAACGAAAGTGTCTAACTAGGCTTCTACAAACTCCTGCTCGTACCGAGAATATTAAATTCTCTACCGAGAATGGGGGAGCATCAATTGGTCTTCAAACAGAAGGAAGGGGAAACTGAGGAACGCGTGTCGCGACCGTGAATGTGGGGGCCGCCGTCGCGGCACGGAACGTTTTTCAGCTCTTCTGCTTTCGTTTGCATCCTCGATTTTACGTTATTAATTTCTGTCGTCTTCGACTCCTTTTGTAGGGTTTTTTCTTCTGTTTTTGAGCTCTTTTCATTCCTATTTGGATTTTACCAAATATTTATGTACCTTACAAGAAAGAAACATATTCGAGAGTAAAAGCTTTCTAAACAGTTATAAATAGCATAAATTCGTAGCAATATTGATGTAATTAACGATGATATTTTAGGTATATTTTGGGCTTAACAAATCTCCACACTTAATCTTTTGCTAGTCCCGAGCAAAATTTCACTGAATTTATTCTCTAACTAATCTTTTTATGAAAATAAAACATATATCTCTGTATTACCTTTTGAATTAGTTAAGCCGAAAAGACTAAATTCGCATGGCAAATTTATACGCAAAATATCAAACTAACTTAGTATAAATACGATATATCATTTGTCTTGTATTTCTAATTTTGAATTGAAGCATTCGGGACGATATAAGCACGCATGTTTTTGAGTCTTTCATCTCAAGGCATTTCAAAGCACAAAATTTCCTTTCCCAAACCTAGACTAGATATATTATATATTTGAATAAGTACTTGGGTCAATTATTTGCTTAGTTACACCCGAGATAAGGGTGGTCTTGATCGTAACTTTATACGTATTTTATTGCTTTGTGTTTGCTTAAGAGGTACCGACCATGCCATGGGTGGACGCAATCGTTACTTTAAACTTATACACGCTTATAATTTTTGCTTTAAACGTTCCTTCCATACCTCGATTGTGATAAGGGTGGTCGCAACCGTGGCCAAAAGTAAACGGTACTTAATTTTCTTCCCTTTCATACCTCGATTGTGATAAGGTTGGTCTCAATCGTGGTCAAAAATTAAGAATTCAACTAATTGATTAATTAATATGAAATTTAAATTGTAACTTGGAAAAAAGAAAGATAGCACATTCATCCTATATTGACTTAAAATTCAACATGTATTATGGCTAAAGTTTCCTTAAAAACTTCAATTGGTGTTAATGTAAGACGAAATCAAACCGAGCTAAAATTGTTAGTTCAATTTAATGCCTATAAACCTAATTGAAAACTTAAAATAAGATTTATTGTATCATGAATTGCATGATATAAAATAGAGATTGAAATAAAGAATTTATTAATTAAAATACATTCACTCGAGACAATTTTACTTAAAATCGTATCGGAGATTTGTGAAAAAATATTACCCGTATACGTATAGAAATATTCTTTCTAACGATAATGATAACCTAAACAAATAATCATATTAACTTATGGTTAATTTATGAACATATAAAAAATGTGTTGCAATATATTAGTGTTGAAAAATAAAATGTGTTGCATTTATTCGTTGCATTTATTTGTTTTGCAAAATAATATTTTCGTAGCATTTATTCGTATATATGGAAATGATATATGTATATCTCCTCACACACTTAAATTGGACCATGTCCTCATTGGTGCAAAAAGTGAGAAAACATAAAAATGTAAATACGAAATAAGGCATACTATAAAAAAGATATAAATTGTAGGAAATTAAACGTTTAACATAAAATTAAAAATAGAAAATGTACCAAGCAAAGGAAAATTAAAATTGTACCACAATATAACAAGATAAAAAGAAAATAAAGAAAACAACATATGCCTGAGGTGGGGAATCCGGAGGTGTAGGTGAAGTCTCCACATTTCGGCGTCGGAAAAAGGAAAGCATCTGATGCCGAGTCGATCTATGCTCACGCCTCAAAAGGTTGAGGTTGTCATTCATCACCATATTATTTTCTACCAAATCATTAATTCTTAAATTCATTTGACGATTGTTGGAATTGATTTGGTCCAAAATCCTCCGCAAATCCACCGGATCATCCGCTTGAGGTGCTTGGGGTTGTGGTTGAGCTTGGGGTTCATCCTCCTCTCCTTCCGCCTCTCCGCCGCCTTCGGTACCTACAAATTGAGAACTTGAAGCGCCACCACCCATAGTGCCACGAAGGTGGGCAATACGGGAAGCATACGAAATAAAGACGGGGGGACCTTGTGGAAGCAATAAATGAGCCCGCTCAAGAGCCGAGATATCCAAAAGTGGAACATACCCATGGTAGGTGGACATGTCAAAATCAGCCAATACACCCCGAGCTCCCAACACAATAGCGGTGATAAAATTACAAAGAGGGATTTGAATGGTAGTAGCCCTCGAAGCACGGAACAAATTGTCAAACAACATACCAATGCTATCAATCCTCAAGCCTTTAAACAAACTATCCAAAACATACAAATCCGGAACCTGAACCTTTGAACTCTCCACACGACCAAACAAGGAGAAACTCAAAAATTTGTGAAAGAAGAACACACAATTGTCCTTAATCAACTTGCTTGAAGTGTTTTTGGAATTAAAATAGTCTTGGTCCGAAAGATTTTGCCAAACAGCATCATTATCAAAATCTTTAGGCTTATCATAAAAATCAGAAGTAGGGAAACCGAACATATTTCCCATTGCATCATAATCAATGGTGTATGTGATACCATTATTACGAAAAGAGATTGAGGTTTTCTTCTTGTTCATTTTCAAGGTGACCAAAAATTCCACCACATATTCATTAATACGCGGAAAACGCATATTAACGAATTCTTGCCAACCCAACGCCTCAATAAAAGCATCAATTCGAGTAGAGAAATTCAATGTTCTTACCGAATGGAAGTCTAAGAAGTGCATATCCACAAATTGGCGGTTGGCTTGTGAAAAATGTTTGAAACGAGCGGCTTCCTCCTCCGAAGCGATGTCGAAATAAGCTCCACATTGAACCCGAAGGCGATTAGCTTCCGTAACAGCGGGCTTGTTACCAACACGCTTAGTCCTAACCATGGTGATGGTATTTAGTGTGTTTAGGGTTTGAGAAGAAGAAGAAGAAGAAAAAGGAATTGAGAGAAAGAGTAAAGCTTGAAGATGAGTTTGGGGTTTTGAATTGGAAGTGATTGAATAGAAAAGAGGATAGAAATTGGAGTGAATAAATTGGGAAGAGTAAAAGTAGGTTTTTGGGGAAGAGTTTGGAGTAAGGGATTGGGTAAAAATAGAGGTGATGTGAGGTTTGTGTAAGAGGTAGGGTTATATAGGGTGATTAGGTGAATGTATAGGTGGAATAGGAATAGGAATAGGCAAAAATAGTGGCAAAAATCGGAATCAAAAGGGCACATATTACGCATGTCGCGACCGCGAATAGCAAAGCCGCGGCCGCGGCACGCGATTTTCAGGGAATTCTCCTCCTGAAATTCGTCCGTTTTTTAGGCTCATACCGAGAATTATTAATTCTCGGTAGAGAATTGGTCAAAATGGTCTATTTGGATGCCTATTGACTTGGTATGTGCAATTTTGTTGATGTATTTGCTCCTGAACTGAATATAAAGTGTCCCTGCACTTAAAAACTAAAATAAATGACATTAATTGCAAGGAAAACCAAATGTTTAACCTTAATAAATTGAATTAAAGTGTAATAAATTAGTTTATGAATAATTAATGAAACTTAAATGTTCATTTATGCATATAAGTTAAGAGAATCATATTAAGTGCATAATAAGTGTATATAAATATATATTAATAATATGAATTTAATCAATTGAATGAAGTAATGTTTTAAACTCAATGAATGAAGTTTGTGAAATTGGATTAAGTGTGAATATATGTTTTAATTAAGAAAACCATGATTGTTCAATATTATAGATTTTATATAGATTTAACCATGATTATATAGGAAATGGAAAACATATATCTAACCTTTGTAAAATTAATAAATGAACTAAAATGAAATAGAACTTTATTGAATAAAATAAAATTATAAAAACAAAGAATGAAACCAAATAATACAAAAACACACAAATATTTACAAAAAGAAAACCTATAAACCTAAACTATTCTATATACTCATCCCTATCAAGCGGGATATTTCTAGCCTTAATACGATCAATTTGAAACTGCACGAAAGTTTCACGTTCCGGTGCAGACAGAAAGTGAGGCCCTGCTCGAAAGACACGTTTCACAAGTCCTTCGTGCTCGAGAAATTCATAGTCAATTGTCGGGAAGAATTCATCATCACTCCAGGGAACATCAATGGTACCCTTTGTACCAAGAATTATTCCACAGATTATATTGCCGAACCCAATCTTCTTATCCTTGGATCGAGAAGCGGCGACAAGACCCTCCATCCGAATCTTTGAAGAATCTACTGCATTTCCCTGTAATATATCTCCAAGGACATAAAGATCTGTGTCACGGACCACACTACTGAATGTGCGATCGAATAAACTGTGACACGTGAATTTGTGCAGATACAGCATGGAGTTGGAGCGAAAAGACTTATTATAGGCGAGTTTTGAATTGAATCGCCAGAAACCGGTGAGCATTCTCCAAACATCCGTGGATGTCATGTCTCTTCCAGGATGACGTTTGATTGTATCCCTTGGGGGAAAACCAAACCAAGCATGCAACTCAGGATAGCCGAAAGTGAAGATTTCGCCATCTCGATGAAAATTGAGACGTACTCGGCGTTTGTTAGTGAAACGCACGGTACAGAAGAATTCGAGTATCCACTCGCCTATTATTGAAAATCGCATTTGGGCGAATTATGTCCACCCTAGGCGTTCCATATAGCGGCTCATATCATCAGTAATGCCTAGTTGGCTGTTAAGAAATTCATCCATATACAACATTCCGGTGAAGAATTTGTAACGGAGATTCCAATAACGCCTACCTTCATCGTGATTGAAGATAGGAAAAGGCGCCCCATATAGTTTGGATAAGTCTGGGCGTTTGTTGCTTGAGGCAGCATTGTGCCTTGAAGGTTTGTATTTAGTAGGCATGGTGTTGGTTAGAAGGAAACAAAGTTTATGTTACTAAATGAAAAATGGTGTTTTGAAGAAATCAGAGGTCTGATAAAGATGAAAAGAATTGTAACAGAACTTGAATCCTCTATGACTAATTTATAAGAGTTTTAGATGAAAAGAGGTGTTGTTTTAATCTTGAAAAGGTATAAAATTACACCTCTCGGGAACGAAAAAACTTAAGGTTTTGTTTGTCAAGAGGTTCATCGAAAGGGTTAGGATGTTTCAGACTTAAATGTGCAGGAATTACGCGTGTCGCGACCGAGAATTCTGAATTCACGGTCGCGACACGCTGATTTCCTTGCGGAAATCAGGCGTCGTAAGCCATGTCCTGATTCACGGTAGAGAATTTATTATTCTCGGTAAGTTCAGAGAAAATCTAACCTATTTGGACAAATCTGAAAAATAGAATTCTCGGCAGAGAATTGCCTGAAACTTCAATTTCATTCTAATTTCCTAAAATTAATTCTAAAATCATGAAATAAACATATTTTATGCATATAAATCATAACATAAAATTATCTAATCACAAAAATCGGCATTTGGAAAAATAAAATAAAATAAAAATGAACAAAAATATAAAAAGAAATAAAACAAAATAAACTGTGATCGAAAAACTGAGTGATTTATACGTCAGAAAATCTTGTTACGAACGGAATTTCTATTTGTGAAATATTTTCGTAATAGATTTTACATCGATTACCATTAACTTTGAAACGAATTCCATTAGGACCTTCTAGTTCTAAAGAACCATAATCGAATGTTTTGACGACTAAATATGGTTCTATCCATCTGGACTTAAGTTTTCCTGGAAATAAACGAAGTCGTGAATTAAATAACAGCACTTTATCCCCAACATTAAAGTGTTTGACTTTAATTTTGGCATCGTGCTATTTTTTCACTTTTTCTTTATAAATCTTTGCATTTTCGTAAGATAGATGGCGTAACTCATCTAACTCATTTAAGTCGAGCAAACGTTTCTTACCTACTTGTCGTAAATCAAAGTTAAGTTCCCTAATAGCCCAATAGGCTTTATGTTCTAATTCGACTGGCAAATGACATGCCTTCCCATACACTAAACGGCATGGAGTCATTCATATTGGTGTTTTAAATGCAGTACGGTATGCCCATAACGCATTATTTAGTTTACAAGACCAATCTTTTCTTGAGGATGAAACTGTTTTCTCTAGAATCCATTTGAGTTCTCTATTTGATATCTCTGCCTGACCATTTGACTGAGGATGGTATGGCGTTGACACGCGGTGGCGTACTCCATATTTTTTCATAAGCGTTTCAAAACTTCGGTTTATAAAATGAGTACCACCATCACTAACGATGACTCTTAGACAACCAAATCTACAAAATATATCGTCAAGAAAATTAATGACAACGTTAGAATCGCTCGTCGGGGTTGCAATTGCTTCAACCCACTTTGAAACATAATCAACGGCAACTAATATGTAAGTTTTACCAAAAGAAGGGGGAAAAGGTCCCATGAAATCTATTCCCCACATATCGAAGACTTCAACTTCTAATATGGTTGTGAGGGGCATCTCATCTTTCCTTCCTAGATTTCCTATTCTTTGGCACTTATCACAACGAGTAATAAATGAACGGACGTCTTTAAACATCGTAGGCCAAAAGAAACCACATTCAAATATTCTAGCTGTTGTCTTGTTAGCTCCATTATGTCCTCCATAAGAGCTAGAATGGCATTCCGACATTATGGATTCATATTCATTTTCACCAACGCATCTCCTAATTATCCCGTCACCACAAGTCTTGAACAAAAAAGGATCTTCCCAAAAATACTGTTTAATGTCGAAGAAAAATTTCTTCTTTTGTTGGAAATTTAATCCTTCCGGAACAATATTGGCTGCAAGATAATTAGCAATATCTGCATACCATGGTGACATGACGCTTTTCATTTGATAGAGATGTTCATCAGGGAAATCATCTCGTATACCGTTAGTTTCACCTATGGGGCCGTTCTCATCTTCAAGTCTCGATAGATGATCGGCGACAAGGTTTTCTACTCCCTTCTTGTCTTTTATTTCTATATCAAATTCTTGTAACAATAAAACTCATCTAATTAGACGTGGTTTTCATCTTTTTTAGCAAATAAATATCTTAATGCTGCATGATCAGTGTAAATAATAACTTTCGAACCTAACAAGTATGACCTAAACTTATCACACGCAAAAACTACAGCTAACATTTCTTTCTCAGTTGTGGTGTAGTTTAATTGTGTACCGGAAAGTGTGTGACTTGCATAATAAATGACATGAAGTTTCTTATCCTTCCTTTGTCCTAAAACACATCCGACAGCTAAATCACTTGCATCACACATAATTTCAAATGGTAAATCCCAATCGGGTTTAGCAATAATAGGTGCACTGACTAAAGCTGTTTTTAATGTTTCGAAAGCTTTAACGCAATCTTCATTAAAATCAAAGGTGGAATCTTTCGTGAGTAGATTAGTGAGTGGTTTGCAAATTACAGAAAAATTCTTAATAAATCTTCTGTAAAAACCGACATGTCCTAAAAATGATTTTACTCTCTTAATAGTAGTTGGAGGGGGTAATTTCTCTATTACTGAGGTTTTTGCTCTATCCACTTCTAATCCTTTTTCAGATATTTTGTGACCTAAAACAATTCCTTCGTCAACCATGAAATGACATTTTTCCCAGTTTAATACCAAATTTGTTTCTTCACACCTAGACAAAACTTTATCCAAGTTTTCTAGGCACGAATCAAAAGAATCTCCATAAACTGAAAAATCGTCCATAAAAACTTCCATGATATCTTCAATGAAATCATTAAAAATCGCAGTCATACAACGTTGAAATGTTGCAGGTGCGTTACATAGACCAAAGGGCATTCTCCTATATGCAAATGTTCAGTAAGGACATGTGAAGGTTGTTTTATCTTGGTCATCCGGGTAAATGTATATTTGAAAGAATCCGGAGTAACCATCTAGAAAATAGTAGAAAGTATGACCAGCTATCCTTTCGATCATTTGATCAATGAAAGGAAGAGGAAAATGATCTTTCCTAGTTGCTTTATTTAGATTTCTATAATCTATACAAACCCTCCAACCAGTGGTGGTTCGCGCAGGTATTAATTCACCTTCTTCATTCCTTACAGCTATTATGCCTCCCTTTTTAGGTACACAATGGATTGGACTAACCCATTCACTATCCGAGATAGGGTAGATGATTCCATTGTCCAGAAGTTTAGTAATCTCATTTTTTACTACTTCTTTCATATTGGGATTTAGGCGTCTTTGCCTATCCGCTTTAGGTGGCTTATCTTCTTCTAAGTGAATTCTGTGCATTACAATGCTCGGATTAATACCTTTTAAGTCTGAAATTTGCCAACCCATACTTCCTATCCTATTTCTAACAACTTCTTTCAATTTCTCTTCTTGGACTTGTGTTAATTTGTTAGAGATAATTATAGGTAGAGAATCGCCTTCGCCTAAGAAAGCGTACCTCAAATGACTTGGTAATTCTTTAAGTTCTAATTTAGGTGGAACTATAATTGAAGGCGGAACTGGTCCATCTTCTTGAATCAAAGGTTCTGGGTCCTTATCTTCTAGTTCCTCGCTCATTATAGGTTCTATTATTTCTTCTTTTTGAACAATGTCATTTACACATTCTTCAATTAAATCAAGCTTCATACAAGCGAAATCCTTCATAGGATATTTCATCGTTTGATTCATATCAAACTCAATCTTATCATCTCCTATTCTTAAAACTACTTTCCCTTCCGACACATCAACTAGAGCACGTCCCGTGTTCATGAACGGTCTACCAAAGATTAACGGACAATTTACGTCATAAGCAAAATCTAAAATAACGAAATCGGTAGGAAAAATAAATTTGTCAACTTTAACTAAAACATCCTCAATTATACCGTATGGTCTTTTAGTGGTTTGATCCGCTAATTACAAAACCATATTGGTACGTTTGATGTCTTCTTCTAAGCCTAACTTATTAAAAATAGATAATGGCATCAAGTTAATGCTTGCTCCTAAATCACAGAGACAACTGAGAAATTCAATATCTCCCAATTTACACGGAATGGTAAAACATCCGGGATCCTTGAGTTTAGTGGGCAAATTGCTTGACACAATTGAACTGCAATCTTCAGTTAGTGAAATGGATGAAATTCCTTCCCAACTGATTTTCTTTGAAATTAAATCTTTGAGGAATTTACCATAATTGGGAATTTGCGTAATCGCATCCATAAATGTTAAATTAATATGCAAATTCTTAAGTTTGTCTAAAAATGTTAAAAGTTGTTTGTCATAGTCCTTATTGCGGACTTTGTGTGGAAAAGGTGGTTTGGGTACAAAAGTTTTTGTACTAGAGTCAATTGGTACATCTTTTTGTTTTAATGTATCTTCTTTGGGCGTCGGTAAATCAGTTCCAGGTAAGGTCGAATTTCCGGGCATTTTCGGGCCTAAGTAGTTTTTCCCTGAGCGAAGAGTGATAGCCTTAACATGCTCTTTCGGATTTTCTTCCGTATGGCTTGGAAGACTTCCCTCTTTGCGGGATGGAATTGATTTAGCGAGTTGTCCAATTTGAATCTCCAAATTATGGATGCTAGATTATTGGTTTTTAATAAGCTGATCGAATTTATTCTCGATCCGTTTAAAACCATCGTCGTGATTACTTATTTTTCCGCTCATAACATCAATAAATTTGTCGATTTTAGAAGATAAAGTGCTAATCGTATCTCTTGATTGATTTTGATAATTAGTAGTACGATTTTGATTAGCATTAGCATTATTATTATCTCTCCAGTTAAAGTTAGGATGATTTCTCCACCCAGGATTATATGTATTGGAGTAAGGGTTATTATTTTGGTTTTGCCCTTGGACAAAATTTACCTGTTCAATTTCACTCATACCTTCGTAATCCACATCTATTTGGATTGGCTTACCATTAGGATCACACGGTGTCATAAACCTATCAATTTTATTTCGATAAGGTAGAAAATTGGGCTTGCAACATCGCTACTGGATCAAGATTCACTATACCTTTAACTGATGATGTTGTTGAGGATGATGGTTTCGCTAATGGTACGTGTCCACGTTCTGTGGGCCACATACTGCTGTTGATTGCCATTTCCTCCAAAAGTTCTCTTGCTTGGGCATATGTTTTCTTCATGAATAACCCTCCAGACATAGCGTCCAATGAACCTCTAGTTGTAGGATTTAGTCCATTATAAAATGTTTGCATTAAAAGTTCAGTGGGCAATTGGTGGTGTGGGCATAAACGTTGAAGTTCTTTAAAACGTTACCAAGCCTCATAAAGAGTTTCATTATCATTTTGAGAAAAAGATGTTAACTCTTTAATGACTCTTGCGGTTTTTGCTAAAGGAAAATTTTTTGATAAAAACGCTTCGGCTAATTGTTCCCAAGTGGCAAATGATGCGGCTGGCATAGAAGTTAACCATTCTTTGGCTCGATCCTTCAAAGTAAAAGGAAAAAGGCGAAGTTTGATTGCTTCTGCAGTTACATCAGTAATTTTAAAAGTGTCACAAATTTCTAAGAAATTTGTCAAATGGGTATTAGGATTTTTGTTAGGTAACCCGTAAAATGTTACGTTATTTTGCAACATATTAAGCAACGCAGGCTTAATTTCAAATTGGTTTGCATTAATTTGGGGTCTAACTATACTGTTTGTTACAACGGCCACTCCTGGCCTAGCATAATCCATAAGTGTGGCCATAACTTCTGACTCGGTAATTCTAGTTTTTATTGGGGTTTTGTTTTTGTTTTTCTTTTCTTTCTTGTTCTTTTTAAGAGTTCTTTCAATTTCTGGGTCAATAGGATCTGGTGACGTGCCTGAACTTCGAGAACTGCGCATGAACTTGAAATTTCGCACGAACCGAAACTACCTACATAACAGAATTTGAAAAATAAATATGTTAGTAATTGAAAATAAATAAAATATAAAAGTTTGAATAAGTATGAATAAACCTAGATTCGTAATAAAACACGAAAAATTTAAAATTTTGTCAAAAATTTTGGCGTTCCCCGGCAACGGCGCCAAAAACTTGTTGAGCGATTTCCGCAAGTGCACGGTATACGCTTGTAGTAATAAAAGATATCGATCCCATAGGGAACGTTTTTCGAACAAAACTAATTTATAATCGGTTAAAGTTACTTTTAGGTTTATAATATGGAAAAAATCGTTTAATCGGTTTTGGTTTTGAATTTATTAGAATGAGAATTAGATTAGATTATGAAAACGTTAGAAAATACTCTGATTTAAGAATTAATTTGCAAGATAGTAACGTTTAGTACTTTTTAGAAAAGTAAACATATGTATTTATTTGCATTAAGCAAAGAAAACAACTTTAAACTTTGTACGAATTATAAAGATGAAATAAATGACGGAACCTCTAATTAATTGGCTTTGAACATGACAAAACCCTTCCGGGATAGTTGCCCTTAATCAAATTAAAACTCTTTCGAGATAATAATTTGCCTAAGTGTTCAACAAAGTTTCCTTGTAAAGATTTTGGATTAAATACGTTTTAATGAAAACACCAGCAGTCACTTTAGTGGATTGGTTACCATAAGTGCTGCATAAAAATCTATCGAATAGAACAGACTTTATTAGATGAAATATAAATTGATACAAGTTTACAGAGAACATGGATCATGGAAACATTCGACGACTTGCAAGTGAACGGGTTGTCAATCCTTTCCTTGGGTTTCGTTAGAGTTTGTCAGGCTCAGGGGCGGATCCTCTACTCAATCTTCTCGTTGAATCTTCGTAATAGAGACTGTGTCGGTCTACTACCAAAATGAAAACTAAACTGGAACAATGTCTAAACGCTACTGAACTCGTTATTATTGAATAAACAATGTGTGTACAACATATTGCTTTTTACAGAATCGAAATCTAACTTCTGAATCACTTGACTCGGAATTTCTGCATAAATTCTATACTAATCTCTTTTTTCTACATATCTTCAACTCTCCATCAACTCTTTATTTATAGATGTTGAAGAGCCTTGATTGAAGTGTCGTGTCCGTTGTGAAGGATCGTGTCTGTTGCGAAAGGACGTCTTTATCCACCCAAACGATCGCGTTTCATCGAAAACGAAAGTGTCTAACTAGGCTTCTACAAACTCCTGCTCATACCGAGAATATTAAATTCTCTACCGAGAATGGGGGAGCATCAATTGGTCTTCAAACGGAAGGAAGGGGAAACTGAGGAACGCGTGTCGCGACCGTGAATGTGGGGGCCGCGGTCGCGGCACGGAACGTTTTTCAGCTCTTCTGCTTTCGTTCGCGTCCTCGATTTGGCGTTATTAATTTCTGTCGTCTTCGACTCCTTTTGTAGGGTTTTTTCTTCTGTTTTTGAGCTCTTTTCGTTCCTATTTGGATTTTACCAAATATTTATGTACCTTACAAGAAAGAAACATATTCGAGAGTAAAAGCTTTCTAAACAGTTATAAATAGCATAAATTCGTAGCAATATTGATGTAATTAACGATGATATTTTAGGTATATTTTGGGCTTAACAGAAGCATTATTTTGTAATTTTTTAAGGTCATCCTCTGACCACTTAGACTCACTCTTGATAGATTTTACTCCGTCAATAATCTCATAGGGAACAAACGGGCCTTGGACTATAGCTAGCCATGCACTCATGTTTGTAGCCTGAATGAAGTTTTTCATTCTGTTCTTCCAAAATGTATAGTTTGACCCGAAGATCAGAGGAGGCCGACTAATCGATAATCTCTCAGGGAGTATCTGTGTTGTTTGATTTCCTGGAAGGAAAAGAGTGCTATTCTCAGCCATTTACAGGGATCAGCTCAAGATAGTTTTATCTTAAATAGTGAGCTACTGAGCTCTGATACCACTTGTTGGTCCCGTGTAACTTAATATGATTAGTTCCAAAGGGGGGGGGGAGGTTAGGAACTAATATAACTTTTTCGCTTAATAATGCTGACTTAATTAAATGTTGGATAATTTAACTCAGTTTTAGGTCAGCAAGGCTGAGTGAAGTGTGAGACAACTTTAATCAGACACTGACTAGAGCTGTTTCAATTGTGAGTTGGGAGATAACGCTTTAGGTCAGCTTCCAACTCAGCACTCAGATTACTCAGTGTCGGCTTATACAAATTATATACTGAGTAATTTAAGCAAGCAACACATACATATATATCAAGAGAAAGGGTTAGAGATTACTCAGCAGTCTTATCCTGGTTCGGTCTCACCGCATACGTCCAGTCCCCAGAATCCCTCCGGGCTTTTTCAATCCACTACTGAGCTCTTTAAAGGTAGAGCACAAACCGTTTACAAAGCAATTGAGTATGCAAGAGTACCGTCCTCTATTCGTCTACTCAATCCTACTGAGCGCTATAACCGAACACTCAGATTTTCTCTACCGCTGAGTACTAAAACCGAGTACTCAGCTTCACTCTTCTAACCTTTACAATTGATACAATATTGTTCTCTCTAAATGAAGAACACTTTAGATGAATACAAATTCACTCTAGACTTTTACACAATGATTGGAAATTTGGTGTAAGAACTTGTTTTCTTTTCAGACAGCTTCTATTTTGGATTTTCACTCTTGTGAAGATTTGCTTTTCTGTCTCTATTTTCTTGTATGTGTCGTGAGGATCCAAGTGATGAACTTGTCCTTTTATAGTGAATTCTGAAGCTCCAAATAATTTGAATTCCGACATATCCGTTGGGAGTAACGGTCTTCAAACGTCATTCATTTGTCAGCTTCCAGAATCGTAGGCCAATCATGTCTTCTGATTTGCGCAGGAGGCAAGCTTGCTAGTTTCGTCTTCTTACGCCAGGTTTCTTCTTCTAGCACCAGTTTTGTCCTCTTGCCAAATGCCAGTTGATCCATGCGTCTCGAAAAGGTCTCTAGGTAGATTTTCGAGGCCTCTGAATTATTGCAGACCTGTGTCGGACTTTGTCTTCTAGTCAACGGATCATTGGCGCTGTCCTAATGACTACTCAGCTTGACTTGATCGGCTTTGCCTTCAATCTTTTTCTTTATCTATGCTGAGTTACATTCTACTCAGCATTTTCGGTCGGCTTCGCCTTCAAGCGTTATTCTGAAGAAGACTTTTCTTTTAACGAGGCTGAGTTATTTTTTACTCAGCTTCTGCTGTGTGTCTTTGCTTATATTGACTTCGTTCTGTCTTTTCTTTTTATTGAACACTTAGTTTCTGTTCTCGTTAGTAAACTTACTCAACATCGAACAAACTCATTAGTACAATTAAATCAAAGCACTTAAATTTAATTGTCTTAATCATGAGATTATCTTAAATAATTTTGTCAAATCAAAATTATGTGGATCAAAGCACTTAAACTCAATTGTCTTAATCATGAGATTATCTTAAATAATTTTGTCAAATCAAAATTATGTGGAAAGGTGTTTCAACAAACAAGACCTGGATTATCAAATCCTGTGTTGTGCGATCTACGCGATTCGGTTTCTTCTTCCAGAACTGTGAACGAATTGAGATTCTGGAAATCCTCTTCATCAGTGAACTGATCTTCTCTTGATATTTCTCTGGTTTTCTTCTTCTTCACCATGGCTCTGATACCATCTAAACTTGGCTAATTTGAGAAAAGAGAATTCTGGGAAAAGTGTTTATTTCACTTATGTAAAACAGAGCAGTACATAGACTATTTATACTCAATACAAAAGAACCCTTTAATAAACAATTACTAATGAAATATCTTCCTAAAATACCCTAATGACATGTCATCACCTAATGGTAACTTTACCATTTCATCTTGACTCTAACATTAGATTCATAAACTTGTTTAAATTGATACCAATGGTGAGGCGGTTGACCAACGAGTCTCGATGCCTAAGTTAGTGATGTGTGTTATGGAATATTAAGCAATCGAAAGTAGTTACTTAATAATTTGTATATGTACCTCGATTGTGTGACTTCTAGGCATACTTACAGGATATTATTGTTTTTAAATTCCTCAGAAAACAAATGAATGTAATTTTATTCAAGTCGTATCCTATTCATTTTCGACTACCTTGATTCTAGACGAATCTGGTAGGGTATAGTTCGAGTCGGACTTGGAGACTCCCCGGTTAGTAGGAAGGATGGTATTCCTATTTTGTTAGATGGGATGGTTTCGATACTCCAGACGTTTCTGATTTTCTAGGATGGAGACACATGTAGTATATTAATTAGCATGTTCTCAAAGGGTAATGAGTCATTTTACATAAATTTACCTTTAAAATTTTTGTGGTCAATCGGTGCTCGTGATGTATCAAGCATAGAATAGAAAGAAAGACATGTGGATATAATATAAGCCTGTCAAAGCTCTCACAACTACAATAAATATAGATGGTTTAGTTAGAAAAATGTAATGTAAGAGAGAGTATATATATATAGAGAGAGAGATAGAGAGATATACATACATAAACACACAAAACAAGACCAACCAGAGAGAGCCACATAGAGATACAAAGAAGCAGGCTGTGTTTGAGTTTTGTCTCAGCCTTCAATGGCTTCTGTTCAAGCAGTCCACAACCTCTTTCTCTGCTGCTTTCTTTTATGCCTTTCTCTCACTCAAGGTCTTCCTTCCTTCTTCCTCTTCTTATTTCATCTTATTTCTCTCACTTTCATCTACATATATCTCCCATCTCCACTCTTTATTTTCTCAATTTTCTGATATGATCAAGTGATTTTTTTCAAACCCAGATCACTTTTAGTGTTCTTAATCATTTCTGTTAATTAATTTCTTCTTGTTTCTTTTCCAAATCTAATGATCTTTAATATTATGTTGAATTTTCAATTGTTTTTTCTTGTTTATCTTTTTAAATCATAGAATTCCACATCCAGCTATGTAACAGTCTGGTCCAATACCATCTAGATGTTATCTATGGTCTAAGTCTCATTCTTTTAGACTTCGCAGTTTCAAAACGCGCCTACAGAAGCACACCTTACTAATATAATCTAAGCTCAGTGACTTTAACTCAATTTCCGATGTGAGATTCAGTTTATGATACCTATCTCCAACGCCACCCTATTAGTATCCCGGAATCTCAATTCTAAAATACTCAACTTTGTCTAAGGAATTTCAGTTTTTTTTTCTTGTTTCTTGTTCTTCATGTTCATGACATAGGAAGAGCAAGCATGAACCACAAAATATGATTGATTTTGAAAATGTAGAGATAAGATTGAATGGAGTAGTTGGGTGTTAGAGTTGCATTTATTTTAACTCATTAATTGCAATGTATAAAAGAGTATACTTTACAACCTATACCCAAAACTCCTTATACACATACATCATTCACATTCTTCTTTAATTAAATTTTAAATTTGGTAAATTTTAACAAGTAAACCCAAATTTTGGGTGTTAAAACGGATTGTATTTGGACTAATTTATCGATTATTCTTCGTTGATATTGCAGGAAGAGGGAAATATGAGAGTTCATATCCATCAGAGTATCCATTTATAAAGAAAGCAAGTACATTTTCAACATCAACATCATTTTCACCATCAAGTGGAGGAGATAAAGCATATGATTATATAGTAGTAGGAGGAGGAACAGCTGGGTGTCCATTAGCAGCAACATTGTCACAGAATTTCAGTGTATTGTTGCTTGAAAGAGGAGATGTGCCATTTACTAATCCAAATGTGTCTTTTTTAAGCAATTTTCACTTGACATTGGCTGATACTTCTCAAGCTTCTGCTTCTCAGTACTTCATTTCTACTGATGGTGTTCTTAATTCTAGGGCTAGGGTTTTGGGTGGTGGTACTAGCATCAATGCTGGATTCTACACTAGAGCTAGCTCAAGGTACGTTTAAATATTTTGAGTTCGAGTTCTAGTTCTTGGTTGATTTGTTCATGGGTCGGGTTGGATTGAGCTTGGCCGAGGCTCATTTCGTCAAAGATTGTCCAACCTGAGTTCAATCTAACCCGGTGGTAATTTAAGCGGATTTAGACCGGATTAGGTTCGGGTTTTGATTTAAAAGTTAAATCCGAAGTCCGGCCTGAATAAGCACATCTAAAAAAATATCTTTTTTTTTTTTTTTACTCCTCAAAAAAAAAATATCTTTTTAAAAAAAAATGAATATCAAAATTTATAGTTATAAATGAATATTTATTATATAAATAATAAATTTTCTTACCAAAAAAAATATAAATAATAAATTTAATAACTAATATTAATGGAATAAGACGAGCAGACCATCATATTTTTATAAATATCAAACTTACTCTATGTGGCAGACTTTATCAAATTAGGTCTAATGTCAATTTTTCTTTGTTAAAAGCTTATTCAAGCTTATGTGGACCAAATAAATATCTGATTCTGTGTACAAGTCTACTGTTTGTAGACTTTAATTATGTCAAAACCCATTGACTAAAATGTTCAAATTAATACGTTGATAATAGTTTTTATTATTATTTCTAACGCACGTAAATGTTTTTTGAACTTAATCGTATACAACACATATCTATGTTTCTACGTGCTGAAATTCATTAATAAATAATAGTCTAAGTGGTAAACGTTGAATTCAAAAAAACTTAACATAGGAGTTTTTTTTTTTTTTTTTAACATAGGAGCTATTTTTTTAGCTTAATATGGGTATATATATATTTTCAAAAAATATAGGTATACATTGTTGGGTATTTATTTATAATTTAATGGATCAATATTAAATTGAAGGTTTTTATTAATTAATTAAATTAATCAACAGTCATTTGACTAATTGTGAGAAAAAAATGGAGGCTTTGGGTAGCCACGTAAAATTCAACAATATTGTGCTCTACTAAATGCCACTGAGTTTTATTTTATTTTATTTTATTTTTAATCTTAAACTGACTAAATGCCCATTTTAAGGTGATTTAATGCCACATGAAAGTTAGTTGTATATAATTAATGAGCTCAAAATTAGTTTCCTTGCCTTTTTCCTACAATGTTTATAGAAAAGAAAAATTGAAATTAACATATACTATTAATTATAGTAATTTGTCAAGAAGAAATTAGTATTTTACAGAAAAAAAAAGAGAAAGTATATAAGTTGGGTTAAGTTAGTTAATAAAAACAACTTGTCAATTGAAAGAAAACATGATATTTTAGGTGTAACGGTAAAATAAAGAAAAAAAATGATTGACTTTGAGTAATGCGTCAGGTGTATTACATAATACTAGTCTTTAATCCGTCTGATACACGGATTTATCTTGACATATAAATATTAAAAAAAATTATAACTTAATAATTACAATTAATGATATAAAAGTGTCATTTAAATTAAATTTTATTATTTTATTTCTATAGATAAATATAATAATATAATTAAAATTAATATATTATATAATATATCTATATTATATTTTTTATTAGTAAAAAATGAGGAAGTGGCACCAACTCCATCGTTACTGTTTTTTTATATTATATATAGATGATCTTGATTATTAATTAATAATTAATCAAAATATCTGACATGAGAATAAGTTTATAGTATGTCTAATACACCATGTTATCTTATAACATTGTTTTTTAGGATGATCGACTCTTCTCAAGATTGTTTTATGTGGCGCAAAATTTAATATAAATATTAATTTATATAATGTGTCGTTAAATTATTCGTCGTACGATAATTAAAAAATAGGCAAATTTGGTGGTCACGATTAGGTTGGGAAACATTTAATTACCTTGTTAGGGTCTTAAATGAAATGATCGGTGGTGACCATTAATATATTCATGAAAATGTACCTTTCTTTGTTCAAAGCATTTATGATCTTTTTTTTTTTTTCTTTCTTTCTCAAATTTAATGCTGCCACTAAACAACTATAACAGCTATCTAATTATAGCCCTTCAACTGAATTTTTGATATATACTAACATAAAAATCTAAATAATTAATTAATGTAATTACCGATTGATCACGTAAAATACGGGTCGGGTTGAATTGAATACAATGATGTTGCAGGTTTATAAGGGAAGTAGGATGGGATGAAATGTTGGTGAATAAGTCATACACATGGGTTGAGGATCAAATAGTTCACAGGCCTAAGGTTGCACCATGGCAAGCTGTGTTTAGAGATAGTCTTTTGGATGTTGGAATTTCTCCTTTCAATGGATTCACCTATGATCACATTTATGGAACCAAGTTTGGTGGCACTATTTTCGACCGCTTCGGCCGTCGCCACACCGCCGCTGAGCTTCTCGTCACCGGCAACCCTCAGACCCTCACCGTCTTGGTACATGCCACAGTCCAAAAGGTCCTATTTGACACATCAAGTATGTTACACTTCTTAATTTTGTTGCTTCAAATAAATAGAAGTTTCCGTTGCTAAACGTATAATTTCTGTCGATAATGCCACACGACTAAGAATTGGCGACGGATCTAACATTAGCGACGAAATTAGCGACGTGAATATGTAATTTTTAACATAATTTCGTCCAATGACTCCCGAGTTTTTGTTTCTGGCTCCGTCATTGTGTGCAGGTAAAACGCCGAAGGCGGTAGGAGTGCTTTTCAAAGATGAAAATGGTAACCAACATCAAGCATTTCTGAAAAATAGCCCAAGGAGTGAAGTAATATTGTCAAGTGGAGCTATAGGCACACCTCAAATGATGCTGCTAAGTGGAATTGGCCCGAAAGCGGACCTCGAAAAGATGAAGATTCCGGTGATATTAGAGAATGATTTAGTTGGTCAAGAGGTAGCTGATAATCCAATGAACACCATTTTTGTTCCATCTAAAAAGCCAGTTGAGCAATCCCTAATTCAGACAGTAGGAATCACTAAGATGGGTGTCTACATTGAAGCTAGCAGTGGTTTTGGACAGTCCAAGGATAGCATTCATTGTAATCACGGTATCATGTCCGCGGAGGTAAGGGTTTCTAGTAGCGTAAACTAGGTTTTGAGTTCGAGTTTTAATGTACGCTAAATATTTCATTTCGCTGAATTGCAGATAGGGCAGTTAAGTACTATTCCGCCGAAGAAAAGGACACGAGAGGCGGTGGAAGCCTACATTAGAAGGAAAAAGGAGCAGCCACACGAGGCGTTTATCGGGGGATTCATTCTAGAAAAGCTAGCAGCTCCAAAGTCAAGTGGACATATAAATTTGATCACGAAGAACGTCGACGACAACCCTTCGATCACGTTCAACTACTTCAATCATCCGGAAGACGTGAAGCGCTGCGTGGAAGGCATTCGAATGGCGACGAAAATCGTGCAGTCGAAATACTTCACAAACTTCACACAATGTGGTAAGGAGACAGTGGACAAGATACTGAATTCAAGTGTTGGAGCTAATGTGAACCTTATACCAAAGCACACAAATGACACCAAGTCACTTGAGCAGTTTTGCAAAGACACTGTGATCACTATTTGGCATTATCATGGAGGGTGTCATGTTGGTAAAGTAGTTAGCCGGCGAGACTACAAAGTTCTCGGTGTCCAAAGGCTCCGGATCATCGATGGCTCGACGTTCCATGAGTCACCGGGGACTAATCCTCAAGCTACTGTTTTAATGATGGGAAGGTAGGGTCATACACAGCCATGTTCACATGCACCTTAATGACCAAATGAATTTGGTACCGGTAGATATATGTTTATTAAATCTAAGCCTTAGGATGCTTTGCATCTCGACTCTAAGATTTTAATAAACCTAGATCTAACGGTGAATGATCAAATACTATGCATGTGATCAAAACCGGGGTCATACATTGTCTTAAAAAGTAATTTTATGTTTGTTGAAAGTGGGTGAAAGTATATGACATTTTTTGTTTTTTTGTTGTGATTATGCAGGTATATGGGGGTGCAGATATTGAGAGACAGACTAGGAAAGGAAGCTGGGGTTTAAGGGAATTGAAGAGATGGATGTTTGTAGTGTTAGTTTTAAGAACTGAGGATGTAATTTAATTAGCTAATATTTTATTTATTGTATGTAGAAAAATGGGTTCTCTATTGAAATCAATGTCTACTTAACTGCATATTCATTCCCCCAATGGAAAATTGTTCCCTCTATTTTGGCATTCTTATTTTGTAACAGTTGGTTAGATACCATATATATTACTAGTTTTGGTTCAAGGAAATGAGATTCATTTTTTTATAGCGATTGCCATCTTTTAGAGTCGTTTTCTTGTTCAGTCATTCTACTCCGATAGCACCATCTTGGAACCAGTTCGTTGCAGCCCACCATCTAGATATATTCCCCGTTTTGATCCAAGTCTGATTTTAGATTCAGTTTATTTTTTCCCTTTATCATCATCTTTAGGATGCTCTTACAGATCCATTGACACCCCTTGGGACCGGTTCGTTACAGATCCATCATGTAGATATTGAATCACATTTCAATATAATCGGTCTTTAAGACCACTCCTTGCACAAACCTTCTACCCCTATAGAGTTGATGTTACAGTTTAGGAATAGAAAAGTCTCAATTTGACTTCGATTACGAAGTTTAGGAAAGGAAGATCTTAGCTCTTTCTACTCTCTTGGAACCGGTTCGTTATATGTAACCCCCTCACTTGGATCACATGATATCTCACACAATATCAGTTATAGACATGCTTTCAATTCTCAATCATATAAACTTCAATCTCATATAAACTTTACATATTATACATAAGAGAAAGCATTTACAATTTACAATACACGTTTAAGTCATTATCCTACATAGAGGATTTACAAAACAAAAGTATATCACAAGACTCCAAAATGCCTAGATGAGAATTGACTGACATTGCTGGTGCGACCTTAAGCAAGAAGAACTCCACCTAACCTGTTAAATCTGCTGGCAAGGGGTGAGCTGCCTACTCAATAAACATATTACGCATATATGTCATCACATGACCTATTTGCACACATTCTGCCATAACTTTCTCTATATTAATCCAAATGCCCTGATTCTTGAACCTACTGAAACTAGACATATATGGGTATAACATATCCAAAATTCACTTTAATATCACTTCTACACAATATATGGCATGCAAAATGATTCGGTCCTGTTTCCAGCCAAGAAACAGACTATTCAGATTTGCATCTACCATAATTCACTCAACCTAGCTCACAATAAACACAATGGATTGCCAAATCCTTTTACAGACATATAGTTCAAGTATTTAGAAACACTTTTGTATAAAGAAACTTTCTCCAATTCGGACTTTAAGATCCTCAAAATGCTACATCAACATGGCTGCCTCACATGACATTCAATTTCGAGGCAGTCATGATCCATCTAGGTTTTCTTCCTCTATATATGGAATTAAAGTCCCGTATTTTACAGAGGGTTTCATAACACATATAGGAACATATGTTATTCTTTATGTATCTTCAAATTCGAACAATATCAATATGAAAAACAAGCTCCAAAATGACTGAAAGCAGTACCCTAGATTTCTGTTTAGGGCACTTGATACATATCTTTCATTTGGACAGCCTAAAACCAATGAAAACAACACCAAAACTCAACAAGCTCAATCACAACTCATCCACAACAAATCCTATGATCATACCTAGGTTTTTTCAGAATCTCCAACTCATAGAAAACAAGCTAAAACAGCATACTAACCTTCAACTTGTGTCTATCACCTAGTATGCTTCCTAACTTGACTTGTTTGGCTTGAAAATGGAAGAAATTGGAAGAGTTTTGTTTGGAGGATGTTAGGGTATATCAAATGAAGGTTTGCTGAAGTTTTGGTCGAAATTGTGGCTGGAAATGAGGAGAAATGAGTTGTATCAATCATTGTTAAAACAAAGAGGCATACTTTGTCTTACTTGAGTGACACCTCGTGCTTGCTCACAAACCTCCAATCCAGCCCTCCACAAATGTAAGTTAATCAATTTAGGACATATGAATTCATTAATTCATTCATTTAAGTCCTAACTCAATTAACCAATCGTTACATCTTAACGACACACTAATCGCCTACTAATCGCACGATAATCGCATTATGCATACAAAACTTCTACTGACAATGCGATGAATCTAAAATGTATGTATTCAATCATGAAAACATATATGAATGTGGGAAGATGTATATGTTAGGGTTTTAGGGATGTTACATTATAGGCCTACCAAATTTCCCCTAGTTCATCCCTGAATCAAGGACATCGTACGTGAAAAGTGGACTCGGTACCAATTGTAACAATCTGGTCCAATATCATATAGAAATTATCCACTTTAACTCATCTCACTTTTTAGACTTTGCAGCTTTAAAACGCGCCTACATGTATTAAAACTTAACAAACTAATATAGCCCACTCACTATCTTTTCTATGTCCAATGCCAGATTTAGTTCATTCATACTTCATCATTAGCCTTAGGACCACACTCATTGCTTAGATCTTTTAAGACGTTTCTTGATCGGAACTTATATTCCATTGCTCCACCTTGCTTAGATATTGGCTACTTTTTCTCCAAGTCTCATTTCGATAGAAGATTCAGTTTATCGATGCTCAAGGTCATCTTTTAGGACGCTCTTTGCTAGACCATCTATCCTTATACTATTCCTAGAATTGTTCCCTCCAATTTCCACATGGTTTATCCCAGAACCAACCCTATCATATATAAAGAGTCTCCACTATTTAGATCTCAATGCTTTAAAATGCATCTATATATATTGGGACTCCGCTTTTATAATATATCTCAGTTCACTTCCTCTCCATCTCTGACATTATCAGTTTTTACTCAAATCTTATACTCCAACGTCACTCTGACCGGATCATTGTCACTCTGACCGGATCATTACATAGCTAGATTACCTTAGAATCGTCTTGTAACCACATCAACATTAGTTGACATCATCTGTTACCTGCTAGAATATGGACCAGAAGCATTACTTCTTGTCTTCCCCGTACAGAATATCAATTACTCTGAAATGAAGGGTACAGGGGGACCATCTGCAAATTCATTAGGACGGTAGTTGACAAGAATTATGAAATGGGGACATTTTCAAATCCAACAAAATTGCAATTACAGGTTATTTAATCATTCTAGTTAGCCTTTTTCTTTCAGGTGTAAACATAAGACCTGTCATTAAACAATGGGTATGATTTAATCTTAAACATGGGAATAAAGGCTTAGGTTGGTCTTAAACTTGATTTGGGGAACAATTTGGGATAAACTAAATTGTAGGTATTAATAGGTACTCCACAACTTAATATTTTTACCAAACTAGTCTGAAAGTGACAAATGAAAATATATGACTAATGACTTGTTGATTCATGTCAATTTCTGAAACTGACATGACTGTTTTGGACAGGTACAGGTTTAACTAAAAATATCAAATTAAAGTATCAAATTTATATCTATAAAACCATTTTGAAGTAAACTAACAGTACAAGGCAAATCAAACAACTAAATTGCCAGCTATTAATGTTATCACATGCATAATCCGAATATGTAAACGGGTTTATAGGTTATCCCTCATAGCATATAATCTATTGATGTTGGTTGCAGCGGGAAAACGAATCTTAATTATATAACGGGTAACTAATCAACTTGTTTGTGCATAAATTATACATAGGTAAAAGAATTTAGTTCATGGTAAAATTACATTATTATCCTCCATTCTAATTCTTTTTATTTAGATGAACCTCAAGAGCTGAATTGTGAAATATCAAGGAAACCAAGGACCGAGCTGCACATATACCAGACGGTTAGAACTACCAGCTGTAGTAGGACATTACGGAAGGAGAGAAATGCAAAATGACTGTTTATATTTTTACTTTTATGTTATTTTTGCATCATCTTCTTCATCTCTCATTTCATCGGCTAAGTGAAGGAGAAAGATCGCAACAATGTGATCTAACATTTAGGTATTGGGTAATATTTCTGTTGGGTTTTTTTTTTACTGGTTTGAATTGAAGATTTGGTTGCATACAAATCTAAATGTCATGTTATAGATTTAGAGATAAAAGTTAATATGGTTATACATTTGGAAGGGGTAAAAAATGCATATTTAGGTATTAGAAAGATATTTCAATTTAGGGTGTGAGAATATAAGAAGAATCTCAGGACCCAATGCTTTTAAGGCGTTATATACTATAAAGATATTTGGATATGCTTGCTTTACTGTAAATTAGAAAAGCTTTCTCCCTCTTTTTCTTATGTGGTCGTCGCCATGCCCCCACTCCCTCTCTATCCCGTTTGCTCGTTCTTAGTTCGTGGATCATTGTATCTTCTTAAGGTGTGTGTCGGTGTATTATATTGTGCTATTTCTAACACACTAATACTAGCAAGTGCACTACTCGCTCAAGTAATAAAGTGATACATAACCAAGTATCGTGTCCACATGGATGATATTGAGTTCAAACATGCGGAATCATTATCTTCAAGAGTTCACTAGAGGTTAACAAAAGTTTTGAGTGTAACAATTAAGTAAAAACTATCTAAAACCAATAGAAATATCTAATCAATCTAACAAGAGTCACAACCATAAAGGATGATATCAGAATGAGAAGGCACACAGTTTAAGCTTACTGAGTATGAGCTAACATCTAGGTGATTAGTGTCAGAGATTAATATAAGATATACTATTGGACCTTGACTATTAACTTGAGCTTTTAGTTCAACTAGTCGAAAACCCGTGCGATGCACGAGATATGAAACTTTTATATAATTTAGGTAAATAAATAAATTGTCACATTTACTTTTAAGTAATTTTATATCATGTTATGAAATTTTTTTATATTATGTATATTTAAAATTAATATATATTTTTTACTGATAATTCAAATCAAATTAAATTAATTTTGAAATTAATTGATTCATTTTTATAGAATTTTAATTAAAGGTGGATGATTTATTTATTTTTACAAAATTCAATGATTTGTATTTTTTAGTAATTTTAATATATTTTCATATTTTTTTATAACTGGAATTCTATGAAATAATAATAATAAAATAAGAGATTAATTAAGAAATATATTAGAATATAATGAAAAAACAAAAATTGAATTAAACTACAATTAAAATTAAATATTATAGTTATGATACAAAAGAATTACAATCTATGTTAAATAAAAATTGAATTAAACTACAATTAAAAAATTAAATATTTTATCTGCGAGACAAAAGAATTACAATCTATGTTAAAATGGAAGCAACATCAATATGTTATGCTATAAACTATTACCATCAATACTTTTCTAATATTGCACATGAAAAAACTTTATCAATTCAATATGTTACATATATATAAAAAAAATTCATAAGAATTAGTCACAAATTCATCTTGACACTACAAGAATTCAAGCTTGTTGCGACAATTTAATTTGTCAAAATAAGTTATATTTTTATCATAAGAAACTTCTTGTTACAAAGTGTTTTGTCACCATCCTAGTCACAATAAGCTCGTCTTAATAAGTTTTTAGTGACAAAATTGTATTACCTCATAATTAGTTTTTAATTATTGTTACAACTATAATTTGTCATTAATCTAGCTATTATGACAAAATTTAAATAACCGTGAAATATGATTTATTGTGACTACATAATGTAGTAAGAAAAATGTTACATACACACCCCCCATACACAAATGCCCATTGGGCTTGCAGCTTGTACAACACAGGCCCAACCCGCTAAATCGTATATCTTATATTAATCTCTGACACAGGCCCAACCCGCCATGTGTTTTTAATTCTACAAATTTATGAGGTTGCCAGGACTCGAACCCTCGACCGTTTGGTCCAAGCAACTCTAATACCATGTCATGGAACCGTTTGAACTAAAAGCTCAAGATGATTAAGACTTAATCGTATATCTTATATTAATCTCTGACACATTCTAATCCCCAAATAAATATGAAAATTTATAAATTGATTTCCGAAACAATAGATTAACAGTTATTTTATCGTATGAATGTTTCGTTACATCTTTATATATTTATGACAAAAATGACGTGGCAATTTGTTTTTATCATAATACGTATTAAGTTCTACTTTCTTGTGATAAATATTTCGACAAAATATTTTTTTCTCACGATTTCTTTTGGGTTTTTTTACCTTTTCTTACTAATTATTATTTGATCACAATAAATACATTAGTTGTGATAAAAAAAATTATTTTTACGTATGAATTTTTGTCACAACCTTATGTATTTATGACAAAAATACGTGACAATTTTTTTGTCATAATATTAATTGACTGGTGCTTTATTGTGATAAATATTTGGACGAAACATTATTTTGTCATAATTTTGTTTGGAATTTTTACATTTTTTTACTAATTATTTTTTTGTCACAATAAGTACATTAATTGTGACAAAAATTATTTTGTCAGACGAATTTTCGTCACAATATTAGATATTTGTTGTAGTGTGATGATAATCGTTTTGCTTGATGGAATTTCATGATCACCAAGTAATCGAATTCAATTATTCATTATGCTACAATAATCCAATATATCCAATTGAATCAGCTTCAGGTGATGATTTCTCCTATTTTCATCTTGTAATATCTCATCAATACATTTAATCAATTTGTTCTTCATTCTTTCACTGTGTAGAATATCAGTCACGCTCGCAGATATCGCATATTTTACTTTATTAATATTTTATAATAATTATATATTCTTGAATTTCGTAAGAAAGAAAAACAAACAAAAAAATAGAAAACAAAAATGAAGGGACAAAAAAGATAATTAGGAGGCAACTATCTTTCTCTCGTTTTGTTTTTCGAAATAGGAGAGAATGTCAAGATATAAACATATAAAGAGGAGAGTGGAAATATTTTTTGTCCATTAATTAAAAATTTTATTTTTTCTTAATGAAGTATTAAGTCCATAAATTAATTTTAGTTAAATAGAATTAAATCGCAATTGTAACAACTCGGTAAAAAACGTTTTATAATTAATATGTGAAATTAATTCTACTAATTAGAACCATTATGCTCAACATTTGAGAATTTGAAGAGATTCAAATAATAATATTTTTTAATTAATATTTTCCAACAACTTGTCTTATGATCATATTTCATTTTTATCTGTTAAAAACTCTTGAAATACTAACAATTTTGTATAAACCACAATATAATAGTTAAAAACTATATAAGCTAATGTTGCAAAAACAATTATCTCAATATCCCATAATTAATGTATATTTTTAGGATTTTGAGCATCACAATTTTTATTTATTTTTCTTCATTTTGAATTCGTATCCAGCATAATCCAAATTCTTCAAGAATAAACATCTTATCAAGTATATTAGATGCTTACAATCTCTTTGCCTAGAGAATTGGAAAAAATAACTTCTTGATAATAATAATAATAATAATAATAATAATAATAATAACATAATTTATAATTAAAATAAACTTTATTGTAAGTATAATATTTCAATACCTCTTTAATATTTTCTTCAATATGTCTCCAACTTCAATAAACAATTATTGCGTGAAAATTTATATCTATTTATACCAAAATGCATAAAAAAAAAAAAAATACAATCCACATTAGTTAGATAAACTCAAACTAAAAAAATGAATGAATTTCAGCTGGTTTCGAATTAGAAAAATTAATCTAACTTCAATTAAAGCTAACACTTGAGTTTATATAAAGCCGAAAATCTAAAGTTTAGTTAGAGTTAACAATCGAAACGATAATATCTAGCAACATATACTAAAAAAGAATGCAAATATACAAAATCTTTATTTTAGTCATTTTGAAAAAAAAAACAAATAAAAAAGAAAACATGGATAAGGTGGCGCGAAGTATGCAGTCTGGGTAATGATAGAAATGGAATTTTATCTCTGAAAGATGAAACTATAACAATTATTTTTTAATAAAAATAAAACAACAACACAATTGAGAACAAAAATAACTACAATATATGAAAAAAATCGAATAATTACCTTGAGAAACATAAGAATTTCTTGTAATTTTTGACACATGTGTGTTTCCTGATTTTAGTTGTCCATGCATCTTCTATTTCTATCGGATTTCTTCCATTTGAGATATCAGTTTGGAAAAAAAAAGGCAAATAAAAAAAAATATGGATAAGGTAGCGAGAGGTATAGAACCTGGGTAACAACAGAAATGGATCTGAAAGATGAAACTATAACAACTATTGTTTAATAAAAATAAAACAACAATACAATTGAGAACAAAATAACTACAACATATAGAAAAAATCGAATAATTACATTCAGAAACATAATACTATCTATCATGACCAATGAATACAACGGTGAAATACTATCTATCATGCTTTATATAGAAGTTTATTTTTGATTTTTGAATTTCATTTGCTTTATGTTTTTTCATATTCCTGTAACTCTTACTTTCTTTTATTATTTTAATTAATGGGCTACTAATTGTTTAATGTATTATAAATATAAACCTATTATTTTTTAATTAATTAAATCTTTTTAATTTTGATTTTTTACTACGTTGACAACTCATCAAAAAGACCTTTAAAACACTTCTCCTCATTTCTCTCTGCTTCCGCTATTATATATATATAGTATAGATAGATTGGTTCCATGATATAGTATCAGAGCCTCTTGAATTCATTTCACTTAAGGGTTATGTTATATCTCAATAAAAGTATTTTTCCATGTTTATCTCGAAATATAAGAAAAACCATTTAAACACGCGTTTTCTTTAGATGACAGAATTGTGTGATCGGAAGGCCACATATGAATTGAGCTGAGCTGGTTTACATTTACGCTTTCAGATGACATACTTTTAATATACTGTCACGAAAAATAATCAAACGACACGAAAACAAATGTCTATCATATATCTTGTGTCATGTGAAAGGGAAAATGACATAATATCTGCATTATGTTTTTAAAACCTAATTCCAAAACCAAATCTTTCTTATCTTTCTCCAAAAAGACCACTGTAACTTAAATAATTTTTCAGCCTTTTGGTGGTTGCAGTTCAAACTGCAAATTTTTGTATATAAACTGCAAATTTTCATATGTCTCGACCTCCATCGCTTATGACCAATTTTGTTCGTCCTTTTTCCGTTGACCCCCCGAACCTTGATAAGCATTTACAAAATTAATTATTTGGTTTATCAGAGAATAGATTTTCGGTTTCTCTTGATATTAATTCCTAAATCTTTCGTAAGGATTTACAAAATTAATTGTAAGTAAAAGTATATTCAATTTACATGGGAGAATAAAAAACTAAGAGCAGACAAAAATTTGCCGTTTATGCTATTCTGGGTAATTATTATAGAAAAAATCCAATACGGAATGAAAAATGGCGGCACAATGATAAAAAAATTAGGCTAACGATAAGATTTTTTATAATTAATTTGTGTTTTGTTGAGTTGTTAATTTTATTTGAACAACTGTCTTAATTTTAGTGGCTTGGCATATCACCTATACCACGTGGATGGTATGCCGGTCATATAGTAAATTTTCTCTATACACTATTACTGAGAATACACATTTAAACCCTTTGGAAATCATAAATATGCAATAGACTTTTGGAAATCATAAATATTCCGAAAGTATATGTAAATGGCATTTTGGAGGACAAAACACCCTACAGATTCATGTCTTTTATTCACCAAAACACCCTACATGAGTTCAAGATCTATTCTTTCCCACTAAAATCTATAGATCATGTTGGTTTAAGAAGCTTTCAGGACCAGGAACGAAGAAAACCAACTTAGGGTGCAAAAGGATGGCGGATCGCCTATGGTTGGTTCATGGATCAATTTCACCGAAACATACATGGAGGAGATATGATGATCCACGAAACTAAAAATGAGTAAACGGAATAAAGAGGGAGAGGGGACGCGAGCGATAGAGTTTTTTAATTCACAATAGTAGAACTATATAAAATTGTAAATGTGAACTTTTTATATTTAATAACTTCATGGATAAAATAAAAAGAATGGTAATTAATTTATTAGTCCCTATATTTTGACAAAACACACTATTTAGTCCCTGTATTTTCAAAAACAAATAGTAAGGTCCCTAACCTTTTTCTCAATGAACTGTTTAGTCATTCCGTCTGTTTGTTAGATTTTTTACCATTTATGACTTCGGAAATGACTAAATTACCCTATACTATAGAAAAAGGAAATCCAATTTAAAAGAAGAAGCTATTTGTATGGAGAACAAGAAAAAGAAAAGACCCAATGCTTACGAATTTGAACGAAGAAAATCAAGAAGAATAACACTCAAAGTTAATTTCAGATGCATTAGAGTTTAAAGAAAAGGAAAAGAAGAACACAAATTCAAATTGACTAACAAAATCTTTATGAGAGTCTAACGGCAGGGACTAAACAGTTCACCGAGAAAAACGTTAGGGACTAAAATAGTTCATCGAGAAAAAAGTTAGGAACTTTATCATATGTTTTTTCAAATATAAGGACTAAACAGTGTGTTTTGTCAAAATATAAGGACTAATAAATTAATTGCCCTAAAAAGAAATATAATTTTATATAATATTCAATATTAGTTTAAGGTATTATATTAAATGTTGTAAAAAAAGGTATTATATTAAATAATAAATAAAATGAGAACAAAAATTAATAAAATAAATAATAAATTTTTTTATATACTAATATGTATAAGTGTAAAAATATTAGTGTATATATACTATACAAATTTAATACAAATATGTTGATTAAATTTGAAAAAGTAAAAGATAAGTTTTTCACATATATAACTAAAGGGTTTTTTTTTTGCACTTTAATGTAGAAAAATAAAAGGAGAGACTAAACAATTGAATAATACAAAAGTTAAGGACCTTAAATTATACGTGTGAACCGACAAGTATAATAGGTAAAAACATAGAGACTAAAAAATTATTTACCATAAATTTATCCTATGTTTTATTTACATAAAAATGCAAAAATTATTACTTTTCTGATTTTATTCTTTTTATTTCATTTTTATTTTATCAAAGTTTGTATTAAAATTTAGGGTAAATAATTTATAATTCCTTATGATTTCACATATTATACTAGTTGGTTCTGCTATAAACTAAATAATGATAAAATAATTGCATATAATACTCCATAATCAATGATGTTATGTTTTAAATGTGATCAAATTGCTAAAACCTAATCGCTAGTTGAAGCCGCCGTACAGCCGCCGTTCAGATCTCGCACCACCATCTTGCACTGCCGTCGTCTCGCATCACCGTCGTTGCTGAAGGTGGTTAATATGGCTCTGTTAGGGTTTTGGAATTCGCAGCCGCCGCTCCCTTCTCGCCGTTGTCTCCTCGTTTAATCTCGTGGATCTGTTTCTCCCGTCCGCCGCCTTGTTTTTCTTCGCCGCCGCTCCCTCCTCGCCGTAGTTTCCTTGGTTAGAGTTGTGGTTCTGATCTCCCATCCGCCGCCGTGCCTTTCGCCGCCGCCGATTCCTCTCTTGATTCGTAGATCTGTTCCGGAGCTGTTTCCAGTTTGAATTTGTGAAGGGTTTTTCATCACCGTTTTGTTCCTGTCACTGTACTCTTTGTTTTCTGAGGATGTTTCCTGCCGTCGTTATCTTCGCCGCTCGTGGTTCTGCTCCAGCGCCGGTCCAATTTCGTAATTGCAGAATGGCGGTTCTTTTCCATTGAACAGTTTTGAGTTTAAGGATTGAATAAGTAAAAGTATTAAAATAATAATAAGCCTATTGGTTTAAAGTAAAGTGATAAAAAAAGGGATTTCTTTCATTGGTTAATTGGTTATTAAACAATTGTGGTTTCAACAATATGAATTAAGAATCTCTCCCGTATGAGGAGTTTTTAGAATTTAGGATTTGAGTTTCTTCCGGAAAATTTTATCATAATTTATTTCTGTTTTCCGATCTAGGCTTTGTATTCAATTCAATGGCATCTTCTAATAATCATAATATGATTGATGGGGTGGAGAGAAGTCTGCAATTGGGGCTTGTGCTTGAAGCAGATGATGTGGTTCAAACAGCGCCGATTCAACGCTGGAGCTTTCTTGGGCGTTTTTTGACGGAGAGGATTATAAGAACCCAAAAAATGCCGAGCGTTTTGGCTGATATCTGACAGCCGGCAAAAGGTTTGACGGTAGAACCGTTGGGTCCTAATCTGTTTCGGTTTGATCTATATCATCCATGGGAGCGTGAACGGATCTTAAAAGGAGGCCCTTGGACTTATGACCAACATCTTTTAATCATGCAGAAACTTGAAGGAGATGTTGTTCGTGGTGATGAAGAACCGATGTATACGGAGATGTGGGTTCAAGTTCATAATTTGCCAAGTGGTTTTATGTCAGAGAGGGTGGCTGTATTGATTGGCAATACTCTAGGGGTTTTTGTTGAATCGGATCCAAACAACTTCAATGGCGTCGGCAGAACGTATATGAGGGTTAGGGTTTCTCTTGATGTTCGGAAAAGCTTGTGTGCTTCTATGCCTATCAGCAGAGCGGGTGAGACTCCACAAACCATTACGTTCAAATATGAACACCTGCCTATATTTTGTTTCTTCTGTGGTTGTTTAGGCCATGCTGAGAGATTTTGTCTGAAATTGCTTGATATGCCTGATCCGGCTACTGTCATACGGCCATTCTCGGTGGAATTACGTGCTCTGCCCCGTAGGTTGCAGCCCCCACCTCAGTCGAAGTGGCTCTTGTCCAAGCCGCCTGAAACGGCTCGTCCGTTGGAAAAAATTACGGCCCCGAAAAGTCATTGGAGGTATTATGAAACAAGGAGTTGGAGCAAAGACAATGATGAATACTGTTTCCTTGTTTGAAAATAATAAGGGGATGACCTCAAAGCAAGGAGGCAAGAAGGATAGCCTTGTTGTAGTAGAGCCAAAGAGGAGAAGAAAAGAGGAGGTAATTGAGAATAAAACCTCTGATATGGTAGTGGATACAATACCATTAGTGACTGGTTCAAAAAACTTATAGCAGGCGGGCTCTGGAGACCAGACCCGCCGAGAAGAATGAGTACGTTAAGCTGGAACTGTCGAGGTATGGGCAACCCTCGAACAGTTCGCATGTTGGAGAACTTAGTTGCTAGGTTCAAGCCTGACTTTATTTTTCTGATGGAGGTGAAATGTAACCGCGAGAAAGTTGAGGTAATAAAGCGTAGTCTTTCTTATTCTGGTCTCTTTTTCATTGATCCTATTAACCAAGGTGGAGGTTTGGCTTTACTTTGGAAAATTAATGGTTCAGTCAGTTTGTTACGGGCTTCTAGGAATTTTATTGATGTCAAAGTCTCTTTACTGGGTTTGCCGGAGTATCGATTAACCGGTTTTTATGGTTTTCCTGAGCATTCTAGAAGGTCAGATTCTTGGGAGATGATCCGAGATCTGTGTAATAATCATTCTTTGCCTTGGGTAATCATTGGAGATTTTAATGACATGGCTTTACAGAGTGAGAAGAGTGGTGGTCGTAGACATCCACCTTATTTAATTAATGGTTTTTCCGATGTGATTGAGCAATGTAATCTGTTCGAGGTCCCTATGATTGGACATGCGTTTACTTGGGAAAAGAGCAGAGGCTATCATAATTTTGTTGAAGAGAAGTTAGATCGGGGATTAGCGTCATCCAGCTGGCTTCAATTGTTTCCGTCGGCCAAAGTTATTAATGAGGAAGCTTCGGCCTCTGATCATTCAGCTCTTGTGCTGTGTCCATCCCCTAGTGAAGGGGTGTTTGTTCGCCGGTTCCGATTCTAAGCTGCCTGGACTCAAGAACCTGATTATCGTGAACGGATTGTAAGCTCCTGGAATGCAAATGCCTCGGCTGACATTTTGGTTCGGCAGGAGCAGTGCGGGCAGGCGCTGGATCAGTGGGGAGCTGAGTTACGCAGTCGGTTTTCTTCCAAACTTGTGGATTGTCGAGCTAAGATTAAAAGGTTGCAGAATCGAGTCGACGAGGCTGGTCAGGCGTTACTTTTAAAAGCTCGGGAAAAACTGGAAAATATCATGTATCAACAGGAATTGTATTGGAAGCAAAGAGCAAAAAAATTGTGGTTGGCTGGCGGTGATATGAATTCAAAATTTTTTCATGCAGCTGCTAATAATAGAAGGAAAAAGAATAGCTTTGTGAGGCTTCGTGATGAAATTGGCGAATGGCGCAGCTGGGGTGCAGGTTTGGATTCTGTTATTCTTTCTTACTTTACTCAGCTTTTTACCTTGAATGGTTGTGTTTTGGGGCCTATTATTGAAAATGTGGTGTCGAAGTTGTCTGTGGAAAATTGTGATATGCTCTGTGGAGATTTTAATGCTGTGGAAATTAAAGAAGCCTTGTTTTCAATGCACCCTGACAAAAGCCCTGGACCTGATGGTTTTAACCCCGGTTTTTATCAGAAATTTTGGGATGTAGTAGGAGGTCATGTTACTGAAGCCTGTTTGTTATGGTTAAATTCTGGAATGTTGCCTGATGAGATTCATGAAACTAATATTGTATTAATCCCTAAGAAATCGAAGCCTGAGATGGTTTCTGACTTGAGACCGGTAGCTCTTTGTAATGTGATTTACAAAATTGTGTCTATAGTCTTAGCTAATCGGTTAAAGAAAGTCCTTCATGTTCTTATATCTCCGTCCCAGAGTGCCTTTATCCCTGACAGACTAATCACTGATAATGTTATGCTGGCATTTGAGGTGAATCACTATCTCCATCAGAGGACTAGAAGGGTTTCAAGTGGTATAGCTGCTCTTAAGCTTGATATGTCTAAAGCATATGACAGGATGGAATGGAGTTTTCTTCAGGAGATGTTAGTGAAACTTGGTTTCCCTTCGAGCTTTGTTAACCTTTTAATGCAGTGCGTTACAAAGGTTAAATATAGGGTTGTCCATGGGAAGCATGTTGTGGGCCCTATTGTTCCACAAAGGGGGCTTCGTCAAGGGGATCCGCTGTCACCATATCTCTTTATTATCTGTGCAGAGGGTCTTTCTCTCTATTTATCTCGGCTGGAGTCAGAGGGTCGGATCCGAGGTTGTGTTGTTGCGGACCAAGCGCCACCAATCTCTCATCTGTTCTTCGCTGATGATAGTTACTTCTTTTTCGGAGCCAATCGATCAGAAGCTTCAGCAATTAAACAAGCTCTAAATGACTATGAGTGTGCTTCTGGATAGAAAATAAATTTATCAAAATCCTCTATATCCTTCAGTCGAAACTGCCCATATGGTGGGTGTGCTGAAACTAGTAATATCTTGGGGGTTTCCACTGTAGCCCTCCCGGATAAGTACCTGGGTCTACCTTCGGTGGTGGGAAGGAATAGGTCACAAGTTTTTGGCTTTGCTGAGGATATGGTCCGGGCTAGATTGAAGAGTTGGAAAGCCAAATTTCTATCAAGAGCAGGAAAGGAGATTATGATCAAATCAGTAGTGCAGGCGCTTCCTACTTATGCTATGAGTCTCTTCCTCTTTCCTATGAATATCTGTGATGACCTTGAGAAGTTGATGAACTCTTTTTGGTGGGGATCAGATGGTTCGGGTAAAGGTAGTTTACATTGGAAATCGTGGGATAAGCTGTGTTGCCCTAAAAAAGCTGGTGGAATGGGGTTCAGAAAATTGCATAATTTCAACTTAGCTTTATTGGCTAAACAAGGTTGGCGTCTCATCTCAAATCCTGAATCTCTTGTGGCTCGAGTTTTTAAGGCTCTTTATTATCCGAATTGCTCTTTTCTTGATGCATCTTTATCTGATGGGCCTAGCTTCATCTGGCGTAGTATTATGGGTGCTCAAGAATTGTTAAAGTCAGGTATTCGTAGATTTGTAGGGGCGAGAGGTGAGGTCCAAATTTGGGATGACCTGTGGCTCCCTGACAATCATTTTCCATATATTGAAAGTGAAAATTTGGATGGGTTAGGGGTGGAAGTGGCGGCTGATCTTATGGAGGAAGGTCGGCGATCTTAGGATGTTGGGTTAATTTCGGGCATTTTTGCTCCTCGGGATGCAAATCTTATTCTCCGTATCCCCTTATCTAATCGGATTGATCATGATGTGTGGTATTGGAAGGATGACCGACGGGCAACTATACAGTTAAAAGTGGGTACCGAAAGCTTATGTCTGGATTTGGAACAAATTGGTTCATTGAGTCTCCACTTTGGAATAAAGTTTGGAATCTTAAAGTGCCCCCTAAAGTTAAAAACCTTCTTTGGCGGGTTTTTGCTAACTGTTTCCCATCTAAAGTCGCACTGAAAGCCCGAAGGGTTCCTATCTCAGATTTATGCGAGCTCTGTCATGGGGCGGTAGAAGATTCTTATCATATTTTTCTCAGATGTACTATGGCTCGAGCTATTTGGACTATTTCGCCTATTGGGGATGTGGGAACCCAATTTCATAACCTTTTTTATTATTGGGGTTGGATCTTTTCTAAATCGGTGGAGCTTGTTGAGCTTGTAGCGGTTTTATGGTGGATTATTTGGTGTTATAGAAATGACGTTGTGTGGAATCGGAAGGATTCACAAGCCTCGATCCTGTACCATTCAGTCGGTTCCTTTCTACAGGCCTGGAAGAAAGCGCAGGCGTCGGTTTCTCCTTATGGCAGTCCGGCTGTGCCAAGCCCGACCGTGTGGCAGCGTCCTCCAACAGGCTTCCTAAAATTGAATGTGGATGGGGCGTCATTTGCGGATGAGAATGTGGCTGGGTTTAGGTGTATTGTTCGGGATGAGTTGGGCCGTTTTGTTGCAGCTAAAAATGGAACCTTGCAGAATTATCAAGATGCATCGTTCATTGAAGCGCTATCGGTCCGTGAAGCTCTTAGTTGGATCAAAGACCGCGGATGGAAGGATGTAATCATTGAATCAGATTCTTTGATCGTGGTTCAGTCTATGGCCCGCCCGTTAGAGGTTTCATCTCCTTTTAACGCCTTAGCCAATGATTGCCATTTTTCATTGAACGAGTCTTTTAATTGCTCTATTCGTTTTGATTTCAGATGCATTAGAGTTTAAAGGAAAGGAAAAGAAGAACACAAATCCAAATTGACTAACAAAATCTTCATGAGAGTCTAATGGCAAGGACTAAACAGTTCACCGAGAAAAACGTTAGAGACTAAATAGTTCATCGAGAAAAAGGTTAGGGACTTTATCATATGTTTTTTCAAATACAGGGACTAAACAATGTGTTTTGTCAAAATATAAGGACTAATAAATTAATTGCCCTAAAAAGAAATATAATTTTATATAATATTCAATATTAGTTTAAGGTATTATATTAAATAATAAATAAAATGAGAACAAAAATTAATAAAATAAATAATAAATTTTTTTATATACTAATATGTATAAGTGTAAAAATATTAGTGTATACATACTATACAAATTTAATACAAATATGTTGATTAAATTTGAAAAAGTAAAAGATAAGTTTTTCACATATATAACTAAGGGTTTTTTTTTTGTACTTTAATGTAGAAAAATAAAAGGAGAGACTAAACAATTTAATAATACAAAAGTTAAGGACCTTAAATTATATGTGTGAACCGACAAGTATAATAGGTAAAAACATAGAGACTAAAAAATTATTTACCACAAAATTTATCCTATGTTTTATTTACATAAAAATGCAAAAATTATTACTTTTCTGATTTTATTCTTTTTATTTCATTTTTATTTTATCAAAGTTTGTATTAAAATTTAGGGTAAATAATTTATAATTCCTTATGATTTCACATATTATACTAGTTGGTTCTGCTTTAAACTAAATAATGATAAAACTACCCTTCCTTATATTTTTTAATGCTAAAACATTTTTTTTCTATTTTTTTCCACTCTTAATCTCTCCAAATATATAGTATTTGTTTTATTAATTTTTATTTCATAGAAATTTAATTTAGCGGTGTAGATTTTGTTTTATTAAAAAAATAAATAAAAATACCTTAAAAATTATAAAATTAGGAGTAGAACTATATAAAATTGTAAATATTCTCTTCCTTCATGGCCCATTCTGAGGTCGACTGGTTCTCTGATGGTATTAGTGGCAAGTTACTTCCATACATGGAGCATGGTGACATTTTCTTTGCTATTATCTGTCACCAAGTTTGGAAATGGAGAAACGAGGAGATTTTTGAAGATAAAACTGTATTTATAACAAACTTAGCGGAATTCTTCTCGAAAAAGCTTTTCTCTATTATCGATAGTTTCAAAGGAGAGTCCCTTGCCAGATCCTCTCAGTGTTGTGATGTCCATCTCGTTGGATGGAGCAGGCCAAGAGAGGGGGTTGTGAAGTTGAATACTGATGGTTCCTGCCTCAGTAATGGTAAGATTGCTGCTGGAGGTGTGCTTAGAGATGCAAGGGGCGCCTGGCTTTCTGGGTTCTCCCAGAACTTAGGGTTGGGTTATTCCTTCTCTGCGGAGCTCTGGGCTATTCTCACTGGAATCAATCTTGCTAAAAGGCTGGGTATTAAGAGGCTCTCTGTGGAGTCTGATAATATGGAAGCCATCAAAATGATTTCTGAGAATCATTCTATGGGTCTTAACAGTCGCAACCTCATCAAAGCTATTAAAAGGCTTTGCTCCTCCTTTGAGTTCTTAGAGTTCAGTCACATATTTCGAGAGCAGAATCGAGTTGCAGATCGCTTGGCGGCGGCGGGCCATGAGGGGACGTTAGGTGTTACTACCATTTCTGTTTCCCCTAATTTCATCTCTCCTCTTCTTTTAGAAGATAGGATTGGGGTTAGCTTCCCTAGGCTAATTCCTGGGTAGTTTGTTGTTGTTTGTTTTTTATTTTCCTTTTCTACAAAAAAAAAGAAAAAATATAAAATTGTAAATATGAACTTTTTATATTTAATAAACTTTATGGATAAAATAAAAAGAAATATAATTTTATATAATATTCAATATTAGTTTAAAGTATTATATTAAATAATAGATAAAATGAGAACAAAAAATAAGAAAATAAATAATAAATTTATTTATATACTAATATGTATAAATATAAAAATATTAGTGTATATATACTATACAAATTTAATACAAATATGTTGATTAAATTTGAAAAAGTAAAAGACAAGTTTTTCACATATATAACTAAGGGTTTTTTTACACTTTAATGTAGAAAAATAAAAGGAGAGACTAAACAATTGAATAATATAAAAGTTAAGGACCTTAAAGTATATGTGTGAACTGACAAGTATAATAGGTAAAAACATAGAGACTAAAAAATTATTTACCATAAAATTTATCCTATGTTTCATTTACATAAAAATGCAAAAATTAAAGTGTGTAAAGAAGAATGGAGAGATTAGGAAATGTTCTTTTACATATTGAATATTGCCTATTGTGACTATGAATTGAGTATTTACCTATTTTAAAAAGTTAAACAAGGAAAGATAACAAAATCTAATAAAATTTACATATATTGACTATTGACTATTAACTATGTCTATTCACACGTAACGACTCTTTTATTTTAGAATCTTGTGTCTTATAAATAGGGCTTTGTATCTACTAATTGAAAAATTTTCTACTATCGACTCATATCTATTTCTTGCAAATTCTTGTTTTATCTTTGTTTTTCAATATGTTTCTTAAGGATTTCTTTAGTGTTTTCAAATTACCAAGCCTTTTCCCTCAACCTAAACCGAATTGCATTAGATGTGTAAATCTAAACAAGCCAAGCATCAATATGAGTTGTGGTGGTTACCCTACTCGTCAGCCTTTGTTTGAAGTCACAAACGGATTTAAGCTTCTTGCTATAGAGGCTATGGGAGTAAAGGAACGAGAGGATGCAGCTGTTCAGAAGTTGCAAACTAAAGCTGCAATTGTTATTCAGGTAACTGCAATAAGTTTTTGTCATGTCCGTACTCAATTTTTTTTATATGTAATTTGATATTAGATTATATAATATTTTGGACTTATTATTTGAATTTTAATTCATTAGACCTAAAATAACATTTTTGGGTTTAATCAGTTTATATTTTTATGTGTGATTTTAACAAAAATTGAGATTGGTTACGATGATTTTTTCTTTACGATCGAAATAATAAAGGTTCATGTTAAAAAGACCAATTGATTATTTGAGTTATTGATTAATTTTCAGTTCTTCGTTGGACATTGAACAATTAATCATTTTAATTTTTGATTTACTCCTAAAATAAAAATAAGTACGAAAATGATGAGGGAATGAATTAAAGAATAAATTGCTCAAATTGGAAGATTCGGGGTTAAATTGAAGAATTGGAACTAAATTGAAAGGTTAGAATAAATGAAAAGGGGAAATATAGGGATCTAACTAAATTGGGGAATAAATTATAAACATTTCCCTAATTCTAGCTGTCTAACACGATTAAATCTAGAGATTTATACTCAAAGAGAGCCTCCTCTCAAGAAGATCGATTAAATATAGGGATCTTCTTCCTCACCTCGCTCCCCCTCTCTCTCTCTCTCATCGATATTGCTTCCTCACTCATCTCTCTCTGGTTCGGCTTCCTCCACTCCTCTCATGGCTATTGAAGAGATGATTTCGTTCATCCCTGTCTTGGAAGAAAATCACTCCGATTCACTGCGGCTATCTCGTTTTGGGCGATTTCGAGTGTCTCCTTCTACTTTCGAGCTATTTCGGTGAGTTTTACTCACTTGCATTAGGAGGAAATGAAGAGTTTAGCGTTGGTTCCTCGTAATTTGGGTTGTCCCCGGTATTTTGTTCGGATATATAATATATATATCAGTAAGTATACAGCTTTATGTTGAAGAGAAAACTATAATCAACTTGAAGTTGCAATTTGGATATGCTTTTAATTCTTCTCTTAATTATTGCAATTTTTATTGCTTTAAGTTTAATTTAATGGTGGTGCTCTCTGCTTAATTAATTGTTGCAGGCTTAATATATGAAAATTGATAAATAATATGAGCACCACAATTTTGCATAAATTAAATGAGAACATAAAATGGAAAAAGTCATATGATTTTGGTATATTAAATTTCCGGATTATTGTATTTTGGTATATATGTTTGTCAGAAAATATTGTATTAGGTTATAATTCATATATATATATATATATATATATTTAGAAAAATAGGTTCGACTTTGGACTCTTATGTTTGTTATTTGGTCTTCCTTTCATACCCGATGCCGTTTAGGGTCGGGTGTGACAGTTTATATAAATTGTTTGTAGTTTGTGGCATATCTGATTTTTCAAAAAATGCAGGCCCATTGGCGTTGTCATAGAGCCTCTTTGTACTATAAGAGGCTGAAGAGAGGAGCAATTGTGTCCCAAACCAGATGGAGGGGAACAATAGCCAGGAGGGAGCTTCGAAAGCTCAAAATGGTCTGTATGCAAATGAGTATATCTTCTGGAAAAACTTTGGAATACTTGCATAAACATCCATTATGTTCTTTGATTAAAGATATGCTTATTCAATTCGCCTCCAAAAAAATTGCAGGCTGCTGAATTAGATGCAAGGAGAACTGAGGTACTCAGTAATGCAGCAAAAACCATCCAGCAGCGAGTACGAACTTATTGTGCTCGTAAACGGTTTATTGCACTGCGGAAGGCTGCTATATACATACAGGCACTTTGGAGAGGTGATTCATCTTAAAAACACACTCTGTGTATATATACATATGTCACTCATAAATTTGTGTTTTCTCATTTTTTTTATAAATTTGAGTTTTCTAGGAAGACTTGCATGCAAAAAATTTGAAGGCATGAAAAGGGAGGCGGGTGCTATAAAAATTCAGAAGCATGTCCGCAGGTATGAAGCTAGAAAAGCCTACAAGAACCTACATGACTCTGCACTTCTCTTGCAAACGGGTTTGAGAGCAATGGCTGCTCACAAGGAATACAGATTTAAGTTGCAAACTAAAGCTGCAACTATTATTCAGGTTATACCTGCAATAAGTTTACATTGTTTGGAGGCTTTACTTAACTGCAGAAATAATTAATTTCACATCAGCTTTGTGTGCCTGCAGGCATCAGTGGATTCTGAGAGACCAAGAGCTGGTGAAATCAAAGAGGAGACACAGAAAAAAGTTGAGCAGCTTCAGGAATCTTTGCAGAGGTAATGTATTATGTTCAATTCAACCAATTATCTTTACTACGGGCAGAAAGTAAGCAAGTTTCCTTATGTGTATTAGGCTAGAAGGGAACATGCCATTGCCTATCGAAAGCACTAGCGCCTTTGATCAGATCATCCAGAGAAAAGGCCATGCTATTGATATGGATAGGATGCCCATGAAGAGGACTCTACCGGTCTCAAATCGGCTCAAACCGAGTTAGTTTGTTTACTACCCAAAATCCATTTAATTATTCTTTTAAAAAGTTAATAATTCCATTTATATTGATTTTTTAATATAATAAAATTTAAAATTTAAAAAATTAAATTATATCAAATAATCATCTATTCTAATAAATCAAAATATTTAACTTAAAATTTTAAAATTTAATAATAATTTTCTAAATTCTTTTATCTAAGAAATTATTTTTATATTTTTGAGGAGGAGGAAGAGGAAGAAGCAGCTATGAGAATTACACTAACCAATGCTTGACCATGCACCAACCATGGGCTTCTCTGTTGATTTATGGAATCAAGCGCATTGAAGGAAGGTCTTGGCCGGCTCCTATTCGAGGTAAATCGCCTCTTCAACTTTTAATTTTTGCTTACAATTTTCAATTTTCAATTTAGGATTTTATCTTTTCTTTGTGTGAGATGGTGTAGCTTGTTTAGGTCTATCACACTACTTGTCTTGGAAGTATTTTTTAAAAGTTTTCAATGACTCCATTAATTGTAATGCTGAATTTCTTTTTGTTGATTGGATAACTTTGAATTTCGGATCTTGTTACTTGCCAGTAAGGAAGTTCACAAGACCCATGTCCGTTTTTATGGTCTTCTTGAGTAAAAATTCATGTCGGATGTCTATTTAAAGCATAAAAGAAAATGGAAATGTTTTATTCTTTTGAGATTCAGACCTTTGTATTGGGAAAGCATTCTGTTCAGAGATTTGGATGTTGGGATTTGATCACAAGGATTAAAGCATGACTTGATATTCTTTACAGATTAGTGGTGAAAGAAAACATGTAGAAGTAGGGATGATAATTTTTAACTCCTAACACATGCAGCTCATGTAATGAACTAGTGGAAACTCAAAAAGGTCTTTTATTTTGGTGTCCTTTTCCAAAGAATATATGGTTGCAGGTGCTTAGGAAATGCAAGATAAATAGGGTTGCGTACAGATGACATAGGGATTTAGCTGTCCTAGTAGAATAAGTGTAATTCATAAAAATAGAGTGGTAGTAGAGTTTGTTTTAGTGTAAATTGTATAATGATAGAGAGGGAGAGCCCATCAATAGTGGAAACCCTTAGCCTATCTAGCCCATGGCCCTAAGGAGGGTAATGATTATTCTTGGAAGAGACACGTGGAGGGAATAATTGAGTTGGTGCTGGAACCGTATTTGCTGGGGAGAGAGTGCTGGTACAATTTGTTAGTTGTAAGGGTTGGCTGTACAGAGAGAAGGGGAGCTGTTTGAGAGATGCTTCTATTTTGTTTGGCTCTAGCTTTTGCTAAGAGAGAGGAAAGATTCATCCTTGGAGCATTGCTATTGTTCTTGTTTCATCTATATTGATATATTAATAATATCTGCACTCTTTGTTCTGTTTCTCTATTATTCTTCTGCTGTGCTTCTTTTCTGTTTTGTTGTTTGGTTATTTAGAGTTTGAGTTCTATCAAGTCGGTTGTAACAGTTCAGTAGTTATTTGATTTTCTTGGCGCAAAAATTTTGCTTTATTGACCAAAATAAATAGCATGAATGGTTATGAGTTCCATTAAAACCATTAAGTGAAATAAACTAAGTTAAATGTTCTGTCTGCGTTCCGTATGAGAACTTTAAATTGATAGCCAAGGCCCAAATTGTCATGGATTCCATTAAAAGTTTCGAATGGAGTAAAGTAAGTTGCATTGTAGACTCAAAACTTCCAATTTATGTGCATAAATTTTTAAATTGAGAGCTAAAGCTGACCAAGGTTTGTTAAAAGACTCTCTTAGCACTCTAGTGCTTGCTTCAGAGGCAAGTCTAGAACATTTTCAATTTACTTAACTAAGGCTAAAATAAGTGCACTTTTCTTCATATTCTCCTTTTCTTATGACCAAATATGTTACTTATTATGAATTATCATGTCTTGTTTTTTGAAGGCCGCCTTTGGATTCATGCTGCAAGTAGAGTTCCAGAGGAAGCTACAATTAAAGCAATGGAGGATTTCTACAGGGAAATCTATGCAGTGAATGGAATTACTGATATTAAGTTTCCTGAACATTATCCTGTTTCAAGACTTTTAGGTACTTGGTTTGTTTCATCTAGATGAATTGTGTTCATGAAATGTGTTATCCTGGCTTGATGCTTCCCTGAGTCATTACATGTTTCTAAACATGGGTGCTTTATGACCTTCTTCTACTGGTATTCATTATATATATGGTATCTAGTATCTAGCCATCTATAGATGCTTTGTATGTGAATTATATGTCGTGATTCAAGCCTTGAATTGTTGTAGTCCATTCATTTTGATTAGTTCTAATCTTTTGCTACATGAATTGTAAAATCATTTTGGGAACTTCCTTTCCTATTGTCTGTTAGCTCTGTCTTTCATTTGGTTCAAACTTTTGATAAATTTAATAATATGTTTATGTATTTTATAGGGTGTGTTGAAGTGGTCGGCTGTGTTAGAGGTGAAGAAGTAGCAAGCTGGGAGGCGATACCTGAAGGGGTAGGCAAAAATTCGAGTTTCTGACCTTTTTTTAAATCAAAGAACTTGGTTTCTTTAATTGATAAACTGTAAACTATGTTCCCTGATTTGGGGCTTTTCTTTAACCTGCAGGTAAGGTTAGAGGGACAAACAGATTTTTGCTGGCTTTGTGAACGGCCGCAGGTGCGCCCTCTGCACTTACCCTGACTTTTGGAAGTGTTCTTATTTGCTACTTTCTACTTGCTCCAATTTTTATTGATCTTTTGTTTTTCTTTTTCAGAAATTGCTAGTTCCATTTGAGATGCGAGGCTTCAAAGGTGTTTATAATTTGGGAAGGAAGGTATGTGCTGTAAAATGAATAAATTTGGGAAGGAAGGTATGTGCTGTAAAATGAATAAATTTGCATCTAGTTATTCATATGATGTTGTGCAAGTTTGATATTCATGCAAGGTTTGTACCTTTGACAGATACACGAGGCTGCAGTTAGAGGTCTGACCCCAGTGAAAGGTCCAATGCCAGTAAGATTTCCCCTTCCAAATCCTTGTGATCCTTTTTCCTTAAAACCCGGGTCTATATCCAAGACATCACCTCATAAATCATCTCAAGTGGAGAAATCATCAAGTCTTAGTGCAGCAATTGCTGGTGCTCGTGCAGCAGCTACCCAGTTCAGCAAGAATGATCAAAATCGCCTAACAAATAATACACAGAATGACAGTTCTAATCCCAGAAGCAGTGGCCAAGTAAAAAGCAAACCACGGGATAGCTTAGATGAAGTTCCTAATGATGAATCTTCAGCGCTGAATGCTGCTGAGCGAAGCCATCACATCCAGGATCCGGGAGCAAGTAGCCATAATCGAACTCCTGCTGATAGGAAACAGACTGTTGGAGCTTCTCCTAAGGTGTGAGCTTTGTTCAGATCACAATTAGCGCTTTTTGAAAGAAAAAATAATGTTAAACTTTTTTTTTTATATGCGCCTGATTGCTCAATTCTTTGACAATGATCTCCAGATTTTTGCTGCAGCAGTTAAAGGGCTGAAGCTTTCCTGAATCATGTTGGTTCGTGCTTTGCGTGCTAGATATGTTGAAGAAAAAAGGGGCATTGAGAAGTCGATTACAAGTTGCAGATATTCAGATCAGTTGAGGATCCAAGTTTTGCTTGTCATTGCTTCGCTGTCATACTTGTTATCACCTGTACGTGTACACTAGTCTAAGGCTGTTCATGTATCACCGTGATTTAGTTGTCTCGATAGTCTAGTCGATACATTGTATTGATAGAAACTAATAGATAGTGAGATTTGGGATTTTGGAGTCGAAGAAGTAGAGAAATAACGTTTGAGGTTTGATACTGGATCACATTGTATTCACCATAAGATATTAACTTGTGTATAGCTTTTAGTTTGTATACAACAGAAATCAAACAGTTTGCTTCGGAAAAGAGAAAATCGTTCTATTAAGATAGATATTAAAAACTGTATGAAGATTGCTGACCCTATGGGATGATTTTTGGAGGATAAAATCATATGTTCTGGATACTTTAGTATATAAATAGAAAAGATAAATAATTTTTTTTTCTGAGTTTAAGGTTTTTATTTTATTTTTTTGTAATTTTCACAGCATCAAGTAAACCTTAGTCTTCTCTTGGAATTGAAACAAAATAAGCATTAGCAATAAATGAATTACTATAAACATAACATTCTATTTTATTGTGTGAAACCAGTGTTCGAAACATCTGATATCGGATTCATTAGGTATATGAATTGACATGTTTAAAACACCAATTTCAAATGTAAAAGACCTGGTGATTTAATTACAGGATTCTGTACAAATGTTAAACGGTAAAAAATCTAACCTAACTCCTTTTTTCTAATCCACTTCAGCTCCGTTTTGGATGGACTATTTGGCTTATACCAAATTTTCTACACCAATGTACGAAGCATATTGAATTATATTAATTCCATGAATAATTAAGAACATGTTTGCTAGTAAACCTATTTATGCTTTACAAAGATGAGTTCTTTTTTTCTTCTTCTTTTCAAGCTTAGATTTCAATCAATTAATATGAATGAATTTACTTATTTAAGCATCACTTAGTTCGTATATTATCTTAACATGCACAGAGTTATAATCGAAGGCAGAAGGATGCACTCTAGAGGTAAGGGCACTTCTAGGATGCAATGCAATTTGTAGGGCATATCATTTTTCTGGCTTTTCTAAGACCAAAACAACGTCTGGATAAGCTAAAATTAATAAAAGTAGCCCAAACGGTTGGTTGGGTTGTCTTTATCTTATGTTTCTATCCTACCCAAACCAAAGCACGTTTTAGACTGGGTTTCAAATTTGCATCAGGATACTGTCCAAATCAATGGGAGCTTTTATAATCTTAAATAGTTACAGGTAGTTCCAATGAATTCCATATTGTCACCCTTTTTGGTTGATGGTCTGCTTAAAAATTCTGCAGGAGGCTAAGTGACGGGTTCAGTATTCACTAACAGAGAATGTTTGGGATGCTCAATTGATATTTTTAAATTTGCAGAAAAAATTGAAGTTCTGTACACAGCTTCCCTGGAGTTTTCCGCAATCAATGGATCCTGTCATTACTCCTTCTAGTGAATTCATTTACATAGTAGAGATAATTCCCAAAAGATGCTTTAATACCAAACAAAAGCAGAGAATATGAAAAGGATACACACTAAGGAACACTTGGATAAAAATCAGACTTCAACTAGAACCAGGGTGTAGGATAAGGTCATGTAATCCGCTTGATCTTGTCTGTTGCAGATCGAGTCTGTCAGTGCCAGGCTCAAAGCTCTGGTTCATTTCCGGTTTTAGGCATCAAGGGACCTAATTCCTGAATCTGTATGCAAGAAGCTTGAGACTGCATCTTGCATCAATAAGCAACAAAATAGGAATTTTTCTGTCTTGGGAAAGTTCAAGTGTTTCCAGGCCATAATTTAAGTGAAAATCCATGATCACTAATGTTGCCTCCAGACAAACTTCTTAATCTCTGCCAGAACTGTCTTCTGCTTCCTGTTCTCAGAGGCCCCGAACTAGAGTGCCTCGTGAAAGACCCGAGTTCTTGATCCTCGAGTCCCACTGGTGTACTGAATAAATCAGATGCTGATAAAGGAAGTTGATGATGGGAATGTGAAGCTTCCATAATATCACCTGAAACTCTTTTGCTCTTGCTATCTACATAGGTCAGAAGATTCTCTCTGCTCAAACTTCTCGGTGCATCCTCTTTTGTTTCGTCAAACTCATTGCACACAAGTTTCAAGGCCTGAACTACTTCACCCATGAAAGGACGGTGAGATACTTCGGGTTGCACGCACATTGATGCAATTGCTGCTACTTTAGATACAGTATCATAAGAGACCGCATACTTTATGGCTGGGTCAACCATTGTTTCTAACCCTTCCTTGCTTGTGAGGAGAGGACGAGCATAAGCAACAAGATTTTCTTGACCTGGTGGTTGGGAGAAGTCTACAGGTTTTCGCCCGGTTAGGAGTTCGAGTAGGACTACGCCATAACTATAAACATCACTTTTCACAAGCAGATGCCCTGTCATTGCATACTCTGGAGCCAAATAGCTGAAAAGAAGAAATCGGTTAATAAGATAGGCTTCTAACTGAAAAAAAGAAGAAGTATAAACGTAGAATCGTTTGAATACCCAAAAGTTCCCATAACATGTGTTGAGATGTGCTTGTTTCCCTCTTCCATTGCTGCTCGTGCCAAACCGAAATCTGAAACTTTAGGTGTGAAATCATGTTCTAACAAGATGTTACTGGATTTGAAGTCTCTGTGTATCACTCTAGGGCTTGAGTCTTCATGCAAATAGGCCAAGCCTCGGGCTGCACCGAAGGCAATCTTCATTCGAGCATCCCAGTCTAGTGGATCAGTTTCCTTATCAATTCCTGGAGAAAACAAAAATCATAAGTTCAGAAAACGTTTCTCAGCGAAAAATAACAAATGATGATTTCAAACATTTAAATATCAAACAATTTGAAAGCCACATATAGAGTGAGAAGCAACTACAGAAATTTGTAAGGTTTTATGTTCACCATGTAAATGAGATTCAACACTTCCATTTGGGATAAGCTCGTAGACTAGGCAGCGTGCACGCTCCTCTACGCAAATTCCAATCAATTGAACTAGGTTTCTGTGATGTAGACGGCTAAGCATCTCAACTTCTGCCAAGAATTCACGGCTACCATGCTGACCTTCTCTCTTCAAAACCTTCACAGCAACCATCCTTCCATCATCCAACTTACCACAATAGACAAGTCCGAATCCTCCTTCTCCAAGGATCTTTGAAGAATCAAAGTTATTTGTCGCCCTCTCTATGTCATTAAGGGAGAAAACCTTAGCAGATCCTGCATATGTCATTGCACCAGAACTGAAGGACATTGATGCGGAACTAGGTCTGTTCCCAGCAATCACCGGCCCAGCTGTCCCTGCCAAGTGTAGAAATCAGCATACACCGCAAATTGACAATAATTAGTAATTACACTAGCAGGAACTTGCAAGTTAAAATGGAAAAGCTAGGCATCTCAGTTGAAAATCAATGATCAAAATGATTGGTACCTGGCAGCTTTGCAGGGGAGGTATGTAGAGTTTGAGGAACTTCCAGAGATTGGTGAACACAATTTCCGCATTTCAACAGAATAAGCCAAGCAATTGCCATACATGTAAAGAGGGCAGCAAAACTGGAGAGAACTATAAGAGCTATCATGCCTCCACCAAGCCTGTCATTGCTTCTTCTTGGCACATTAACCCCTAAAGGTTTAGCAGGTCTTCCTTCGTTGTCATGGCCCGGATAGGGTTTGTTATCTATAGTAGAAGTGCTCAAAGGTGAAGGTGGAGAGGGAGGAAGACCTGCAGCTTGTAAGAGCTTCAAAAGTGAGAACTGATTACGAAATATGGAGCTAAGGTTCCAAAAGCATATAGAGAGAAAATAGGCAACTTGAACTCCATCTATTAGCTGGCTTTGAAGTAAATGACATAGCAAGAAGTTGGGGTTATTTTATGGAAATGTTTCACTAGAAGATCAATTTGTGCTAAAATAAAACCTTAATTATTCTATTGTAATGCCGTTAAAGTCATAAAATCTATATTTCAGCCTATAAGAGGTCCGAAACACGTCTCAGACCAACCACATCAACAAGTATACCGTTTCATCTATAAGTAAGCCATGTTAAACAATATATTTAGGACAACAAAGTTTCTAAAAGGGAACATAATTAAAAATCACTCTTCAATTTTTCAAATTGTATGGCCTCTTTCAATAATTATGAATTCAAACCAAGATTGACAAATTCAAAAGTCTCTCTCTGATATCCTATTCGCCGGAATAAGGGGTTTCTAACTTTAATAGCACTGCAGTAGAACAACTATAAGTTTTATGGCACAAATTCTTTGACTGTAACATCTCATAAATTCAATGACCGTCGGTTGGGTGGTGATTAAAAAATAAGGAGCCTAGTGTTGAAAATTTTATACTATCTCTGTAAACATTCAAGAAGGAGAAAAATATAACCTGGATAGTGAACATATAATACTTCGTAGGTACCAAAGAGGGAAGGCTTTATGAGAACCTGTTTGTTCCAAAATTTCTTGTAGATTGAAAATGCAGTAGCATCAGCAAATTTTACTCCCGCTGGTACCAGATTGATGAGAACTATGCTTTTCTCTAGCTGTTGAGTAGCCGCATTTGCTCCCATAATGCGAACTTGACTATGATTTAGTGCAACACTTGCTCCAATTTCCTCAGCAAGCTCTGACACCGAAGTGAAAAATGTGTATATTGCAACACCAAGTTGGAGTTTGACTTGAATTGGCCACACGCACCCACAAAATGTCCCGGGCGGTGTATAAGTCAGCGGGTCTGAGCACGTTATTGATGGACAATCTGCAAGATAGATCAAATTCATGAGACAAGGATATGCTTAATAGACCAGGAAAATTAAACTAAACAGCAAATGCATCATATATTGTGGAAAGAACTGAGAACATGGTTACCTTCATTAGGAGGTGGAGGTGGAGGTGGTAAATGCATAATTTGTGACGGCTGGGGAGCCTTAATCTTCAAGTGGGAACCCAATGGAGATGTTGCAGGAGGATGAATTGGCACTTGCAAGGCGAAAACATGATAACAATTATTTGTTCGATTATGCAAAGTAATAGAATGGTCAATCAAATACAGATAGAAGTCTTGACATACTATTAAAATGGCTTGATTGGCCAGTTGGAGATGATGAAGGTGCAAGAGAATTCCAGCTTATTGGTGAAGGAGATGGAGAATGAAATGAATGGCCCGAAGGAGCTACATTTTCCGTAAGAAATTTTAGTAACTTCCATATAGAATAACATAAAAATTGAATTTGATGAACGAGAATAGACAGGGACAGATGTAGGGGGTCAGAGGGGGCATTTGCCTCCCCGAAAAAGAAGGGTTAAGGCAAAAATACCCTTAATGTTTTGGGTCAGGAGAAATTTTACCCATAACGTCTAAAATGGTATAATTTTATCCCTAATGTCGGAAGCCAATAGCAGTAACAATTCACACATACGTACAAATCACAAACATATGTTGGGATGTGACAAAAATATTAAAAATATACTGTCTTTTGTACGAATAAGACAAAAAAAATTCAAAAAATTCACCGAATTTATAAATATTAATCTCCAGTTTTATTATTAAATTACAAAAAACATTATATCTTTTTTTAGAACAAATTGATATGCAATTGGTGCAAAATAAAGAAAAAAAAAATGACTGTATTTTATAATAGTGTCTGAAATTGATCCAATTTATCAACGTTGGGGATAAAATTGCTCTTGGGTACAAACATTAGGGGTAAAATTGCACCATTTTAGATGTTAGGGGAAAAATTGCTCTTGACCCAAAACGTTAGGGATATTTGATGTGTAACAACCCGAGAATCTCGGAAATGGATGATTAATTACGAGTCGGAAACATTAAAATTTACGTTTTTTTATCAAAAAATCATGAAAATAATGCATGACAATCGAACAATTTTGCATTTTTTGTCATAAAAAATTGAACAATTTTGCATTTTTTGTCTAATTTTTTTTACGTAGAATTTTGCCCCTTCCCTCCCTCAAATCCTGGATCCGCCACTGAAAATAGATTATGTAATTTGCCTGATATCACGACCACGATTCCGAAAGAACACTAGTTTCTAAGGCTCGAGAGAGATCGAATTTATGTGGGAAATATTACACTTGAACTAATGAAACAAAAATGCAAATAAATAGCAGACAAAAAATGATGTTTCGGGGTTAAAAATGGCTTAAAAGGTTGAGTTTCAGGTAAGAGTTAGGGTGAAAGGAAGGTTTGGGTCGAAGTTGGTATGTTAGGAATTGAATCAGTGTAACAAGTTTTTAATTTAACGAACTCGAAGGAGGCTGCAAAAATTTTATCAGAAAAGGGTGGGTCGAATCTGAGTTTTTTCAAAATCGAAAATCTAGAAAAAATGATGTTTTAGGGGTCAGAAATAGCTTAAAAAGTCAGATTCCTGACATAATTTTGAACAAAATGAATGTTTGGGGATCAAAGTTGGTATGTTAGGCATTCAAATGGAGGAAACCATCCTTGAATTAATGAAGTCGGGGTGGTCGGAAAAATGGTATAAAATGGCTGGCTGAATATGACTTTTTAGAGCTGAAAGCAAATTTTCAGTGAACTTTAGAGTCATTAAAACCTTATATTCGTTGAAGAAGGGTACATGTCATTGTGAAAAAATAGCAATAAATCCTTCCCTTCTACAAATTTTTCCTTTTTTCTTTTATTCTTTTATTACTTTTCTGATTTTATTCTTTTTATTTCATTTTTATTTTATCAAAGTTTATATTAAAATTTAGGGTAAATAATTTATAATTCCTTATGATTTCACATATTATACTAGTTTTTTTTAACTGAAGGTTGGGACGCGCAGGCTGACCGGACATCCCAGCTAGGCTGGCACCCCCAGCGCAGCCTGCAACCCGAATATTATTAATAAAAAGAAAAAAGAGTACAAAGAGAGAGAAAGCGAAGGAAAAAAGAAAACAAAGAAGGTTCACCTAAAACGAACGTGAGCTACATTACATATATCATCAAAAACGAAACTCTGACAAGGGGGCGGAGCAGATGTCCACCACATCTTCGAGGTTGCTGATAGTCCAATGTTTGCTAACCAATCTGCAGCTTGATTGCCTTCACGGAAGATGTGAGATGCTTTCCAAGAAATACTTGAGAGCTGCTGCAGACAGGAATGCCAGTCTTTTTTTATTCGCCAAGGAACATTACTGGAGGGATTGTTGAGGAGGTTGACAGCATGACTAGAGTCTGATTCAATCCATATCAGTCTCTAATTTCTGCTCAAAGCTTCATTAACCGCCAATACAATGGCCTGCAATTCTGCAATAAGAGCCGACGAGGTCTGCAGTGGAGCCGCAAGACAACCAGTGACAAATCCTCGATTGTTTCTGAAAATTGCACCAGCACCAGCGCGACCGTTGGAATTCGAGGCACCGTCCCTGTTAATTTTAATCCAGTTTCTCAGGGGAGGGATCCAACGCACAATTCTGATGTTAGGAGCAGGTGGGGGCGTGCTGTAGCTACCGGGGACAATGTCGATTCGCGAATTAGCATCAGTAGCCTGTAACAAATCATTTGGATTGAAGGGAGTTCTTGCTCAAAAATTGCTCTGTTCCTGATAAACCAAATAAACCAAACACAGGTAGCAGTCGAGAATATCCAACGTCTTCTGCAACCGTAGCTTATTCTTGCATTTCGTATTTGATTGCAGAAATCCGCTAAGGAGAAAATCGGACATCTTATCGAATTATCACAGCAGACAAGTCTCCATAAAGTTGCAGAAATTTTGCAGTTGAAGAACAGGTGCTCTAAAGATTCTTCATTTTCCTTGCACAACTCGCACCTTTGCGCTAAACTGATACCTCGGGATTGTAATTTACTTTGAACCGCAAGTCCATCGTGAATTAACAGCCAGCAGGTGAGAGCACGACGAGGGGGGAGGAACGAGTTCCACAACATCTTACTCCAGTCAACCGACTCTCCTTGGTTTAAGTTACAGTAAACCTCCTTGGACGAGAGATTTCCAGAATCCGAAGGTTGCCATACGCAGCAATCCACGGCGCCAAAACTTTCCACTTGTCTGATATTATTCTGAACGAGAGCAGGAAGAGAATCTAAATTGATCCATCTACCATTATCACGGAATTCACAAAGAGGCTTGAAGAGTTTGAGCTGCAATTTCATCGGGATGTTAAGCTGATCCGCGACTGTAGGTAAGATCCAATGAGCCGTCTAAAAATTCAAGTGTGATCCCTCTCTAAACCACCAGATCATATCTCTCGTGATATTGTCAAACACAGCCCTTACTGAACACCAAATCGTAGAGCTGCAAATAAAGCGTTTCGCCAGGCCTGAGACTTCCAAAAATCTGGATTTAAGCAGGGTAATGATGAATCCATGTCCCTGCACTAATTCCCAACAGAGTTTAGCAATCAGAGCTAAATTGAATAATTTCAGATCCTTGATACCAAGACCACCATATCCAGTATTCATACAACATCTGTTCCACGGAACCGTGATAAATTTCCTCTTATCCCTATCCCCGGTCCACAAAAAGTTATGAATAGCCTTGTTAATTCTCATAATTAAATCATGAGGCCATTTGTATATCATGAACGAATGCACTAGGGCACCAGTCAAAGATGATTTGATTAGAGTAAGCCTTCCAGCAATTGAAAGAGACTTACCTCTCCAGAGGCTGAACCGATTTAGAAATTTGTCAATAAGCGGTTGTAAATAACGGGCCCTGGGAGCTCCTTGGAACAGCAGCACACCGAGGTAGTTAAACGGAAAAGATACCGTCTTGATACCTAAAGTGTCAGCCATGCGAATCTTCCTTGACAGAGGAATATGATTGCCGAAAATAGCTTGAGATTTGTCCCAGTTAACCGCCTGTCCAGACATTGATTCATAGAAATCAAATATTTGCTTTATACATCTCATATTTTTCAGCGAGGCCCTGCAGAATAACAACATGTCGTCAGCGTATAGGAGATGAGAGGGGAAGATCTCGCTTTTGGTGTAACGCATAGGGTTAATGCGACCTTCCTCTGACAGTTTGGTGATCCATCTACCCAGAAAGTCCTCAGCCAGTCCAAAGAGAGTGGAAGAGAGAGGGTCACCCTGCCTGACTCCACAAGAATAGCTAAAGAAGCCTTTGATATCACCTCCAATCGAAACTGACATTCTAGCATATCTAAGAATCTCCAGAATCCAGATCCTGAACTTTAAAGAGAAGCCAAAGGAATCAAGCACAACTAACAGAAAATTCCAGTCTAATGTGTCAAATGCCTTTCGGATGTTAATTTTTAAAGCCATGTTGCCCCCAAAGCATTTCTTTTTTAGCAAGTTGACTCCCTCAGAAGCCGCTGCGATGCACTGGTGGATGCTTCTTCCAGATATGAATCCAAACTGATTATCAGATGTGATTCTAGCTTCAATCGGTGCAATTCTGCTCGATAAAATTCTGGAGATAATCTTGTAATTGAAATTCCCCATTGCAATCAGTCTGAATTGATGAATCTCATTAGCACCTTCAGTCTTTGGAATAAGAGATATAATACTCGAGTTCAATCCAGGAAGCATGTATCCGATATCAAAGAAGCAGATTACCATCTTGCAAACATCAGGCACCATAATATCCCAGTAGTGTTGGTAAAATATCCCCCCAAAACCATCAGGCCCAGGAGAACTATCCCTATTCATGCTGAATACTGCATCGTGAATCTCAGAAGTACTGGGGCGTCTGGTGAGGTCCTCATTATCTGCTTCAGTTACATTGCAGGGGATGACATCATTAACCGCATCATAATTAATCTGTCTAATGCCACCAGTAAAGAGTGATTCGTAGTAATTTATAACATGTTGTGCAATCACATCTTTGTCATTCACAATAGTGCTGTCAATGAGAAGGCTGTCAAGCGAGGAGAGTACCTTTCTAATTTTTACCGAGCGATGGAAGAAAGCAGAATTTCTGTCTCCAGCAAGTAGCCATTTTTCCCTGCTTTTGTCTCTGAGGAGCATCTCTCTCCAGCAAGTAGCCATTTTTCCCTGCTTTTGTCTCTGAGGAGCATCTCTTGCCTGAGGAGTTGTAATTCAAGATCCTTCTGAGCTTCATCTTCCTGAGCAATACGAATGTCATTAAGACCGTCACTAGAGATAGTAGCCTGAACTTCCTCTAACTTTTTTAAAGCAGCCACGATATTATTTTCAACCCTCCCAAACACTTCAGAATTCCAAGCTCTGATCTTAGGATGAAGAGTTTTGAGCTTGTGACAGAGCAGCTGGGCAGGAGGCAGCGAAAGAGTACAGGAGGACCAGTGTTCAGAGATAAGATTGCGCAGGGATTCATGAGTGGTCCACATGGAATAGAAGTGAAATCTTCCCCTATGAGCAGCTCCGTTAGAACAGGAGAGAAGAATTGGACAGTGATCTGATTTAGTCCTATGAAGAATCGAGCAAAGAATTTTGTCCCAGCTGTCAATAAAGTCATCACTGACCAGAGCTCTGTCTAGCTTACATTCTACATGATCAGAACCCATTCTTCCATTTGACCAGGTAAATTGCAGACCAGTGCTCTCTACCTCTGTCAGACCTGCAGTTCCAATGAAATCTCTGAAGTCCCGACAACTTCTAAGAGAAGGAGGCCTGCCAATTTTCTCATGAGCCCCTTTAATAGCATTAAAGTCACCCATTACAACTCTACTTGCATTCTCTCCCATCTCAACAATTGAGTTCCAGAGAGACCGACGCCTATCAGCCCTGTTATTCCCATAGACAAAGGAAAGTTGAATATTCTGGGAGCCCAGACTATAAGTCAGAGAGATGTGTTGCTCATGATTGTTAAGAATATTACAGAAATTAGATATTCCGAATTTGCAGAAAACCCAAATAGAATTGCAATCATTCTTGGCAAAGAGTTGAAGTCCAAGAGAACTCCAAAATAGATCAGAAATACTGTCAAAATCCACCATAGGTTCTGATAAACATACAAAATCCGGGCGATTAGTATTACAAAGGAGCTTTAACGCTCTTTGGGTACCCAAGTTATGGATCCCCCTGCAGTTCCAATACAAACAGATCATGTATAAGAGCTATTCAATCGATTCCTTCCCTTTAGCCGGGAATCGACAGATTTAGCTTTGGACTTTTTCCTGGAGGTAATCCACTGACTTCCTTCAGCGGCATAAGCAAATTCAGAGCTTCTGTTTCTATTAAGTGATCTACGCATGTGCTCATTCCATTCAGTAGATTCAGATAGGAAGTTTACCTCGAATGAATTTCCTGTCCGATTTGGTTCAGAACCTTCAGCTCCAACGTCAGCTTGCATAACATTGGTTTCAATTGACGCCTTAGCATCAACTCTCTCTTGCATCACGTCCTTCCCTTTATTAGTAGGATTGTGCAGAACCATCTGTAGAGGGTTGTCCGCGCTGTCATTTTCAGCTTTATTCGACACATGTGCATCATGAAAGGCATTCGTCGACTGCTTTTCGTTGGTCAAGCCATCTGAGGAGGATTTAGGACCTTCATGAGGTTTCCCTTGCTTACTGCTTTTAGTGGTCGTTCGGTTTACAGCATTACCATTGCGACAACATTGAGCCTGCGAGTGACCAATGGAGGAACACGAGCTGCATATAGCTGGAAGGTTCTCATATTCGACATACACCCACTGCTTATGATTATTGGTGTCAAGCCGAAGCTCAGTTTGAATATCACGAGACAGATCAATATCAACCAAGACTCTGGCGTAATGACCAAATTCGCCATTTACAGTATTCTAATCAAACCGAATTGGGACTCCCACCGCCCTTGCTATGCTAGCAATGATCCTGGTATCCCAGAATTCCCAAGGCAAATTATATATACGAATCCATACCTGAGCAGAGGTGTTCTTGTGCAGATCGGGTCTGAATCCCGGAGTCCACGGAGAGAATCGGATGACGCCCGATTTCAGAGCAATGGCCCCTAACCCCCAGATAGATTGCAGGGCTTTTTCATTTGGCATGATGATTTGATAAAATCCTTTCCCTAGGGATATCAGTTGCCAGTCGAGGTTTCTATTCCAGACTTTATTCATCTTCTTCTTGAGCCCAACATGCCTCCATGGTCGTTCACCTTTATTTAGCGTGACATGACCAATAACCGAGTGTTGGACTATCTTAATTCTCTCTTCATAGATATCCTGAGGGATCCTGATAGCCTTGAATCCCCCCCTCTTCAGAAATCAATGGTTGCGAAGGAGCCAGAATCGTAGTATTTCCACTACTTCCTCTAACGGTATCGGCAAAGGAGGTTTTTTTGTAAAGGGGGCGAGTGGGTAACTGAGAACTGTGCGAATGATTTCCTTTCGAAAAGGTGAGCAATGGCAAACGACGAGTCGTCGCTAGCCGGAGAAGATGATGTCGCCATGGAGGTAGGTTAGGGATGAAGCGCCGTCATCCAGTCCAAAAGTTTGGGGGGTAAGCTAACAACTTACTGCAACTGCAAACGGCTCACAGCAACCGCAACAGCTATTAGCTATCAGCTGAACCAAACAGGCCCTTAATCTCTCCAAATACATAGTATTTGTTTTATTAATTTTTATTTCATGAAAGTTTAATTTAGCGGTGTAGATTTTGTTTCATTAAAAAAATAAATGAAAATGTCTTAAAAATTATAAATTAGCGGATGTTTGTTAGAGGGGATATAAACACATGGATAAAGATAAAAAAAACTGAGACGAGTTATCTCATGTTTGTTTTAGAGATAGGTTAGGGAGATAAGTGAGGAATATGAGTCTTATCCCTCAAATCCTATACCCAGGAGGGGGGTGGTATAAGGAGGTGAGATAAGCTCCTGCGATTTTAATAGGATGGAAAAGTCCATCTTATCCCTCAAATTAATGTTATGTAGTTTAAATAAGATTAAAATAGTAAAATATATTATTTTATCCCTATCCCTATCTCATGTTTAACATTGAATAATAATTCTCGACTATCATATTTTTATCCTTATCCCAACCATTTATCCTTATCCCTATTCCAACCTTTATCCTTATCTCTATCCCAATAAAATATCAAACGCCCCGTAGTAGTAGAACTATATAAAATTGTAAATGTGAACTTTTTATATTTAATAAACTTTATGGATAAAATAAAAAGAATGGTAATTAATTTATTAGTCCCTATATTTTGACAAAACACACTATTTAGTCCCTGTATTTTTAAAAACAAATGGTAAAGTCTCTAACCTTTTTCTCAATGAACTGTTTAGTCCTTCCGTCTGTTTGTTAGATTTTTTACCGTTTATGACTTCGGAAATGACTAAATTACCCTTTACTATAGAAAAGGAAATCCAATTTAAAAGAAGAAGCTATTTGTATGGAGAACAAGAAAAAGAAAAGACCCAATGCTTACGAATTTGAACGATTAAGAAAAAAATCAAGAAGAAGAACACTCAAAGTTGATTTCAGATGCATTAGAGTTTAAGGGAAAGGAAAAGAAGAACACAAATCCAAATTGACTAACAAAATCTTCATGAGAGTCTAACGGCAGGGACTAAACAGTTCACCGAAAAAAAACGTTAGGGACTAAATAGTTCATCGAGGAAAAGGTTAGGAACTTTATCATATGTTTTTTCAAATACAGGGACTAAACAGTGTGTTTTGTCAAAATATAAGGACTAATAAATTAATTGCCCTAAAAAAAATATAATTTTATATAATATTCAATATTAGTTTAAGGTATTATATTAAATAATAAATAAAATGAGAACAAAAATTAATAAAATAAATAATAAATTTTTTATATACTAATATGTATAAGTGTAAAAATATTAGTGTATATATACTAATTGGGATATGTGGAACAGTGATCCGGGCTCTCTTCGGGTAGGTCCGAGTTTCTTGGGGGTCGTCTCTGTGCGGGGAGCGGTTCCTGGGAATACTCCGATGATCAAGACAGTTAGTAGCTCGAGAACATCGGTAATCTATTGAAAATGAGATAGAGAGTATGTTACCCGATCCCATTGGTTGGTTTTATTTATAGTGAGTTGCCTTGGGCCTGTGAGGCTTCTGGCCCCTTAGCCCTTGGGCCGGCTGGGCTTATTGGGCCCGAGTCATATTCCGAATGTAGTAGTCCCCCCCGGCTAGGTATATCGAGGTATTGCATGCGAGGTGGAGGTGGGAATCTGGGGGCTCTGTTCGCCTAGCGAGTGGTGGGCAGCTGTAGAAACGTTGCTCGCTTTGTGAGAAAGAAAGGCCCTTGCGTTTCTAGTTTTCAACGTAGAATTGATTGCTTCTATATTAATGCTTCTGCACGCGCCGTAAAGAATCATTGGATATCGTGTTTTGTCGGTGCCTTCGTTTTTGATATAAAATGTAGGAAAGAGGTTTCATTTTCGTCTTCCTTTTGCAAACTGTCACACCCGACCCTAAACAACATCAGGTATGAAGGAGAAAACAAGATAACGGACATTCGTAAGACAAAAAGGCGAATCAATTTTCTATTAGATAAAAGTTCATTTGGATTACCTAAAATTTTATTAATTATTTGGCTTGAACTTGATAATTCTATCAAGCTTCCTACGTATCCCGAACGTACTTTAATCTTTAAACCGGGAATCAAAGCCACGTAGTTCTACCTATTTTAGGTAGTTCTCTCAACTTATTGAGACATTGATGAATTCAATAGACTTCACTTTATTGTTATATAATTTCGTTATATCGCTACTACTATTCGCCATATATTTAATATCTTGATCTACGATTTCAACTCGTCGATTAACCCGTTAAAAGCTTAATTTAATTTCCTAATAACTTAACTTAATTTCGAAATAGACCCAAACGCTTATTCAGACCATCGTAATTTATTTATTATTTATACACGCGAATACTTTATCGATTCGATAATATAAAAATTAAACTTAAAAACCTTAAAATCACGTTATCCATCAAATCAAATCACAGATAAATATCGATATCGTTATATCGGCATTTTATTAAAACAACTCGTAACTAATTAAATGTTTTATCAAACCAATTCGTAATCAATCAAACGTTTTATCAAACCAATTCGTAATCAATCAAACGTTTTATCAAACCAAATCTGTAATCAAATAAACGTTTTATCAAACCAAATTCGTAATCAATCAAACGTTTTATCAAACCAAATCTGTAATCAAATAAACTCGTAATCAATCAAACATAAATCCTTATGTCATAATCAATTCATAACCGAAAACATAAAACCTTATATCCTTATATCCATCCTAGAGTTTCTCCCCTTATGTATCAATCCATAACCACACATATCAATCCAATAACCACATAGTCGAGACGTCTCTTTAACCTTGCCTAATCTCGTATTGGTCTTAACCAACACTTCGCTGCCAATACCCGACTAGGTCTTTAGACTGTGTACACAGACCATGTCCCTCACTGAATATGGTCTTCAAATATCAAAACCACCCGTCCGGATTACTCTAGATGGATATATATAAAATCATAAACCACAATCTACTCAAATCTCTTTTCACAGTCAAACTTCCAATTTATTCCATACCCGTAAAATCATTTGACATAAAATAACTATTTTCGCAAAAATAATCACAATCATTAAAATCAAATAATCTTTTAATATAACTAAAATAGTTAAAATTTCGTATAAAATCATCGATTCATAATTTAATCAAACTTCAAAAATTAAATAGCTCAAGATATTATATCGATAAAAATTTAATATCGCTTAAAAATAAATATTGTTATCGGACTAGTTCCGATCATCGAAACAAAATTCTAAACGAAATAATCAATTTGAACTATGAATACTCTTAAACTCGTTAAATTACTAGATGTCTTATTCGTACTAGTTTTATATTCAAATTATTCTACTAATTTTTATTATTCAGTTAGTATTCAACTTTACACCGACTCTAATTGGCAAATATCGATATTAGTTCTTTTAATTTGACAAATATCAGTATTAATCCTTCTAATTTGATAATTTATTTTAATTCGATAAATTAAAATCACTTAAATATTATACAAATAACTTACAATTAAATTTTAAATCCAACACTTTTATCAGACTATTCTCGTTTGTCACCGAAGTTGAAACGTGTAAACTAAACTGATATCGTTCAGTCCAACGGAAGGTTCAGTTAGACTCGTGACACTGCTAGGAACCTATTAATACCAAATTTATCTTCAAATTTATCCAAACTCATTTTGTAACTAAATTCTGAACTTGTACCCGGAATAATTATCAAAGTCAAACGTACCTTGCAGTTCTTCGTTTAGAATAATTATTGACCATTTTGAACCTCTTACGGATAACTATTAGAGACGGGCTAATGCACCACGCGTTAACCCTATATTCCGGCCACACGAGATCCTTTGTTTCAATCAAGACTTTACTCTATGTTATTTTATTCCAATTATTTTTAAAGAGATTGGACCCAAAAATTACTAATCCTTTTTCTTCAAAATGTGCATGCGAAATTCATCCCCTCCTTCATAAACCAAAGAAAACAAATTTATAATCAAAGGAAGCTAATATTTATTGCAAGGTGTCATTATTTAGATAAATATTAATTAATCTTTAGACAAGTGTTTGTACATTTCCAACACATAGTTTGTATTTCAACAAATGTTGTATTGTTTCTTTAGATAGATGCCACGTTTTTTTAATTAATTTTTTATAATAATAATAATAATAATAATCACAAACTAAATTATAAAATTTGGAATAGATTTTAATTAAAACAAATCGTAATAAGAGAGAATTGGTTGGATATTTGGCATCAAAATATTTATATATAAATATATATGTATATAACTTAGCTTCATTTTCTAAGTTACAAAATATTAATTAAGGTCCTTTAATTTATAATTTATTTTTAAACACTTTAAATTCTTAATTTTTACACAATCACATAAAATTAAATTCAATAGTATATTTAAAATCGTAATCAATTAATACTCTAAAATCTATATCGAAAACCTTTTAGACATGGATGTGACACAAACTCTCTCTTGGTGCGTCTTCTTAATTCACTTCTTCCTTTGGAGCTCTTGCTTCCTTGCTGGCATTGCGGTCGGCGTTCCGTCGCTTGTCAGAATTTGCTGAGTACCGGGTTTATCTGTTTACAGCGGTTGTTTGAGGGCACTTTCTGACTGTTGTCGTAACGTCCTTGAGGTCAGTTGCACCTCTTTTTTAGCTTCTTTCTTTCGTTGTTATTTCGTTTGTTTATCTAGGGAGGGAGCCTTAAAACGACTACCGCCAGTGACATCGGGTGACTTTATGCTCCGTGACGCCTCGCGAACGCGGTCTACAAAAAAAAAGACGAGTAGAGATGGAAGGGGAGAGTAGTGCCGCTGTTGGAAAAAAGAAGAAAACCGCCGTAGTGTGTGCGCTACCTAGTGTTGAGCGGCCGTTAGCAGGAGTTACCGCCGACGTTCTTGAAGTGACTGTGGTGGTACCGGAGGGTGTGATTACTGAAGATCGACCCTTAGCCTTGATTTACGAAGAAATGCGTGAGAGAGTGTGGACGCGGTCGTCGGGTGTTACTAGTGTCGATGGTAAGCGCTTTGAGGGGGCGCGACGCCCAAAGAGACCAGAGTCTTTTTTGGTGGATGACGCGTATAGAATCATAGTGTCCGCGGACTTAGCCGCTATCTCTGCGGTGTACCGATTAGGGCAGCCATACAAGTTGGTCGCGCTTGAAGAAGAAGATCGTGCTCATCATATGGGTGGTGCTAATGAGCTAGTGGTGTACGAGGAGCAGTTGGAATCAGGGATGCGGCTACCTCTTCTTCCCTTTTTATGGAAGTATTGAAGGAGTACGATTTGTGTCCTGGTCAGATCCATCCGAATGGATGGAGGATGATGGTGGCGTTCTACTCGCTATGCCGGTCGGCTGGATTTCGAGCCACTGGATTGGTATTTCGTGAGTTCTTTCGCCTGAACAAGGGACCCCGATCACAACATGTGACTTTCTCGCACAAAAAGTTTAAGGTGCTTGGCGGGTTGAAAGATAAGGTTCCCGAATATAGGCATCGCTATTTCCTGGCGCGGAAGCTAGACGGGGACTTCCCTTTTCGAGTGGTATGGAATGAGGATCCCATGGATTCTGGTCGGTGGCTGAAATCGCGCAAAATGTTGCCATCTGAGGAGCAGCTCGTGAGGTACCTAAAGGGGCTTCCGTTGGACAAAGAACGTAAGAAAGATGTGGATGAGCTCATTGGTCATTTTCTCACCGCAGGGTATTATATCTGGAATCAGTGGCGAATGGCTCAGCTATCTGGCTGGTCGCCAGCAGATTTCGAGAAGTGGAAACGTGGGTACAATTTTTCAGCCGGAGAGCTGGCGGAGCTGGAGGCGATAACCGTGAATGTCGCTGTCGTATGTGAGGGTCCGGGTTGTGGGTTTTATTTTGCATGTTTCTTATGTGTTCGTTTGAAATATATTGATCATTTTACTCCTTATGCAGGTCCAGGTGATCCTCACATGAGTATGGACTTTGACCCGAATGAGTTTGGTGTTGGCCTAGAGACTGCTAAGGAAGCATTTGCCGGTGCATCGGGTTCCTTGGCCTCTTTCTCTTCTCTTGAGGATGCGAACCAAGTGGTTTAGAGCATGGGAGGGGTGCTTGCTACGCACGAGGATACTGATGTGACTGCTGACATATCGCAAAGTATGCCCGTGCTGGAAAGTGAGGCGAAGGAGACTACAGAGGGTGCGGAGGTGATTGCTGTCGAACAGGAAGAGAGCGAGAACCAGATTCAGGGGGTGCTTACCTGGAATCGTAAGAAAGAGAAAGGCAAGTCAGTTGCTGGAGCTGAGGGTGAAGAGATGTGCGTTGGTGATGATGTTGTTGGGGCAAGTGAGGGCTCTAAGCGAGCGTGTACTGATGGCGGGGCCGAGCTTTAAGCAGATATGATGGATCGGGTAGGTGATCACCCAGAGATGGTAAAAAGAATGGACATAAAAATCGCCAAATTTTGGGAATACGTTATGGGTTTGTCGGTGCACTCTGATATGGTATCATCGGAGCTGGCGCGTACGATGGCTCGTGTTGCTAGAGTGCCTGGAGAAGCTCACCGGATGGAAGGCGTGTCAAAAATGAACCTGGGCATGGAAACTTTGTCGGCGCTTGGTGTGGTAAGTTCTCCTGATATGCTCGTTTAGGGTTGTTGTAATGACTGTATCCTGACGTGTGTAATTCTATGCAGGCCATTCAAAATGCCAACATGGTTTTTGACATGTGTGTGAACGATGAGCAGTTGTTTCGGGACATGGAGCAAGCTTTGCGGAATGCTATGAACGATCTTGAAGTGGCGAATGGGAAGTTGGTTACTGCCGGAGAGTTGTTGGAGCACCGTGCGGGCGAGATCGCAGTGCTAACCGAGCAGCTTAAAATGGAGAAAGGAGGCCGAGTGGAGCTATCGAAGAGGGTGGCACGCGATGCTGAGGAGATTCGTTCCCACAGGGTTCTGCTTAAGGTGGCCATCTTATGGACTCGTCGAGTGAAGGAGAAGGTCGAGGAGAGAGCTAGGCAAGCTGTTTTGCTGACCGAGGAGAATGAGAGGCTCAAGCGGGAACTTGAGGTGGCTCGGAAGGAAGCTACTGATCTGCGTGCCTTCGCGGGACAGCGTGAGGATAAGCTGATAAAAATGGACCGAATGATGCTCATTGTCGCTGCTCACTCTGCCGGATATGAGGTTCCTCTAGAGGTCATATTCTCGCCGAATGTGTATGATAAAGCTGCCCAGGCGAAAGCCGTTGAGTTTTGTGGCCGATTTAAGAAAAAACAGTAGTAGATGGAGATAGCCTGCTCCTTTTTTGGTTCAAAGATGTAATAATTTTTCGTATGATTTGAATCTTTTGTGATCTTTTGGCAGCTAAGTTTAAACATCATCTATTCTGTATGTTGATTTGATCTGAGGTTGTGTGATGTGTTTGTCATGTCTTGTCCATTCCTGCTATAAATAGGAGTCGGTTTTTGTTTGTGTTCTTCATCATAGGATGTGCTTCTTGCTTTGTTCGTTTGTATTTTTAGGTGTTTGTTTACCCCAAATTTCGTGTGATGTCGCTTCGGGATATTGTGGATTCCGCTAAGGTGCTTGAGGTCCAACAAGCTATATCGGCGATGCCACATCCTTACGTGTACTGTCCGCCCACGTTGGAATTTTCCGGAGATAGGAAGGCTCGATATGCTTCCCCGGTCTGGATGAATCGGGGTTTTTCTCAGAAGAGCAGAAATGTTAAGAGCGAGAGCTCTGCTCCCTATACCGGATCGGCGACAGACTCGTGTGACGTGGTTGTCAGTGCCTTATCTTCAACTGAGAAAAAAGCCTGGTCGCAGGACGGGATTGGTTTTCTTAATCCTGACGAAACGGTCGTACCTCTAACAAATCCGCATCCTTCATGGGTTAGGAGGCTTCTGACCGATGAGCTTGAAAGAGTTATGAATCTTCCCCCTAGGTCAGAAAACCGACGTGTCGGACGCCATGCCTCGCCGACTCATCCTTATGGTCCGACGTTTGTCGATCCTGTGAAGCCTCTTAGCGTGGTCTTCCTTGAGTTTTCTAGATAGGGCTTTCTGGGGCCTATTTCGGCAGATCCGACTCATCGAGTAACTCATGTTGGTAAGGCTTGTTTGTATCACAGACAGAATGGTCATAATACTAATGAGTGTGCTGATTGGCGGACAGTGCACCAGGCGTTGATGGACGATGAAGCTATTCCTAATCCTGATCGTGCCAATGTGCGGCCATAGTAGATTAGTTTGTTTTGTGTTTTCTCAGTGCTATTGCGTAGCCTTTTCAAATTGCTTTGTATGAGCGATGTCTCTTCAATTTATGTATTTTGGATGTAATGAAAACACATATGTTCTGCTTTATTTTTTTGATTTAAAGTCCTCCAAGGGGTTCGTATTGGGCCCCTTTGGGCCTGCGTAGGTGACTTTCGGGACGCTCGAGCTGCTGAATATTGCCCGGGATGTTCGATTTAGCTGATAGCCCGTTGTCTCTAACGGATGTCAATGCAGAATACATAAGTGGTTTGAAATGCTGCCACGTGAGCGAGGGCCGTGTAGGGCAACTTGTTTCAATTGTTAATAATGTAAGATCGTTGAGTGATGCCTGAGGCTTTCGACATGCTCGATAAGCCATTTAAATAACTTCGAATGATTTTTGAGCGAGGGCCGTATCGGGTAACTCGCTTTTTGGTCAATCGGTAACAATATGGGATTGTTAGGCGATTGCGGAGGCATTCGAGATGCTCGAGAAGCCTTTGTACAACATTCGATGTTTAGTTGAGCAGAGACCGCATCGGGTAACTCACTTTTGGTCAATCGATAACAATATGGGATTGTTAGGCGATTGCGAAGGCATTCGAGATGCTCGAGAAGCCTTTGTTCAACATTCGATATTAGTTGGGCGGAGACCGCGTCAAGTAACTCGCTTTTGGTCAATCGATAACAATATGGGATTGTTAGGCGATTGCAGAGGCATTCGAGATGCTCGAGAAGCCTTTGTTCAACATTCGATGTTAGTTGGACGGAGACCGCGTCAGGTAACTCGCCTTTGTTTAATCGATAACAATATGGGATTGTTAGGTGATTGCGGAGGCATTCGAGATGCTCGAGAAGCCTTTGTACAACATTCGATGTTAATTGGGCGGAGACCGCGTCGGGTAACTCGCCTTTGTTCAATCGATAACAATATGGGATTGTTAGGCGATGGCGGAGGCATTCGAGATGCTCGATATGGATAACCGATAACAAAACAAGCGTTTGATTTGATTAATCATAATTGGCTACACAAGCTATTGGTAGTGCTTTTTCAAAGTCTGGATATTCCAACTATTGTCGAAGACCGATCCGTCCAAAGAGGCAATTTTGTAGGCCCCGTTGTGTAGGACCGTGTGAAGTTTATAGGGTCCCTCCCATGTCTGTCCGAGTTTTCCTTTGGCAAGTGGTGATTGAGCGGCGGCAGCATCTCGAAGCACAAGGTCCCCGACCTGGAACGTGCGAGGTCGTACTCGTTTGCTGTGATATCGCGCCAGATTTTGTTTATGGGTCATGATATGGAGCAAGGCATTCAGGCGTTCTTCCTCGAGTCGCTCCCCGACCTTAGCGAGTTCTTCGTCATTACTGGCCTCTGTGTAGGTAATTTGTCGAGGACACCGAAGAATGACCTCAGTGGGTGCCATTGCTTCTGCCCCATAGGTCAGGAAGAAAGGAGTGCGTTCGGTGCTTGAGTGTGGGGTGGTGCGGGATGACCATAATACCGCTGGGATGTGGTCCGGCCATGCTTGTCCTTGGTTAAAAAGGCGTGCTTTTATCCCTCGCAGGATTGTTTGGTTGCTTACTTCGGTGAGTCCGTTGCTTTGAGGATGCACCACCGAGGTGTAACGACCTTTGATACCCCATTTCGTGCAGAACTCGCGGAATTGATTGCAGTCAAACTACCGCCCATTATCTGTGATGAAAGAATGAGGGACTCTGAATCGATATATTATTGCCCATTTTAGAAAGCTGATGACGTTGTCAACGGTTATCTTGGCGATGGCTTCTGCCTCGATCCATTTGGTGAAGTGATCGACCACTACTACTTTGAAACGCTTATGTGCTAAGGCTATCGGAAAAGGGCCGAGCAGATCAACACCCCACATGGCGAAAGGCCAAGGTGTGGCGATACTTTTGAGCGGAGCCGCCGACGCATGGTGAGTATTTACATGTACTTGACATGCCTGGAAATTACGAACTAGTCGCATTACATCGAAATCCATGGTTTGCCAGTAAAGTCCCTATAGACGGGCTTTCTTCGCAATTGACCGAGCACCCTGATGCGAGCTACACACGCCTTAGTGTATCTCCTTTAGACAGTGATCCCCTTCTTCCTCGGATATGCAACGTAACCAAGGGTGCCCGGATGATTTCCGATAAAGGAGGCCATTATGCATTGTGTATCGCCAGGATCGCCGAACAACGAGAGATGCCTACGTCCTATCTTCTAGCAGGGTTCCGTCTTCTAAGTACTTGATTATCTGACTTCTCCAGCTGTTTTCCGCTGCGTCCGCAGTGTCGATTTGTAAGGAGCAATGTGCTCGGATGGCTGGAGCCTCAGCGGTTTCAATAAGGGTTTGCGGGTCACTGGAATGCTCACCTGCTGCGAGAGCGGTGATGGCATCCGCCTCTTCATTTTATTCCCACGGTACGAGCGTAAGAGTGAAAGTGATTCCCTTGCTTTTGAGATCCTCGAACAGGGACTTGGCGAGCTCCAAGTATTGACACATCATCGGGTCTTTTGCTTTTTAAGTGCCGCTGACATGGCTGACGACGAGTTTGGAGTCTGAATAAATGGTTAGGTGCCCTATTACCATCGTTCTGGCTAGCCGGAGGGCCGCGATCATGGACTCATACTCCGCTTGATTGTTCGTGGTCGGGAAATTCAGTCGGATAGCGTAACGTAAGCGGAGGTTGTTGGGTCCCTGAATTGCGATCCCCGCGCCTGCTCGGCCCGGACCGCAGGAGCCATCTACGCTTATGGTCCATAGATTTCCGTTGACATTTTCTGCCTGGGTGGGGTCATTGGTCGACGACCCGATGAATTCGGTGAGGAAATTAGACAGCACTTGAGCCTTGATTGTTGTGCGGGGCTCAAAACGTAAATCGAACTAAGATAGTCGGACTAACCAATTGGTGATGCGACCGGAGACCTCTGGTCTCTGGACTGCCTTCTTGAGAGGGTAGTTAGTTCTGCCGATAACCATGTGTGCCTGGAAATATGGCCGCAGGCGCTCGGATGCTTGTGTGATGGCGAAAAGAGCCTTTTCGACCTCGGAGTACCGGATCTCTGCCCTTTTGAGTACCTTGCTCAAGAAGTAAATTGGATACATTTCCGTGCCTTCATCCTGAGTGAGAACCACTGCCACAGTTTCATCGGCAATGGTGAAGTATAGCTGTATGTCTCGTCCCTGCTTTGGTACTGATAGTAGGGGCGGCGTGGCGAGGAAAGTTTTGATGGCATTGAATGCCGCCTGATAATCCGTAGACCATTTGAAGGGATGATCCTTTTTTATTGCCTTGTAAAAGGGGAGACAACGCTGTGCCGAACATGAGATGAATCGTCCCAAGGCGATTACCCTTCCGTTGAGTCTCTGAACCCCCTGCAGGTTGCGGGGAGCGTTCATTTATAAAATTGCCTCGATCTTTGTGGGATTAGGCTCGATACCCTTCTCCGAGACCACGCACCCAAGGAACTTGCCGCTGCGAATACCGAAGAAACATTTTTCCGGGTTTAGCTTGAGGTTGTAATCCCGAAAAATTTTAAACACCTCCGCTAAGTCGCGTGGGTGGTCGCTCTCATTAGTGCTTAGGACGACCATGTCGTCTATGTATACTTGTACCGTCTTACCGATGAGGTGAGCGAACATTTTGTCTATTAATCGCTGATATGTGGCTCCTGCATTCTTCAAACCGAAGGGCATCATGTTGTAGCAATACATGCCTTCATGCGTTATGAAGGAGGTCTTTTCGGCATCGGCCTGGTCCAGAGGGATTTGCTGACAACCAGCGATGATATCAAACTGGGACAGGATTTTACGACCGGCTGTCTGGTCTAGAAGCTGATCTATGTTAGGCAGCGGGTAGGAATCCTTGGGGCATGCTTTATTAACATCCGTAAAGTCTACACACATGTAGTACTTTCCGCTGGCTTTCTTTACAAGTACAATATTAGAAAGCCAATCCGGATAGTGGACCTCACGAATAAATTTTACAGCTAACAGTTTCTCGATCTCTGCCTTGACAGCAGCTTGCTTGTCCTTCGCTTGCACCTGTTTCTTCTGCTTTAGAGGCTCGACGGAAGGGTTGATGTTCAATCTATGAGTCGCTTGTTCGGGTGAGACTCTTGTGATATCTTCGGTGCACCAAGCGAATACGTCCGAATGCTCCGCTAGGACGACCTTTATCTCGCTAGCTAGAGGAGGTGGGAGCTTGGTCCCAATCTTCAGTGTCTTGTTTTCCCTGACAGGGCAGTCGCTGACTGGTTCAATCGGCGTGGGATTGTACCCCCTCATATCCATCAGACCGTCCTCAAGGTAGAGTGTCGTCCGAGGTTGAGTCGCCTTCCATTGCAGTTTCTTGGCCAAGATGCGATCTTCTTGGACGGTGATCTTGCCGCCTCGACGCGGCAAAGTCAAGCATAGGTCGGAGATATCAATTGTAGCTTTGAGGCTAGCCAGCAGAGGTCTTCCGATAATGGCGTTATAGGTCAAGGGGATGTCCACTACCACCCATTCAGCGGTGTCCTCTACTTGTTGGTCGCTTTCAGAAAAGATCATCGGCAGAGAGATGACTCCCTTCACGGGGACTTCTATTTCTGACAAACCAGCCAGGGGAAAAGTTCCGGCACGGAGGGCCGTGTGAGTATTCTTCATAGCGCGGAGCGCTCTCCAGGTAAGCAGGTTCACCAAGCTCCCTGTGTCCACCAGCACCCGATGCATTTTATAGCCAGCGATGTTGATGGTGACTACGAGGGCCTCTGAATGGCTGGTCCGGAGTGGTGGCTGTAGCATCAGGGTCTGATCGGCTGCTTTTCTCTTTCGGGAGTTCTCCGAATGCGGACAGAGTGCAGGCGCTCCCTCTCCTTTGCCTTGGTCGCTTTGCCTCATCTGTCCGACCGGTGTCACGTTGCTTCGGGCTTTGTTCCCTCTGCCTAATGGTTTTTGGTGGTGCACCTTGCTCTGTGATTCGCTCGATCTCTTTCTATAGTTGATAGCAATTCTCCGTGGAGTGTCCGGAGGATTTGTGGTACTTGCAGTATTCCTTCTCGACGCGGGTCTTCCCTTTGTCCGTCGGTGGGGTCAGGTGTGCGTATCGGCGAGGCTGGTTCTGAGCAGTATAATGTACTTCCTTTCCACGGGATCGGTCCCCCTGCGCTCAAGGTTTTCCCGCTCGACTCGCGCTGGGAAAGGTATGGGGGCCTCCCTGCGTGCCCGGCCTTCGTCTCGTGCTTCTCCGGTCGGCCTGATCTTTTCCTCTTTGCGCGCATCTCCTCTGGCCTTGTCCCTTTCTGATTCCTCGTACCTTGCCGGCCGATCGCAGTCATCATATCGGACGAAGGTCTGTGCCATGGTCATGAGCTCCTCGAAAGATCGCGGCATCTTCCTGAAGCACTTTTGCTTTACACATGATGTCCTCGTCTTTTGAATATAGGTTGATAGTGCTCATGAAGGAGGCCACGTGGTCGTTTGGATCTTCAGTTCCTGAATATTGCGATAGGCGAGGAGCCTTCCAGTCTCGTGGGAACCTTGCCTCGATAATTCTTTGTACTAGCGGCGTCTTGCTGGAGGTGATACTTCCTCCCATGACGCCTCCGAGGGCTCTCTTATCTAAAAAATGTTGGATCTTCAGTTCCAATGTGTCTTCGCTGTTCACGGCCGTTGTCTCTTCCCGTGGTATGCCGCTCCCTCCGGCTGTGGCGGCACCGGCCCCTCTCCCCGTGGGTATCTCGGGTCCTAAGGACTGCCCCGGGGTCACACCTTCTCTTTGTGTCTCCGCTGCTCCTTTGAGGTATTGCCATATTTTGGCGTGTTCCTCCTGCAAGCTTCTCTGTTGTTCTATGATCTTCATCTGAGCCGCCGTATGAACAGCTTGAGTGGTTTGAAAACCTTGTATCACACTGAGGAGCTGTGTGGTATTGTAAGTTTCCTCTTCCTCCGGGCTTACCTCATCCATCAGCGGTGCCAGGTTTCTAGGGGAAATAAGGATGACCGGTGCGGATCGTTTTGCGTTCGTCATAGAGCTAGTTGCTCCAGCTTCCGGCGCTTCCGTTGGAGCGGACTCAGTTGGCGTTTGCATCTTGCTGGAGGCTCCGAGGTCACTTGTAGTCCACGCTCACCGCACCAAATAATTGGGATATGTGGAACAGTGATCCGGGGTCCCTTCGGGTAGGTCCGAGTTTCTTGGGGTCGTCTCTGTGCGGGGAGCGGTCCCTGGGAACACTCCGACGATCAAGACAGTTAGTAGCTCGAGAACGTCGGTAATCTATTGAAAATGAGATAGAGAGTATGTTACCCGATCCCTTTGGCTTCCTTGGTTGGTTTTATTTATAGTGAGTTGCCTTGGGCCTGTGAGGCTTCTGGCCCCTTAGCCCTTGGGCCGCTGGGCTTATTGGGCCCGAGTCATATTCCGAATCATATACTATACAAATTTAATACAAATATGTTGATTAAATTTGAAAAAGTAAAAGATAAGTTTTTCACATATATAACTAAGGGTTTTTTTTTTGCACTTTAATGTAGAAAAATAAAAGGAGAGACTAAACAATTGAATAATACAAAAGTTAAGGACCTTAAATTATATGTATGAACTTGATAACATTGTGATATTATCCCAAGGATCAAAAGGGATATTTGCTTAAAGAACGCCACGTGTTGGTCGCCTGGTACAGGAATTCCGCGGCGTATCGAAGTAAAGAGATCCAACGGGCGGATCACCTAGAACTTGCCAAGAGAGACCCGCTAGCGAACCTGTGAGGCGGATCTCCATAAGCTCTCAATCCGCCATGAGAACGGCTGAGCCGACCTTGTACTAAAGACCATTAATGAGCTATCAATTAGCTAACCGCCAACTTAAGGGTAACCAGTAACCGCCATTAATGGGGCATTAATGGAGACTTTCTAGTTACTGAGAGTTACAACTTCATGACTATATATAGCCTATGTCTCAGGCTATCAAGGTACACATTCACTTACCCTTTGTCAATTCAGTTTGCTCTCTTGTTCTTCCTTACTGACTTTGGCATCGGAGCTTCCCCCCGTCGAACCCAACGACGCCCCCACAGGGACGGAAGCTGATCAGAATTTCTCCACTAGTCATCAGAACTGACAAGTATAATAGGTAAAAACATAGAGACTAAAAAATTATTTACCACAAAATTTATCCTATGTTTTATTTACATAAAAATGAAAAAATTATTACTTTTCTGATTTTATTCTTTTTATTTCAATTTTATTTTATCAAAGTTTGTATTAAAATTTAGGGTAAATAATTTATAATGCCTTATGATTTCACATATTATACTAGTTGGTTCTGCTTTAAACTAAATAATGATAAAACTACTCTTCCTTATATTTTTTAATGCTAAAACATTTTTTTTCTATTTTTTTCCACTCTTAATCTCTCCAAATATATAGTATTTGTTTTATTAATTTTTATTTCATGGAAGTTTAATTTAGCGGTGTAGATTTTGTTTCATTAAAAAAATAAATAAAAATACCTTAAAAATTATAAAATTAGAAGTAGAACTATATAAAATTGTAAATATGAACTTTTTATATTTAATAAACTTTATGGATAAAATAAAAAGAAATATAATTTTATATAATATTCAATATTAGTTTAAGGTATTATATTAAATAATAGATAAAATGAGAACAAAAATTAAGAAAATAAATAATAAATTTATTTATATACTAATATGTATAAGTATAAAAATATTAGTGTATATATACTATAGAAATTTAATACAAATATGTTGATTAAATTTGAAAAAGTAAAAGACAAGTTTTTCACATATATAACTAAGGGTTTTTTTGCACTTTAATATAGAAAAATAAAAGGAGAAACTAAACAATTGAATAATACAAAAGTTAAGGAACTTAAAGTATATGTGTGAACTGACAAGTATAATAGGTAAAAACATAGAGACTAAAAAATTATTTACCATAAAATTTATCCTATGTTTTATTTACATAAAAATGCAAAAATTAAAATTCAGTGTGTAAAGAAAAATGAAGAGGTTAGCAAATGTTCTTTTACATATTGAATATTGCCTATTGTGACTATGAATTGAGTATTTACCTATTTTAAAAAGTTAAACAAGGAAAGATAACAAAATCTAATAAAATTTACATATATTGACTATTGACTATTAACTATGTCTATTCACACGTAACGACTCTTTTATTTTAAAATCTTATGTCTTATAAATAGGGGTTTGTATCTACTAATTGAAAAGTTTTCAACTATCGACTCATATCAATTTCTTGCAATTTCTTGTTTTATCTTTGTTTTTCAATATGTTTCTTAAGGATTTCTTTGGTGTTTTCAAATTACCAAGCCTTTTCCCTCAACCTAAACTGAATTGCATTAGATGTGTAAATCTAAACAAGCCAAACATCAATATGAGTTGTGGTGGATACCTTACTCGCCAGCCTTTGTTTGAAGTCACAAACGGATTTAAACTTCTTGCTATAGAGGCTATGGGAGTAAAGGAACGAGAGGATGCAGCTGTTCAGAAGTTGCAAACTAAAGCCGCAATTGTTATTCAGGTAACTGCAATAAGTTTATGTCATGTCCGTACTCAAATTTTTTATATGTAATTTGATATTAGATTATATAATATTTTGGACTTATTATTTGAATTTTAATTCTTTAGACCTAAAATAACATTTTTGGGTTTAATCAATTTATATTTTTATGTGTGATTTTAATAAGAATTGAGATTGGTTACGATGATTTTTTCTTTATGATCAAAATAATAAAGGTTCATGTTTTAAAAAAACCAATTGATTATTTGAGTTATTGATTAATTTTCAGTTCTTCATTGGACATTGAACAATTAATCGTTTTAATTTTTGATTTACTCCTAAAATAAAAATAAGTACGAAAATGATAAGGGAATGAATTAAAGAATAAATTGCTCGAATTGGAAGATTCGGAGCTAAATCGAAGAATTTGAACTAAATTAAAAGGTTATAATAAATTAAAAGGGGAATTATAGCGATCTAACTAAATTGGGGAATAAATTATAAACATTTCCCTAATTCTAGAGCCTCCTCTCAAGAAGATCATTTCCACACCTCGCTCCCCCTCTCTCTCTCTCTCTCATCGATACTGCTTCCTCACTCATCTCTCTCTGGTTTGGCTTCCTCCACTCCTCTCCATGGCTATTGAAGAGATGATTTCGTTCATCCCTGTCTTGGAAGAAAATCACTCCGATTCACTGCGGCTATCTCGTTTTGGGCGATTTCGAGTGTCTCCTTCTACTTTCGAGCTATTTCGGTGACTTTTACTCACTTGCATTAGGAGGAAATGAAGAGTTTAGCGTTGGTTCCTCGTAATTTGGGTTGTCCCCGGTATTTTGTTCGGATATATAATATATATATCAGTAAGTATACAGCTTTATGTTGAAGAGAAAACTATAATCAACTTGAAGTTGCAATTTGGATATGCTTTTAATTCTTCTCTTAATTATTGCAATTTTTATTGCTTTAAGTTTAATTTAATGGTGGTGCTCTCTGCTTAATTAATTGTTGCAGGGTTAATATATGAAAATTGATAAATAATATGAGCACCACAATTTTGCATAAATTAAATGAGAAAATAAAATGGAAAAAGTCATATGATTTTGGTATATTAAATTTCCGGATTATTTATTTTAATACAATATTTGTCAGAAAATATTGTATTAGGTTATAATTCATATATATATATATATATATATATTTAGAAAAATAGGTTCGACTTTGGACTCTTATGTTCGTTATTTGGTTTTCCTTTCATACCCGATGCCGTTTAGGGTCGGGTGTGACAGTTTATATAAATTGTTTGGAGTTTGTGGCATATCTGATTTGTCAAAAAATGCAGGCCCAGTGGCGTTGTCATAGAGCCTCTTTGTACTATAAGAGGCTGAAGAGAGGAGCAATTGTGTCCCAAACCAGATGGAGGGGAACAATAGCCAGGAGGGAGCTTCGAAAGCTCAAAATGGTCTGTATGCAAATGAGTATATCTTCTGGAAAAACTTTGGAATACTTGCATAAACATCCATTATGTTCTTTGATTAAAGATATGCTTATTCAATTCGCCTCCAAAAAAATTGCAGGCTGCTGAATTAGATGCAAGGAGAACTGAGGTACTCAGTAATGCAGCAAAAACCATCCAGCGGCGAGTACGAACTCATTGTGCTCGTAAACGGTTTATTGCACTGTGGAAGGCTGCTATACACATACAGGCACTTTGGAGAGGTGATTCATCTTAAAAACACACTCTGTGTATATACATATGTCACTCATAAATTTGTGTTTTCTCATTTTTTTTATAAATTTGAGTTTTCTAGGAAGACTTGCATGCAAAAATTTTGAAGGCATGAAAAGGGAGGCGGGTGCTATAAAAATTCAGAAGCATGTCCGCAGGTATGAAGCTAGAAAAGCCTACAAGAACCTACATGTCTCTGCACTTCTCTTGCAAACGGGTTTGAGAGCAATGGCTGCTCACAAGGAATACAGATTTAAGTTGCAAACTAAAGCTGCAACTATTATTCAGGTTATACCTGCAATAAGTTTACATTGTTTGGAGGCTTTACTTAACTGCAGAAATAATTAATTTCACATCAGCTTTGTGTGCCTGCAGGCATCAGTGGATTCTGAGAGACCAAGAGCTGGTGAAATCAAAGAGGAGAGACAGAAAAAAGTTGAGCAGCTTCAGGAATCTTTGCAGAGGTAATGTATTATGTTCAATTCAACCAATTATCTTTACTACGGGTAGAAAGTAAGCAAGTTTCCTTATGTGTATTAGGCTAGAAGGGAACATGCCATTGCCTATCGAAAGCACTAGCGCCTTTGATCAGATCATCCAGAGAAAAGGCCATGCTATTGATATGGATAGGATGCCCATGAAGAGGACTCTACCGGTCTCAAATCGGCTCAAACCAAGTTAGTTTGTTTACTACCCAAAATCCATTTATATTGATTTTTTAATATAATAAAATTAAAAATTTTAAAAATTAAATTATATCAAATAATCATCTATTCTAATAAATCAAAATATTTAACTTAAAATTTAATAATAATTTTCTAAATTCTTTTATATAAGAAATTATTTTTATATTTTTGAGGAGGAGGAGAAAGAGGAAGAAGCAACTATGAGAATTACACTAACCAATGCTTGACCATGCACCAACCATGGGCTTCTCTGTTGATTTATGGAATCAAGCGCATTGAAGGAAGGTCTTGGCCGGCTCCTATTCGAGGTAAATCGCCTCTTCAACTTTTAATTTTTGCTTACAATTTTCAATTTTCAATTTAGGATTTTATCTTTTCTTTGTGTGAGATGGTGTAGCTTGTTTAGGTCTATCACACTACTTGTCTTGGAAGTATTTTTTAAAAGTTTTCAATGACTCCATTAATTGTAATGCTGAATTTCTTTTTGTTGATTGGATAACTTTGAATTTTGGATCTTGTTACTTGCCGTAAGGAAGTTCACAAGACCCATGTCCGTTTTTATGGTCTACTTGAGTAAAAATTCATGTTGGATGCCTAGTTAAAGCATAAACGAAAATGGAAATGTTTTATTCTTTTGAGATTCAGACCTTTGTATTGGGAAAGCATTTTGTTTAGAGATTTGGATGTTGGGATTTGATCACAAGGATTAAAGCATGACTTGATATTCTTTACAGATTAGTGGTGAAAGAAAACATGTAGAAGTAGGGATGATAATTTTTAACTCCTAACACATGCAGCTCATGTAATGAACTAGTGGAAACTCAAAAACGTCTTTTATTTTGGTGTCCTTTTCCAAAGAATATATGGTTGCAGGTGCTTAGGAAATGCAAGATAAATAGGGTTGCGTACAGATGACATAGGGATTTAGCTGTCTTAGTAGAATAAGTGCAATTCATAAAAATAGAGTGGTAGTAGAGTTTGTTTTAGTGTAAATTGTATAATGATAGAAAGGGAGAGCCCATCACTAGTGGAAACCCTTAGCCTAGCTATCTAACCCATGGCCCTAAGGAGGGTAATGATTATTCTTGGAAGAGACACGTGGAGGGAATAATTGAGTTGGTGCTGGAAACGTATTTGCTGGGGAGAGAGTGCTGGTACAATTTGTTAGTTGTAAGGGTTGGCTGTACAGAGAGAAGGGGAGCTGTTTGAGAGATGCTTCTATTTTGTTTGGCTCTAGCTTTTGCTAAGAGAGAGGAAAGATTCATCCTTGGAGCATTGCTATTGTTCTTGTTTCATCTATATTGATATATTAATAACATCCGCACTCTTTGTTCTGTTTCTCTATTATTCTTCTGCTGTGCTTCTTTTCTGTTTTGTTGTTTGGTTATTTAGAGTTTGAGTTCTATCAAGTCGGTTGTAACAGTTCAGTAGTTATTTGATTTTCTTGGCGCAAAAATTTTGCTTTATTGACCAAAATAAATAGCATGAATGGTTATTAGTTCCATTAAAACCATTAAGTGAAATAAACTAAGTTAAATGTTCTGTCTGCATTCCGTATGAGAACTTTAAATTGATAGCCAAGGCCCAAATTGTCATGGATTCCATTAAAAGTTTCGAATGGAGTAAAGTAAGTTGCATTGTAGACTCAAAACTTCCAATTTATGTGCATAAATTTTTAAATTGAGAGCTAAAGCTGACCAAGGTTTGTTAAAAGACTCTCTTAGCACTCTAGTGCTTGCTTCAGAGGCAAGTCTAGAACATTTTCAATTTACTTAACTAAGGCTAAAATAAGTGCACTTTTCTTCATATTCTCCTTTTCTTATGACCAAATATGTTACTTATTATCCGTGTTTTGAAAACCGGACCGGACCGGCCGGTTGAACCGCGAACCAGTCAAGTGTCCGGTCCGGTTTTAGCTATACAGGTTCAACTATATTAAACCGCATCAAACCGCGGTTGAACCGCGAACCGGTGTTGAACCAGTGAACCGGATTGACCCTGGTTTTTTGCCATTTTTTGAAAAACATATTGAATTAAGGAAAAAATTTAAAAATTAGGTAGAGAACAACCTCTTTAATAATTGGTGTTAATTAATTTAATTTTAATTTTAATATTGTGTTAAACTATGAGTTTGATTTTAGATGTGTGAATTTTTAATTAATGTGTTAAATTAAGGATTGGTTACCGATGTGTGAATTTTTATATTATCTGTATGAATTTTTAATTTTTAATTAATATGTTAACTTAAGAATTGTTTATTATATGTATGAAATTTTTAATTTTATGTTCAATGAAACATCATTTTATTTTTTATATATATATTTATTTATTTTTTTATCCGTTTGAACCATTCCGGTTGAACCGATTGAACCTATTGAACCTTGAACCAGTTGTCTCACCGGTTCAACGTCCGGTCCGGTTTTCAAAACATTGCTTATTATGAATTATCATGTCTTGTTTTTTGAAGGCCGCCTTTGGATTCATGCTGCAAGTAGAGTTCCAGAGGAAGCTACAAGTAAAGCAATGGAGGATTTCTACAGGGAAATCTATGCAGTGAATGGAATTACTGATGTTAAGTTTCCTGAACATTATCCTGTTTCAAGACTTTTAGGTACTTGGTTTGTTTCATCTAGATGAATTGTGTTCATGAAATGTGCTATCCTGGCTTGATGCTTCCCTGAGTCATTACATGTTTCTAAACATGGGTGCTTTATGACCTTCTTCTACTGGTATTCATTATATATATGGTATCTAGTATCTAGCCATCTATAGATGCTTTGTATGTGAATTATATGTCGTGATTCAAGCCTTGAATTGTTGTAGTTCATTCATTTTGATTAGTTCTAATCTTTTGCTACATGAATTGTAAAATCATTTTGGGAACTTCCTTTCCTATTGTCTGTTAGCTCTGTCTTTCATTTGGTTCAAACTTTTGATAAATTTAATAATATGTTTATGTATTTTATAGGATGTGTTGAAGTGGTCGGCTGTGTTAGAGGTGAAGAAGTAGCAAGCTGGGAGGCGATACCTGAAGGGGTAGGCAAAAATTCGAGTTTCTGACATTTCTTTTAAATCCATGCACTTGGTTTCTTTAATTGATAAACTGTAAACTATGTTCCCTGATTTGGGGCTTTTCTTTAACCTGCAGGTAAGGTTAGAGGGACAAACAGATTTTTGCTGGCTTTGTGAACGGCCGCAGGTGCGCCCTCTGCACTTACCCTGACTTTTGGAAGTGTTCTTATTTGCTACTTTCTACTTGCTCCAATTTTTATTGATCTTTTGTTTTTCTTTTTCAGAAATTGCTAGTTCCATTTGAGATGCGAGGCTTCAAAGGTGTTTATAATTTGGGAAGGAAGGTATGTGCTGTAAAATGAATAAATTTGGGAAGGAAGGTATGTGCTGTAAAATGAATAAATTTGCATCTAGTTATTAATACGATGTTGTGCAAGTTTGATATTCATGCAAGGTTTGTACCTTTGACAGATACACGAGGCTGCAGTTAGAGGTCTGACCCCAGTGAAAGGTCCAATGCCAGTAAGATTTCCCCTTCCAAATCCTTGTGATCCTTTTTCCTTAAAACCCGGGTCTATATCCAAGACATCACCTCATAAATCATCTCAAGTGGAGAAGTCATCAAGTCTTAGTGCAGCAATTGCTGGTGCTCGTGCAGCAGCTACCCAGTTCAGCAAGAATGATCAAAATCGCCTAATGAATAATACACAGAATAACAGTTCTAATCCCAGAAGCAGTGGCCAAGTAAAAAGCAAACCACGGGATAGCTTAGATGAAGTTCCTAATGATGAATCTTCAGCGCTGAATGCTGCTGAGCGAAGCCATCACATCCAGGATCCGGGAGCAAGTAGCCATAATCGAACTCGTGCTGATAGGAAACAGACTGTTGGAGCTTCTCCTAAGGTGTGAACTTTGTTCAGATCACAATTAGCGCTTTTTGAAAGAAAAAATAGATTAATGTTAAACCTTTTTTTTAATATGCGCCTGATTGCTCAATTCTTTGACAATGATCTCCAGATTTTTGCTGCAGCAGTTAAAGGGCTGAAGCTTTCCTGAATCATGTTGGTTCGTGCTTTACGTGCTAGATATGTTGAAGCAAAAAGGGGCACTGAGAAGTCGATTACAAGTTGCAGATGTTCAGATCAGTTGAGGATCCAAGTTTTGCTTGTCATTGCTTCGCTGTCATACTTGGTATCACCTGTACGTGTACACTAGTCTAAGGCTGTTCATGTATCACCGTGATTTAGTTGTCTCGATAGTCTAGTCGATACATTGTATTGATAGAAACTAATAGATAGTCTAGTCCATGTTTGCTAGTAAACCTATTTATGCTTTACAAAGATGAGTTCTTTTTTTCTTCTTCTTTTCAAGCTTAGATTTCAATCAATTAATATGAATGAATTTACTTATTTAAGCATCACTTAGTTCGTATATTATCTTAACATGCACAGAGTTATAATCGAAGGCAGAAGGATGCACTCTAGAGGTAAGGGCACTTCTAGGATGCAATGCAATTTGTAGGGCATATCATTTTTCTGGCTTTTCTAAGACCAAAACAACGTCTGGATAAGCTAAAATTAATAAAAGTAGCCCAAACGGTTGGTTGGGTTGTCTTTATCTTATGTTTCTATCCTACCCAAACCAAAGCACGTTTTAGACTGGGTTTCAAATTTGCATCAGGATACTGTCCAAATCAATGGGAGCTTTTATAATCTTAAATAGTTACAGGTAGTTCCAATGAATTCCATATTGTCACCCTTTTTGGTTGATGGTCTGCTTAAAAATTCTGCAGGAGGCTAAGTGACGGGTTCAGTATTCACTAACAGAGAATGTTTGGGATGCTCAATTGATATTTTTAAATTTGCAGAAAAAATTGAAGTTCTGTACACAGCTTCCCTGGAGTTTTCCGCAATCAATGGATCCTGTCATTACTCCTTCTAGTGAATTCATTTACATAGTAGAGATAATTCCCAAAAGATGCTTTAATACCAAACAAAAGCAGAGAATATGAAAAGGATACACACTAAGGAACACTTGGATAAAAATCAGACTTCAACTAGAACCAGGGTGTAGGATAAGGTCATGTAATCCGCTTGATCTTGTCTGTTGCAGATCGAGTCTGTCAGTGCCAGGCTCAAAGCTCTGGTTCATTTCCGGTTTTAGGCATCAAGGGACCTAATTCCTGAATCTGTATGCAAGAAGCTTGAGACTGCATCTTGCATCAATAAGCAACAAAATAGGAATTTTTCTGTCTTGGGAAAGTTCAAGTGTTTCCAGGCCATAATTTAAGTGAAAATCCATGATCACTAATGTTGCCTCCAGACAAACTTCTTAATCTCTGCCAGAACTGTCTTCTGCTTCCTGTTCTCAGAGGCCCCGAACTAGAGTGCCTCGTGAAAGACCCGAGTTCTTGATCCTCGAGTCCCACTGGTGTACTGAATAAATCAGATGCTGATAAAGGAAGTTGATGATGGGAATGTGAAGCTTCCATAATATCACCTGAAACTCTTTTGCTCTTGCTATCTACATAGGTCAGAAGATTCTCTCTGCTCAAACTTCTCGGTGCATCCTCTTTTGTTTCGTCAAACTCATTGCACACAAGTTTCAAGGCCTGAACTACTTCACCCATGAAAGGACGGTGAGATACTTCGGGTTGCACGCACATTGATGCAATTGCTGCTACTTTAGATACAGTATCATAAGAGACCGCATACTTTATGGCTGGGTCAACCATTGTTTCTAACCCTTCCTTGCTTGTGAGGAGCGGACGAGCATAAGCAACAAGATTTTCTTGACCTGGTGGTTGGGAGAAGTCTACAGGTTTTCGCCCGGTTAGGAGTTCGAGTAGGACTACGCCATAACTATAAACATCACTTTTCACAAGCAGATGCCCTGTCATTGCATACTCTGGAGCCAAATAGCTGAAAAGAAGAAATCGGTTAATAAGATAGGCTTCTAACTGAAAAAAAGAAGAAGTATAAACGTAGAATCGTTTGAATACCCAAAAGTTCCCATAACATGTGTTGAGATGTGCTTGTTTCCCTCTTCCATTGCTGCTCGTGCCAAACCGAAATCTGAAACTTTAGGTGTGAAATCATGTTCTAACAAGATGTTACTGGATTTGAAGTCTCTGTGTATCACTCTAGGACTTGAGTCTTCATGCAAATAGGCCAAGCCTCGTGCTGCACCGAAGGCAATCTTCATTCGAGCATCCCAGTCTAGTGGATCAGTTTCCTTATCAATTCCTGGACAAAACCAAAAACATAAGTTCAGAAAACGTTTCTCAGCGAAAAATAACAAATGATGATTTCAAACATTTAAATATCAATTTGAAAGCCACATATAGAGTGAGAAGCAGCTACAGAAATTTGTAAGGTTTTATGTTCACCATGTAAATGAGATTCAACACTTCCATTTGGGATAAGCTCGTAGACTAGGCACCGTGCGCGCTCCTCTACGCAAATTCCAATCAATTGAACTAGGTTTCTGTGATGTAGACGGCTAAGCATCTCAACTTCTGCCAAGAATTCACGGCTACCATGCTGACCTTCTCTCTTCAAAACCTTCACAGCAACCATCTTTCCATCATCCAACTTACCACAATAGACAAGTCCGAATCCTCCTTCTCCAAGGATCTTTGAAGAATCAAAGTTATTTGTCGCCCTCTCTATGTCATTAAGGGAGAAAACCTTAGCAGATCCTGCATATGTCATTGCACCAGAACTGAAGGACATTGATGCGGAACCAGGTCTGTTCCCAGCAATCACGGGCCCACCTGTCCCTGCCAAGTGTAGAAATCAGCATACACCGCAAATTGACAATGATTAGTAATTACAGTAGCAGGAACTTGCAAGTTAAAATGGAAAAATTAGGCATCTCAGTTGAAAATCAATGATCAAAATGATGGTACCTGGCGGCTTTGCAGGGGAGGTATGTAAAGTTTGAGGAACTTCCAGAGATTGGTGAACACAAGTTCCACATTTCAACAGAAAAAGCCAAGCAATTGCCATACATGTAAAGAGGGCAGCAAAACTGGAGAGAACTATAAGAGCTATCATGCCTCCACCAAGCCGGTCATTGCTTCTCCTTGGCACATTAACCCCTAAAGGTTTAGCAGGCCTTCCTTCGTTGTCATGGCCCGGATAGGGTTTGTTATCTATAGTAGAAATGCTCATAGGTGAAGGTGGAGAGGGAGGAAGACCTGCAGCTTGTAAGAGCTTCAAAAGTGAGAACTGATTACGAAATATGGAGCTAAGGTTCCAAAAGCATATAGAGAGAAAATAGGCAACTTGAACTCCATCTATTAGCCGGCTTTGAAGTAAATGACATAGCAAGAAATTGGGGTTATTTTATGGAAATGTTTCACTAGAAGATCACTTTGTGCTAAAGTAAAACCTTAATTATTCTATTGCAATGCCGTTAAAGTCATAAAACCTACATTTCAGCCTATAAGAGCTCGGAAACATGTCTCAGACCAACCACATCAACAAGTATACCATTTCATCTATAAGTAGCCATGTTAAACAATATATTTAGGACAACAAAGTTTCTAAAAGGGAATATAACTAAAAATCACTCTTCAATTTTTCAAATTGTATGGCCTCTTTCAATAATTACGAATGCAAATCAAGATTGACAAATTCAAATTCTCTTTCTGATATCCTATTGGCCGGAATAAGGGATTTCAAACTTTAATAGTACTGCAATAGAACAAATAGAAGATTTATGGCACAAATTCTGACTGTAACATCTCATAAATTCAATGACCGTCGGTTGGGTGGTGATTAAAAAATGCAGAGCCTAGTGTTGAAAATTTTATACTATCTGTAAAACATTCAAGAAGGATCAAAATATAACCTGGATAGTGAACATATAATACTTCGTAGGTACCAAAGAGGGAAGGCTTTATGAGAACCTGTTTGTTCCATAATTTCTTGTAGATTGAAAATGCAGTAGCATCAGCAAATTTTACACCCCCTGGTACCAGATTGATGAGAACTATGCTTTTCTCTAGCTGTTGAGTAGCCGCATTTGCTCCCATAATGCGAACTTGACTATGATTTAGTGCAACACTTGCTCCAATTTCCTCAGCAAGCTCTGACACCAAAGTAAAAAATGTGTATATTGCAACACCAAGTTGGAGTTTGACTTGAATTGGCCACACGCACCCACAAAATGTCCCGGGAGGTGTATAAGTCAGCGGGTCTGAGCACGTTATTGATGGACAATCTGCAAGATAGATGAAATTCATGAGACACGGATATGCTTAATAGACCAGGAAAATTAAACTAAACAGCAAACGCATCATATATTGTGGAAAGAACCGATAACATGGTTACCTTCATTAGGAGGTGGAGGTGGTAAATGCATAATTTGTGACGTCTGGGGAGCCTTAATCTTCTTCAAGTGGGAACCCAATGGAGATGTTGCAGGAGGATGAATTGGCACTTGCAAGGCGAAAACATGATCACAATTATTTGTTCGATTATACAAAGTAATAGAATGGTCAATCAAATACAGATAGAAGTCTTGACATACTATTAAAATGACTTGATTGGCCAGTTGGATATGATGCAGGTGCAAGAGAATTCCAGCTTATTGGTGAAGGAGATGGAGAATGAAATGAATGGCCCGAAGGAGCTACATTTTCCGTAAGAAATTTTAGTAACTTCCATATAGAATAACATAAAAATTGATTTGACATTTCAACATTTTATCATCAAAGAACCAAACCTATCTGATCGTAACTCGGTGGAGGAATAAGATGGGATGGATTGGAAATTCCCTGGTGATTCCTAGTGTGATGATGATTTCTGTGAGGTGAAACTGAAGGAGGATACGCAGGACTGTTCATCCACTTCTTTACAGGATTTCCAAATTGTATTGAAGGTGGAATCGCAATACTCGAAGGAGCTACAACAGGAAAGGGTTTGTGCTTCAAAATTTACAGTATATCCATATCCCTTTACAAGTGGAAGACAATGATAGATTATTCTCCTACCATTAGTTGGAAGGTGATCCACAGAAGAGGAAACATGATACCGTTTGTTATCCGGTAAAGTGCTTAGCTTTCCATGTCTGCTCCAGCTAAGGCTAGAAGGTGCTTGTTTAGGAGCAAATGCAGGATCTGTAGCAATAAGGGTATCAAAATGGGTTTTCGTGTCATAATGGTGTCATGTGATCTATAAATTCCACATAATTAACTTCTCTGTAAATCACATTGTTGTATCAGAAATTGATAGCCCTATGTAGCACTAAACAACAACAACAACAAAGCCTTAGTCCCGAAATGATTCGGGGTCGGCTAACATGAACCATCATATAAAACCGTGAAATCAAGTCGTGTCAGCGACACAAATTCGCTCCCTCCACTCCGTCCTATCCACTACCATATTTTCCTCAATTCCCAGTAAACTCATATCACTCTCGATCACCCTATGTAGCACTAAATATAAACAAAATCTAAAATCCATAGTTATTAAAACAGTGCTTTAACAGTGCCTAAAGCATTAACTAATGTTTGGTAAAAAAGACAAAAACCAAAAAAAAAAGCTTCATAACTTTACATTAACCTTAAACACACTGTTTAGCAGGCTTCATCTAGATTACAACAGAAAAAGAAAGTGCAAAACATCTAATATTTCCAATTTCAACTCAGTGATGGCAATTCATGAAAACAGAACTGAAACTCAGGATTGTGGAATGTATCAACCAATTATGCAATAAACCCCAATAAAATGTAGGGATCATAAATGATTCAAAGAAAAAACTAAAAGATCAAACACATTTACCTGCAGATCCAAGAACTGATAAAGCACATAAGATCACCAGCCAAAACCCCATTTTCAGACCTAAAGCAACAGAAGATCAAACTATAAGAAATACGAAGCGAAGAAACTGAAAATTATACAAAATTTGGGAAAGCAAGAGATGGGTATTACTTGAAGAAACAATAAGCGCAAAAAGAAACTAAAAGAAGACCCACATACAGTAGAAGAGAAGTAATAATGAGAAGAGGACATGAGAATTGAAAAAAACAAAGAATAATTAGGTAGAAAGAACCTAAATTGTACTTCTCCTCTTATACAAGTATTGTTTGTTCAGTTTGCAGAGATAAGAGAATGCAAGAAGAGGAAGAAGAGAATACTTGATTTTTTGTTAGATTTCTAAAACTGATCAAGCATAAAGGAAAGTACTTTCACCTTTAATGGACTAAGAGAGTGACATTTTGAGCAAGAAGAAGGTTGGTAGGTGGAGGAAAAAGAGTAGTTTTAAGTGTGAAATTCTTCTTTCTTTGCATAAAAAAAAGACCTTAATGCATAGGTGATATCTTGGTTTAAAGCAGGGGTGATTAACAAATGTTAAAATCCGGGAATTTGAAAATCTCCAGAATTATAACTCATAAATTTAACGAAATAATTTAATTTGGTCCTAAATAAAAAGTCTAACAGCTTATATGGTTTTGGTTTCTTTTGTTGGAATATTCGATCCGGTTTCAGAATCCTCAACATATTTACTCAATGATATTATGAATATGAAAAGCTACGTAATAGTAGCTATTTGAGTTAACGGTACAATTCAGTTTGGTTCTAAAAAATCAACCATTTAATTTAATTTTGGATCTTTTTATTCGGATATTCGATCTGATTTAAGAATATTTAGGATACACGCTCAGTCCTAATTTAAAGTTAAACTCTTTAATGGAATTCTTTGTTAGCTATAAAAATAATAAATATTATTATGTTGAAGCATTGTGGCTATGGTATCTTCCATTTGATTACATTACATGATTAAAATGTTTGTATACTTTTATGGTATTAGGTGTACTTTGACTTGTCTCTACTTCTAAATCCACCTTTTCTATGCATTATATTTGACAATTACTTCTACTAAACTAATCATGGTGCTTTTGAAAAAAACATGGTGCTTTTACTTTTTGTTTTGGTATATTGTCCAATCATTTTTGGCAAAAACCATCCTTAGCCCCCCATCATTCCATGAATTCAACTTTTAATCTTTTATTTCAAACACATTAAACTTATGTTATTTATTTACTTTTAACACATTTGGTTTTATTTACCAAATTAGTTAATTGTAATACATCACACATTTCATTTTTTATAGTTTCTAGAGTCACCTTACATATATTTCTTAAAAAAATACTTCCTAATAAAATGCAAATTTCAAATGATAGCCAAGTTTTATGTTTAAATGAGTTCACTTTTATGATCATTCAAAAAAAAAATTAATTTGACTAAAAATAATAAATTAAAGACTTAATATATTGAAACAAAAGATTATAACTATTCTACCAAAAACAATGGTTAGCAATCTTAGAATATTCTTTGTCATCATTTTTTCTTCTTATTGTATTGATTTTTTTTTAAAGCATAAGGTGTCCAAAGCATACATGTGCCACTTTAAGAGATAATAATAAGAGTTATTTTTAGATCTTATCTATTTGTTTTAACGTTTAGGTGATTTCTTGACATATCATGAGGTTTCTTATATTAAGTACTAATCGTGAGTTCAAATCTTCAAAACTATATTCATTAATGAAATTTTAATACACGCTAAGATGAGATTGTGTTGTATACCGTTTAAGTTTAAGGGATATTCGGGACATGTTAATAATAAAAGTTATTTTTGGACTTTACCTATGAAGTTAAACTTTTAGGCAAATTAATTTCTTGACAAGCACATAAGGAATACCTTAAATCAAACCATATCCAGGTTAATCAATATTCAAATGTCTATGTTGTTGAAGAAATTTCTGATATTTGCAGTCTGAGAGGTGAAATGATTTACATTTTCTCTTAATAATCTATTGTTAATATTCTCAAATGCACTAGAATGTAAATCAAGTTAAATTAAACGTCAAAAATTTTGCAGCACGAATATGATCTACTGTTAATACAAATTTATGACAATTGAAAAAAAATAATCAAATAAAAATTAAGAAAACAAAATGTAGTCTTTGAAATTAGTTTTAGAAAACAAAACAGATGATAAGATGAAAACAGTCGAATAATTAAATGAGACGAGCTCAAAATTACTCATCCATCTTAAAATGAACTACTACACTGTTTTGTAAACTGACATTTTAATATTTGTATCTCCTTTAATTTGTTAAAAAGATTTCTCCTATAACTAATGATGCGGACATCTAATCGATTAGATGAAAGAGCGAGTGGTGGAAAAAGTCGGATCAAAAGGGCAATATACTAAAACAAAGGAAAAGACATTTGCTGAAAATTGATTCCACATGCGGTGTGGAATCAAAGTTTTCAATCAGAAGTTTCAGCACCAAGACCATATGTCGTGCGGATTTGAAATTTCAGCAGCTCTATTTTGATCATGAAATCACACATGTTACACCATTAAGGATATATTTGTCTGTCATTAATAATTACGACTGCATATTTTGACAGTTTATTTGATATATGTGCGGTGACAGATGAGGTGAAATTGATGTAGATGTATTTTTTATGTCATTTGAAAAATATAAAAATATATTTGACTGTTTATTTGATATAGGAGTACATTTTTTTGCATGAAAGATTGAGACGCGATTAAGTGGCTAGACATCCCAACTAGGTTGGCACCCCTAACACACCAAATCAACCCGAAATATTATTAATAAAAAAAGAAAAATTACAAAGGGAGGAAAAGAAAGATAAAAAAGGTTCAAAAATAGAAAAATTAAGGAAAACGAACATGAGCAACATTACATAGGTCGTCAAAAACAGACGATTGATAAAAATGAGGAGCCGAATGACACCATGTAATAGCCGAAGCTGTTTTGCCAAAACGGACAAGTTGATCTGCCGCCTGATTGCCCTCTCGATACATATGAGTGATTCTGCAATTCATATTCGAGAATCTAGATAAACATTGAAGTCAGTCTTGTCTAATTTTCCAATGGGCCATGAAAATCTTTCTGTTTAGCATATCCACCGCATATGCAGAGCCCGATTCAATCCAAAGATTGTGCCACCCCCGTTCTCAGACAGATTCTACTACGAAAATAATGGCAAACAGCTCGGCAATGTGCGCATAGGAACTAGAGAGGTTAATAGCATAGCAGCCAATAACAAAACCACGAGAATTTCTGAAAATCCCACCAGCTCCGGCGATACCCGGCGCACCGTCCGCCGCACTGTTGGTATTAACTTTTATCCAGTCCGACGGCGGTGGGCACAAGCGAACAATGATAGGGTCCGGCGGAGGCCTAGCACCGCTCGGCAAATTGACAATCCATTTTGGTTCCTGAATGTAAAAGTGAAGCCGATTCTGAAGGAATTGGATTGAAGGGAGATCATTTTCAAAAATAACTATATTTCTGATGTATCAAATGTATCAAACAGCAGTTATAGAAGTCAAATTCCACAATTTTCTCATAGAAATATGTAAGCAGACAGCTCTAATCTCCCGGAAAAGACTCCCAAAGGTCAGTATACTACTACGGTGTATGCCGAAAACAGAAAAGATTGCATAGATTATTTGACACCGGACACGTAACGAAAAGATGATCAATTGATTCAATATGACATTTACACAGTTCACCTCTCGAAATAAGTGAAAAACCGCGTACCTATAAATTAGTTTGCACCGTATATAGTAATAATTACTAAGAACACCCACAATCGATTTCACTAAGTAATACAAAAAAAATTGAATTAATGCATTCGAGAGAGGTGAGTTAAATGAGGAGAGAGGTGAGCTGATTGTGATGCGGAAGAGAGGACAAACAATCATCCATCCTATGTGTGGAACAGCAGTGCACTTGCGACTGAGATGTCGCCAGCTGAGGAGCGTGTGATACAAGCACATTTAAAGCGTGTTTCAACTGCAATATGTGACTGATTCACTTTTTTTTTTTAATCAAAAAAGAAAAAGAGTTTAATATATCCGGTTGTGTTCACCAAAACATTATTTCTTATATTATATTTTCATATATCAGTTGCAATGCTCTTGAATTTGAAAAAAAAAAATTATATATATATATATATATAACGGTAACTTTTTAAATTTTTTAAAAAATTCCTTATAAATACCCAACCCATTTACACAACTAAAACACACCTGAATACTATATTTTGCATATTTAGATGAATGGATAAACGTCAACGTAGCAAAAAATTCTCGCAGAAAAATCTGTATTCCGATTCTTAACACCCTAATCCTTTCCAAATGCCAAACCGAAGTACATCGAACATGCAAATATCTCTCATGAGGGGTTCTCCACAACCCGTATTTCCTCATAATCACGGTCATTTTATGTCAAACCCTCACAACATCTACCACCCCGATATCCATTACGCCAATATAACCCAATTTAATGATATCCATTCGTGCTTTTATGTATTTTTTTTCGTTTTTAAATCTTGTATTTTATTCCGTTTCGTATGTTGCGTGTTCTAATGTCATTGTTTTTTTTATCGTCCCTTGTTTCGTGCTTTTAATGTAATTTCCTAGTTTTTAAATCTTGTATTTTATTCTGTTTCGTATTATCGTGTTTTATTTCAATAAAAAAATATCGTTTTTGATATATGTTATTTTTACAATTAATTATATTTTTTAATTAACTATTTCGGTTCAAAATAATTATAGATATAATTGATATTTATTTTTTTAACTAATTTATATATTAATAGAATTATTTAGATTGAATGATGAAATAATTAGATTAATTGTTTGGTGGAAAGAAATAATAATTTATTTGAAATGTGTAAGAGTTTTATGACAAGTGGATCCTATCTAAAAAAAAGTGATATAAATGGATGTAATGAAGAGGTAGTTGAGTGTATTAGATTTTTTTTTTGAAAAAGTGAATTTTTTTTTTTTGATATAATGCAATAAAAGTATATCACCCATTATGGGTGCTCTAATAACGTATTGTTAAAAATAAAAAATATTAAGTTAATCCGTACGCATTAATATGATTTGATCGATTTTACAGTAAGAGTGCAAAAACATGATGTACAAAAACCAAGAATTAATGATGATCTGTTTGAATTAGATTATGAAATAAAATAAAATCAAGGAAAGGCCGACAAATCTTGAAGGGATTGATTTTGAGAGAAGTTTGTAATTTTATTGTAAAATCCAAATAAAAATTGGACATACATGAGTTGGTCCCACCTAAAAGTTGTTGGAGGCAACCCAGGAAAACACATGTGCTGATTTTTATGAAGAATGGTAGTACTGCGGTTACCGATGTTCAATTCAGTTTACACGTGTCGGTGATTTCGCTTTTCCAAAAAGTTTAGAGTTTTTTTAAATGAAAAAGAAACTTACCGAAGTTTAAAAATATAAATAAAATTTGTTTAATAAAAATATAAATATATATTAAACTATAAATAAAATAAAATAACCATCAACCGAAAAATAATTATAAGAAAAATAATGAGTATGCTAATTATAGAACAAAACTGTGGGTTTATTTTTTTATTATTAAATTTGATAATAGAAAGAAAATCATATTTGATTGGGAAGAGAGAAAAAAAAAAGAGAATCACTAATTTCTGGAATTATAAAACCAACGTTAGCGAATGATCTTTAAAAAAAATTAACAAAGCAAATAAATTATTATAATCCTATTTCATACCATAAATTTATCAAATCAAATATCCCTTATGACTTTATAAAATTTTCACTATTTTATTTGTTGGAATTGATTCGATATGGATCCAATTAGACCCGTCCGAAATGGAACGGGTCCAAACCCAATACGAATTAGGGTTAGGTTATCTATTTATTCAGTATAAATAGAAATCCTTCCGCTGCAAATCAAGAACGGGATCCGCGCTACAAGAGGTAACCCATAAACTCGTTTACTTATTCGGATAAATATATATGTTGTGAATATATGTTTATCCTGACATTGGTATCAGAGCCATTGGATCTAGTATTCCGTCTTTACCGCGAATCCGTTTGCGTTTGAATCTTTTTTGAAAGATTAAAAATAATTCATTGTTATTATTTTTTTATGATTATACACTGGAATTGATTGATTGCTTGATTAAATTGAATTAGAGTTCGATTTAAACGTTTTTTACTCAATTAAATCCGTTTTAGGTTTCTGTCACCTTCTGATTTTTCGTTCCGCTCGTCAAATCTAAAAACCGACCACACCATCGAGTCCAGAGACCCCGAAAACCCTAGGTTCCATATATTTTTCATCGCCGGAATCGGCCGGAAAAGCGGCGCGTGGCCTTCACGCGCCACTTAGGGGGGAGAAAATGCGTGTCTCCCCCCAGACCGCCATGCGACAGGCGCTAGTTGGCCAGTTGGTGCCGCGCTGACGCCAGCTGGACCAACCAGCGCGCGCCACGTGGTAGAGGCCCCTCCACACGCGCCAGGCGCGTGTGGGCGCGTGGGGCCTCTTCCCGTGACCAATTTTTTCCCATTTTTTACAGAAACACGTTTCTGAATTTTTCTGATTTTTTTTTGGTATTTTTTCAAAAATTTTGGATGGGCAGTTTATACAATCTCTTTTAATTAGGGTTTTCGGGGAGATGCCTAAAATGTTAAGGAGATCTGTGATTCGTTCCTTCCCTCGCCCGTTCCGTGTAGGAGAAATTCCCTACATGGAAGAGATGAAAGATTTTTATGTTGGTTAAATGAACCATTTTTGTTTTTGGTGTGGTTGTGGATTTAATTTTTGGAACAAATTTTTTCTTTGGGGTTTATTATTCTAGTGTTATAATTTTTGTTAGGATTTCTATTGGAATTTTTGTTTTCTAATGGATTTTTTTAATAAAAAAAAATTTCAAATATGTTTGGATAATTTTTTATTTATGGTGTGATTATTCAAATATGTTTGGATAACCATTGGGATCCTAATTTAATTATTATTCGATTTTGATTGGATAATTTTTGGTATGTTGGATTGGAATTGATGAGCTTGAATAATTTTATGTGAGCATTTAATTGCGATTTATTAAATCAGTGATTAGTTATTATTGATTTAATGATTATCTTCGACCTTAGTAGTTAAGATTAGTCAACATTAAGATCGAAATAATAAATCAAAAGTCATCTTAATTCCTTACAACAACCATTTTTTTTGTAATAAGTTGCAAAATCGTTACTTGTGAGTAACAAAATTCTCTAAGCATTAATGTATCTAATTAGTTGGATCTAATACTAAAGTGTAAAGGGTAATTTGAGCCACTTCGGTCTCATTTTCGAATCGAAATTTAGAATGAAAATTTGATTGATTAGATATAAGTTGTCTAGAGAATTAATGCGTGTATTGAACCTTTAATAACTCCTTACTAAGTCATGCAATACCATTGTAGATCAGTCATCAATGGCAGCAGCTAGAAAGTCTATAGTTGCTGAACTCAACAAAGACCTAAAATTAAATGGGGATAACTATGAGGTTTGGTCAATAAAAATAAAGTATGTGCTTGAAGAGCAAGATGTGCTTGCTCACTTGGATACAGTTATGGCCGAACCTGAGGATGGTGCAACTGCTCAGCTTCGTCGAGATTATACGGCATGGAAGAAAAAGGATTCTACTACCCGTATCATCATGCTGAGTGCCATGGATGATGAGTTCACTAGGCAATTCTGTAAGATTGAGTCAGCCAATGGCCTATGGGATGCCTTGAAGGAGAAATTCGGAGGTGTGTCTCTGACTAGGCTCCGCTCATTGACAATTAAGTTTGACACTTACAAGAAGAGGCCTGATCATACAATGAAAAAGCATTTAAGAGAAATGTCCAACATGATCAGTGAGCTGAATGAAGCAGGTCATCAGTTGACCAATGAGCAGAAAGTGCAAGCTGTTATCCGCTCTTTGCCAAACATTTGGGAGCACATGAAGGTGCACCTAACCCACACCGAAGCAATTCAAACCTTCGATGCTGTTTGTCGCCACCTTGAGCTAGAGGAGGATCGTCTGGCATCGATTAAGTTCAATGCTGAAGCCCATTATGTGGGAGCCCACTCAAGTGGGAGGCGTTCCAATCCTCCAAGGCAAAAGCGTAAGCGCTTTTATAGCCAGGGCAAAGAGCAAGCCAAAGAGCCTATGAATACAGAAAATAGAAAGGGAAAGAGAACAAAGAACAGAAAGAAACTGAAGCTTTCACGTGTGAAATGTTTCAACTGCTAGGAAAAAGGACACTATGCAAATGATTGCAAAGTTCCTAAGGTACACTACACTAACTCATGTGTGAGTGAAATAAATGTATCTAGCACTGTTTTTATAGCTGAACATGATCCTTTGTGGGTTGTTGATTCAGGTGCAACGGACCATGTGACGAAGGAAAGAGAGACCTTTGTCGAGTTCCGACGAATTCCAGTCGGTTCAAGATGGATCTATGTGGGAGACAACTCGAGAGTTGTAGTCGAATGGATTGGCACATGTAGATTAAGTCTACGTGGCGGTCAAACTCTCCTCCTACAAGATGTTCTCTATGCTCCGAATATTCGGAGAAACCTTATTTCTGTGAACTCTTTGTTAAGAATTGGATTTTCCTTTCTTTTTGCTAATAACAGTTTGCATTTAAGTTTGGATAATGAATTTTATGGTTCAGGATATGTACTGAATGGTTTGACTATTTTCGATATTGAATTATATGAATCCAATAATTTTTCTGTTACTACTTCTTCTTCTGTGGATAAAGATGTTAGTTTATGGCATGCTAGGTTAAATCACATTGGCCAAGATCGCATGATACGTTTAGCCAAAGAGGGCTTACTAGGTAGTTTAAGAAAAGTTGAATTACCTCCATGCGAACCATGTCTTAAAGGAAAAATGCATAGAAAACCATTCGGGAAGGGTACTAGGGCAGAATTTCCTCTGCAATTAATTCATTCTGATGTCTGTGGTCCAATGAATGTGAGAGCTAGGCATGGGGCCTACTACTTCATCACCTTCATAGATGACTATACAAGGTATGGTCACATCTACTTGATGTCTCACAAGTCTGAAGCTTTGAGTTGTTTCAGAAAGTTTATGAACCTTGTTGAAAATCAACTAGATAAGAAGATCAAAGTTTTGAGAACTGACCGAGGTCGAGAATATCTTTCAGATGAATTCAAAGCTTTGTGTGATTAGAAAGGGATAGATCATCAGTTGTCTATCCCATACACTCCGCAACAAAATGGTGTTGCTGAGAGGAGAAATAGAACTCTCCTTGATATGGTTCGATCTATGATGGCTGAAGCAAACTTGCTTATTTCCTATTGGGGAGATGCTTTGCTCACAGCTACATATGTTCTAAACCGAGTGCCCTCCAAGACTGTCACTTCCACTCCTTATGAGCTGTGGACTGGTAGAAAACCCGATTTGAGTATGCTCAGACCTTGGGGTTGTACTATTTTTGCCCATGATACCTCTAGTAAATTTGGGAAATTAGGCCCAAGAGGTAGAAAGTGTGTCTTTATAAGATACCCTGACGTATCAAAGGGATATGTCCTAGTGGGAGAAAATAGTGAAGGCCGAGTGACAGAATTTGAATCACGAGACGTCATCTTCTTAGAGAATGAGTTTCCTAAGCTAGGAGAAGTTGACACTGATCTCACTCTGTTTGAGGAAATAGATTCAAACGGACCTCTCCATTCGAGTGGGAGGAATTTTGAGGATCAAGGTAATGATACCGATCACTACCAGGAACAAGAACAAGGTCAAAGTTCCGAACCTCAAAATGTTTCGAATGTGACAGATCCTTATTTAAGTGGGAGTTTGATTCCTGATTCTTGTGAGAATTTGGGACAAAGTCTAAGAGATAGGATTCCGGGTTATGATGAATGCATGAGAGAAGTTTATCAAAACTCAGAACCGCGCCGTACTAAAAAGCAAAGAGTTGATAGTCGACGATTTGGTATCGAAGGCACAGCACTTTTAGGAACTCCAAATGATGACGCGGAACCTAGAAATACTAAAGAAGCTTTCACTTCTCCGAAAAAAGACAAATGGACTATAGCAATGCAAGAGGAACTAGATTCTATGAGATCCAACCATGTTTGGGAACTGGTTGATCTGCCAAAGGGTAGAAAAGATGTTGGGAGCAGATGGGTTCTCAAAGTGAAGCGAAGGGCTGACAATAGTATCGAAAGGTACAAAGCTCACCTTGTCGCTAAAGGCTATACATAACAGGAAGGAATAGACTTCGAGGAGACATTCTCACCTGTTGTAAGGTTTACATCTATTAGACTAATCTTAGCTATTGTAGCAAGTTTAGACCTAGAGCTACATCAGATGGATGTTAAGATTGCTTTTCTCAATGGAGAATTGAGCGAAGAGATCTATATGTCACAACCAGAGGGCTTCGTGGTAAAAGGCTCCGAGCATAAGATCTGCAAATTGAAAAAGTCAATTTATGGCCTTAAACAGTCCTCTAGGAAATGGTACCTTCGTTTTCACAATCAAATGATTTCGAATGGCTTCAAGATGCTTGAAGAGGACCATTGTGTCTACACGAAACGGTCGGGTAGAAATTTTGTCATTTTATCTCTGTATGTAGATGACATACTGATAGCAGGAAAATGACATAGAATTTGTAAACCAAATCAAAGCTTGGCTAAACTCAAGTTTTGAAATGAAAGATATGGGTGAAGCCGCATACATACTTGGGGTTAAGATTTCAAGGGATCGATCAAAGAAACTATTAGCACTGTCTCAAGAGACTTATGTTAACAAAGTCATTGATGATTTCGGTATGCGTGGAAGTAGGCCTGTAGATAGCCCGATGACTAAGGACATCACCCTAAGTACCAAAATGTGTCCAAAGAATCCAAACGAAAAGAAAAGGATGGAAAAAGTTCCATATGCAAGTGCCGTAGGTAGTCTAATGTACGCCATGTTGTGTAGAAGACATGATATCTGTCATACCGTTGGGATGGTGAGTAGATATCAGTCCAACCCAGGACTAGCACATTGGGCAGCTGTGAAGAGGATACTGAGGTACCTCAAAGGAACAGCAGATTATTCTCTATGCTATCAAGGTAAAGACCTAAATCTGAGAGGATACACGGATGTTGATTGGGCAGGAGACTTGGACGAAAGAAAGTCCACGTCAGGCTATATGTTCTTGCTAGGAAATGGCGCGATTTCCTAGAGTAGCAAGAAACAAACTTGTGTAGCCCTGTCCACCATGGAAGCTGAATACGTATCGTATTCATCAGCATTTCAAGAGGCTGTTTGGCTGAATCAGTTCCTAAACAACTTGAATGTAACCAATTGTCAAACCCAAGTCATAGTTAACAGTGACAGTCAATCTGTTATAGCTTTCGCTAAGGACCAAAGGTTCCACAGCAAATCAAAGCACATAGAGATTAAGTATCATTTTGTCAGGGACTTAATTGCACGCAAAGAAGTTAATGTGAAGTATATATCTACTCATGACATGGTGGCAGATCCCCTCACCAAACCAGTCAAGAGAGATGTTTATGTTAAACATGTTAGATCCCAAAGATTGTTTAGGATCTAAGTATACTTCTCATTCTTCATTGTTTTATTTGTAAGACATGAATTATTAATAAGGGTTTTATGAATTTTCATCAATACACGAGTGCGAGTATTTAATTGTAAATATTTGCTGTTATGAACTCAAAATGCATGTTTAGACAGAATGTAGCTCACTCACATGAGCAGTTTCCCCCATTTCGTCAATGTGATGATAAATGAAGGATGAGGTTGTCTTTGAGCAATTTCGAGAGCTTGTTCAATGATAGAAGCCGTATTGCTATAGACATGGAAAAGTGTTTCCATTACGGTGCAAGATAACATGTGTTACAAATACATGAAAAAGATTAACAAGTAATCTAAAAGGGCAAGTTTGCCATAACTTATAGCCTTCTGTCATAGCCAGAAGTGATCATCATAAGTGATGAACTAAAGTTAGATGTTCAGGCACATCTAGACCTATGCTTCTGTATGGTGTTAATAACATGCTCTTCTTCAGAAAAGAATTGAACACCATAACACATGACCCATACCATGTGTGCTTTAGCGACCATGAGATGGAAAAGTAGATTGATCTCGCCTTTTCCTAATGTGAGACTCACGTCATAAAGATGCGCTTCTTAACTATTGTTTATCCTTATAGACCCTAGACTTATTCTAAGAAGTTTAGTCTGATGTAGCTACCTTGGAAAGGGATACCTCGAGGTTGATGAGATAATACCAACCAAAGAGACCTTGACTGGATAAGCGAATCAAATTATAATGGACAGAATAATGTTAAGAGAGAAAGACATCCATTTGAATCATATCTAAGTGTTTCTATTCTTCACCGTCTGGACACTTATGCATATGTGCATATTTGTGAAAAATAGATGTACTGTAGAGATCCGAAGACTACAGTGGATATGATATGGAGTCTAGGATAAAAGCATACACCACCGACGATCCATGTTCAAATATAAGATCTATATATCTCTAACGAGTACATAGTTCCAAGTTTGTTACATGAAAATCGAGCAGCTATATGTTCTAACGAGTATATAGCACTAGAGCTCTCGATAGTATGCCGGTCGCACGAACTATTTGCAAGAGTATGATAGAGACCAAGATTGAGAAAGTTTGGAATAAGTTCCATTGCGTGCGAGTGGGAGATGTTGGAATTAATTGGATATGGATCCAATTAGGCCCGCCCGAAATGGAACGGGCCCAAACCTAATAAGAATTAGGGTTAGGTTATCTATTTATTCAGTATAAATAGAAACCCTAACCAACACTAATTCTAAGAGAATAAGGAATTAGGTTTTAGAGATACAGTATCTCAAAAACACAGAAAAGAGAATTTTTCTCTCCTGCTTCCTCCTTTTGGCCGCCGCCCCCTCTCTCTCTTTGGGATTCGTCGTCGCTTTAGTTCGTGAACCAATTGTCTTCCTCTCCCAATTCTTTTGGCGTGGTTGAAGGCTTGACTGGTGATACTAGATCAGGTGATTGATCTGAATCCTTCCGCTGCAAATCAAGAACGGGCTCCGCGCTACAAGAGGTAACCCGTAAACCCGTTTACTTATTCGGATAAATATATATGTTGTGAATATATGTTTATCCCGACATTATTAATATTAACAAATTGTTGATTATATAGTTAGGGTATGTTTCGCTATTTGCTGATTGATGTTCCTGTTTGCTGGTTACCTTTGGAAAATGCTGTTTTTCAAAAAAATCAGAGATTTCATGCTTTTGTAAAAAAAAAATACTTTCAACTGTAAAAGGTAAACATGAAATGTCTAACCAAACACCTAAAACTCTGTCTTTTAAAATGAAAAGACAAACATGAGGTGAAAAGTAGATAAACACGCACCTCCTTAATTAAAAAGCTCTTTTTTCATAAGGAAAAATATCTCATGCTTACCTATATACACAGTGAACAATTTTGTTGTGAGAATTTTGTATCCTCGTTTGAAAATGATTTCCATCTCAATTTTTTTTTTGAAAGAATGAATGAATTAATATAAATCGGAAAGAATAACATCGGTAATCATAGGTGGTGGACATGTCCACTCACCAAAATCAAAACTAGAACTAACAGTCTTCGCTAAGGAATGAGCTGCTAGGTTCGCTGATCTTCTAATAAATGAGATCGAAACTCGGTTCAAATCTCGTAATAGTACGCAACAATCCATTACAACATCTGAGAGATATGAAAGACAGGGCCGATCCTGAGATTTTAAAGGCCCATGGGTGAATTATCAAATGGGGTCTAATAAATAAGTGCAAATAAAAAATAAAGTAGAAAATCAATGGTATAAAAGAAGATTACTCAAAAATGACATTTTTTTTGTTTCATTTAACAAACGATCTAATAAAAAACATTTTATATTGCTTTAAGTACTTAATTTCTTATACAAAATGATGTATATGAGAATTTCTAGATGCAAATTTCTCAAATTTAATAAATTATCGAATAGTTCTAATAGATTTTATGCTCTTTAGACATAAAAGCATGATAACCGAAAAATTAAAAACCAAATATAAAAATCACATCTGTTAACGGGCTTTAGTGGCGCTAAGTTCTTGAAATTGTAAATTCTTTTGATACGTTTCTCCCAAATTGCATCTAAAGACCAAATAAATCGGAATCTAATAGTTTCTCAAGTAAAAAAAAATGCTATCAGCAATTGGAAGTTTCACAGTGAGGTGATTAGAGAAAAAAATTGATTATATAGCTGATGAATTCAAGATGAACGATAATATTACTGTTTAATATTCTTTGAGATTGAAGTGTTATTAAAGAAGAGAGAGATAAATTATAAATTTTTATTACGATTGATGGGTGTGAGAGATAATTATAGAAAGATTCTGAGATAAATTAGGGAATTGATGACAAACGTTTTTATTAGGAAATTTGGAAAGAAATTGAAGTAAATTAGGGGATCTGGAAAGATTATTTATAACTTATACCAACGTTTCTAATCAATTTTTTTTTTAATTTAGTCTAATGCAAACCTATTTAATTTGGAAAGACTAATTTGGAAAGAATCTAATGCCAATTAAGTATATTTTTTTAATTTAATTAAGTATAATTTAAAAGCATATAATAATACTAATACATTACTATAATTGGGGCCCTCTTATCCATGGGCCTTGGGCAGACGCCCCTCCTGCCCAGGCTCAGGGATGGGCCTGATGAAAGATTAAGGTTTTGATGTTGAATAGCGTCAACAACTTCGTAACAATCTGATTGAACTTCAACATTGGACAGGTTCAGAGACTTGATCCAACTTAACGCTTCCTTCACTGCCACTGCCTCAGCCATCGTCGGGTTGATGAAGTCCGCAAAACCCAGTTTCCGTGCAAATAAGCAATTGCCCGTATGATCTCGAATAAACATCCCCGCGGAACTGAGATTTCCTCCTGTGTTCATCCCCGCGTCAACGTTGCAAGCGAGTATACCTTACTGCGGTTTCTTCCATCTTTCCTCCTCCAAATTCCGTGTTGTCTGTTTCTATAATTCTGCTCTTCTCCCCACCTTCCAATTCTGTAATTCCATTCGCGCTGCTGCTAACAAGAGCCCTATTAAGAATATAGCACGCTGTGTTAACAGCCTCTCCCCAAAAATACTTTGGAAGCCTATGCTCACTCAGCATTGTCCTGGCAATTTCAACCAAGGTTCTGTTCTTCCTTTCAACAACCCCATTTTGTTGAGGCGTCCTAGGAGCAGAAAAGTTATGGTCAATGCCGTTGGCTTCACAGAATTCAACAAACTGTTGGTTTTTGAATTCTCCACCATTATCACTTCGGATGTGAGCCAATTTTAGGTCTTTATCATTTTCAAGTTTCTTAACCAAATTTGAAAATGTCTCAAAGGTCTCATCCTTGCTACTCAGCAAGATGACCCAAGTGTACCGAGAGAAGTCATCTACAATGACCAAGGAAAATCTTCTTCCACCCAGACTCAGCGGCTGGACTGGACCGAAGAGATCCAAGTGTAGTAATTCTAACGGTCGCTTAGTTGAGACAATGTTTTTGCTATGAAAAGATTGTTTGGTTTGTTTTCCAGCTTGGCAAGCGTGGCATAATTGATCTTTTTCAAATCTAAGTTCAGGCAGTCCCTCAACCAATTGCTTTCTTGCTAATTTAGCCAGGAGGTCCATGCTTACATGACCAAGTCTCATGTGCCATAGCCAGGAATTTTCTTCCTTTGAAACTAAGCATACAGTTTTTGAAAACTTTTTCTCTAAGTCTAGCATAATGACATTATCAATCCGAGGGGCAGTTAAAATTAACTCATTTGTTTTTCCCTCGTATATTTTACATCCAGTAGCATCAAATATAACTTTTCTCCCATTGTCACATAGCTGAGCTACGCTGAGTAAGTTATATTTGAGTCCGCTGACTAGGGAGACTGACTCAATAGTAGGATTACCTCCGATGGTTCCTGACCCTACTATCTTACCCTTTTTGTTGTCTCCAAAACTTACGCTTCCTCCTCGTTTACGCTCAAACGTGATGAACTGAGTTTCATCACCAGTCATGTGCCTCGAGCATGCGCTGTCAATATACCACATCTTTGACTTCTCAGCACACCTCAGGCTTACCTGCATTGTAACTAGTTACTTTTAGGTACCCAATTCTTTTTGGATCCTTGCTTGTTAGGTTCAACAGGTAAAGCATCATATTTTATTTTATGGGGGCATACTTGGACAGTATGGCCATTCTTTCCACAGAAGTCACAGCTGACCTTCCGTTTAGGATTTTTCACTGACTGGTCAGCACCCCAGTGCTGAGCGTGCCAGCACACCTTAGTGGTGTGTCCTTTCTTCCCACAGAAGTCACACTGGACATTCCGCTGGGGATTCCATCTCTGCTGACCAGTACTTCGGTACTGAGCATTCAGAGGAATATTCCTTTTGTTTTGAACCTTTAGTTGGTTCTGGATATTTGTGACGTCCTTTTTCAGTTTCTTTGAATCTGATTGGACTTCAGAGACAGACTTATGTATGATCTTCATGTTATCATGCAAAGTTGAGTTGTCCTGAAGAAGGTATCTGAGGTCACTTAGCTTGACCTCTTCAACCTCGTCACAGTGCCTGCTGAGTGCTCTAATTTTCTTATTACACTTTTTGACAAGTGTATAGAGGTCACTCAGGGCATTACCCATTTCGTTTCTGAGCTGGGAAAGTGATATTACCTCATTTGATTGCTCCTCATCGTCAGATGCAATGGAGGGGTCAGCATGCTCAGAGACGCACGGCTCAGCAAGTTCGTCAGCCATGAAGCATATCTTCGCTGACTCGGTGGCCTCAGCTTCTGTTGATGAAGACTCATCACTGTCGCTCCATGTAGCCACTATTGCCTTTTTGCCGTTCTTCTTATCTTTCCTCAGCGTTGGGCAGCTTGACTTGATATGGCCAGTTTGATGACATTCAAAGCATATAATGGGATTTGAGTTGTCTTTCTTGTATTTGCTGTCGCTGGACTCAACTTTATACTTATCAAACTTTCTGTAAGGCTTCTTAGAATATTTGTCATTCTTCCTGAACAGCCTTTTCATCTTCCTGGTGAACATAGCCATCTCTTCATCATCTGTTGAGCTCCCATCAGTGGAGTCAGCTTTCATGACAAGAGACTTCTGCTTCTTGTCTTCAGACTTTTCCTTCACCTCGAAGTTTTTTATTGATATCTCATGGGTCAGCAGCGAGCCGATGAGTTCGTCATATTTGTAGGTGGTTGAGTCCTGAGCTTCCTTAATAGCGGTCTTCTTTGCTTGCCAGTCTTTAGGAAGACTCCTGAGTATCTTTTTAACTTGTTCTTCCTCAGTGAAGATCTTCCCAAGTCTCTTGAGCTCGTTGATGATGTTGGTAAATCTTGCATTCATGTCAGATATTCCCTCATCATTGTTCATTTCGAACAGCTCGTACAGTCTCATTTGCTGGTTCACCTTGGACTCCTTTACTTTATTGGTTCCTTCGTAGGTGACCTCCAGCTTCTTCCAGATCTCTTGCGCCGACTCACAACCTGAGATTTTATTATATTCTGCAGCATCGAGCGCACAGTGAAGCATATTTATAGCCGAAGCATGATTTTGTAGCTTCTTGAGATCATCCTCTGTCCATTTGGCCTCAGCTTTAACAACTGTTTGGCCAGCCACAACTTCGACAGGTACAAATGGACCTTGGACTATGGATAGCCAGGCACTCATATTTGTAGCCTGAATGAAAATTTTCATCCTATTCTTCCAGAAGGTATAGTTAGACCCGAAGAATAGGGGAGGCCGAGTAATGGACAGCCCCTCAGGTAAGATCTGAGTTGTTATGTTTCCTGGGAGAAACCGAGTACTGTTTTCGCCCATAGTGGGGATCAGCTCAAGGTTGTTAAACCTTTTACAGTGAGCTTTTAAGCTCTGATACCACTTGTTGGTCCCTTATAACGTTACAAGTATAGTTCCAAGGGGGGGTTAGGAACTATTTAAAAATTTTAAGTTAGGGCAGACTTCTTTTTCGTGAGAAAAAGGTTTTAACAGCGGCGCTGAGTGAATAGCAAGATACTGGCTTAGTCAACTAGTGACTAGGTCAGTTTCTTTACTTGAGTCAGGAGATAGCACTTAGAGTCTATTCCTGAGCTCAGATATTCAATGCGCACAACTCAGCTTGACCTCTTTACTTGGTCAGTTTTTGTTTAAGCAAGCAATAAATATATAAAGGAGTTTAGGGTTAGAAATATGTTACTCAGCAGATTTATCCAGGTTCGGCCTCCAAGCATATGTCCTGTCCCCGGAACACGTTCCGAGATTTCGAATTCTCTACTGAGCTCTTTAACGGTAGAGCATCAAACCTTTTACAATCTTAGCAACTGAGTATAACAAGAGTACCTTCCTCTATACCTCTACTCAATCCTAATCTCTCGCTGAGTACTATAACCGAGTACTCAGCCTCTCCTTTCTAATCTCTAGAAATGATAAGTGTTTGTCCTACACAATGATTGCTAAGACACCTTAGATGATTGAATAATCACTCTAGACTTTTACACAAAAGATATGAAATTTAGTGTAAGATTGCTTTGCTTTTTCTTGCAGAACTTTGCGTAGAGATTTGGTCATCGTAATGGCTTGATCAAGTTCTGTGTTAAATGAAGCAACTGAAGGGCTCTATTTATAGAGACGTCTGAGGCATCGGTCATTTCGAATTTCGAAATAACCGTTGGAGGGAAACGGCTTCCTGTCATTGTCATCCTGACTTGCTCAGAGCTCTCGGCCAATCAGATTTGAGTATCTTCTGTCCTCGGTCAGCTTTTGGTCAGCTCGGCAGAATGTCTCTCCATTTATGGTAAGGTCAACTAGACAGCATACTGTGTCGTCTGAACTTTACCCAAAGTGGAAACACTTTGTCTGGAAGTTGTTCCTTGCCAGCTGCTGTCTTGTACTCTTTGTCGAATCAACTCAGCAGCTTCGTCCCGAAGTTGTTCCACGAAGGTCTTCTAGATCCTTCTTCCGCTGAGTTGCGTTTTGTACATAACGACAGCGTTTTGACATACGCGGGCCGAGTTGCCTTAAACTGTTTGACTTGGGCTTTGACTTCCGTATTGGGCTTTGGGCCTTTTATACTTTGTATCTTATAAACAATTTAACTCAACATTGAACAAACACATTAGTAGAATAAATTAAAGCATTTAAACTTAGTGTATTTAGAATATGTTTTTAATTATACTTAAACAATTTTGTCAAATCAAAATTATGTGGAAATGTGTTTCAACAAACTCCCCCATTTTGATGTTGGCAAAACTATTCAGCGAAGAACTCAGTATTGAGCTCCCCCATAATAGTTGACCTAATATAACTTAGCAAACTCCCCCGTCAGGGTTGAGCTACTGACTTAGTTTTACTTTAAACATTTGAAGGTTTAATCGAGTAAGTCTAAGGTCAGTGTTCAGATATAGGTCAGCTCATGGAACATATTCTATTTTACTCAGTGTTTAAGCGGAAGTTATAGCATTCAGAGGGCGCTGAGTAATTTGTTGTTCAATGAGTCTTATAAGACAATGTTTTATAAACATACAAGTCAATGTCAAACATGTTATTAGCATTGGGTAAGATCAACAAGTTTTATAAGAATTAAACATAGTTGATGTAATTGAAGATACATAATAACTTAATACTCAGCATCGTATTTAATAATTCATAACTCAGGTTTTGGATAAAAAGATGCAAGTATTGATATTACTAGAAGTAGTCAGCGTATACAACAAAAGATAAGCACAAACATAGAGTCTATAACTTAGCATAACTGAGCTAGCCTAATTTCTATTTCTTTTTCTTTTGCTTGGACTGACTTTGCTCATGCTATGTTCTAGCTTGTTCTTTCTCCCCCGTTTTATCAGCATCAAGAGGAGGAATCCTAAAGGCGTCGGTTAAGACGACTCTGGTCAGTTCTGTGGACAACGCCTTAAGTCTATTGGCGCTTTCATTGACACCATCAAAAATAGCAACTCCATCATCTGAGACCTCGGCGGGTATATTAAGTTCAGCAGCGCTGATCATGCTGACTATGAAAGCTTGAGATTTACCTATCCAGGTAAGTGCTTCGGATAGGCCAGCAACGACTTGATGGAATGTCTTTAGTAAGGATGTGTCGTAGTATTGACGCTGAATATTGCTGTGAAGTATGTGGTTGAACGTTTGTCTGGTGATAGACAACATTTCATTTTGCTTCATAGCGTCAGTGTCCATCTCTTGCTTGTTCAAGTTCAGCAATCGAACGGCCTCACCAATTTGCTCCACTGAGCACTGAGAATAGGAGACCATTTGCTCGTTGGTTTTGATTTGCTCAGTGTGAAGCTGAGCAAAAAGCATTTTGACTTCATCAGAAGTTGCATAGTGCGTGTTCGCAGCTGATAAAGTTTGAACTTGTTCTTGAAGAGCGTTGAGATGTTGAACTATTGTCAGCTGGATCTCAGCCAGCTTTGCGATGGAATCCTGCTTAGCTTGCTGTGCTTGAAAGGTAATGATGACACTCAGCAAGTCCTTGAATCCCTTAACTTCGTTGAGAAGCTGAGTTACATGGGAGAGCTGAGTTGTCTCAGCAGTAGAAGACCCAGCAGCAGGTTGAGTGGTTTGATGAAGGTCTTTGATTAGTGTTTGCACCGAGTCGATGATTCGTTTTCCAGACTCGGTGGCATGCAAGTAGCTAAGAGGGCCTTCATTAACTTGCCTTGTTGCCTCAGTATGACCAGTTGGAAGAGGAGTCAGAGGAATAACGTGGTCAGTGACTGGAAGTGTGCTTTCAATCTGCACTTGAGGTTCTGGTAGAGCTGATTGATCGGCAGATGTGTTGATTGGAGAAGAGGTAATTCTAATGCTGTCTGTGCTGACAGGGGCAGGAATGTTTTGAGTCAGCATAATGCTTGGATTGACAGCATGTACAGGAATTGACTCAACTTGACTTGTTGAGTTGGCGGAAGCATTCAAGTCGGCGTGTTCCTTTGGTGAAGAAACAGAGGCTTGCTTTTCAAGGGAAGCCGCTGGAGTAGAAGTTGGTTGTTTTCTGAAAAATTTCAGCTTGAGTTTAGAAGGGTCTTGGGTCAGCTTCTGGATAACAAAGTCAGGGACAGTTGGTGGTTGAACAGGAATGTCAATTACCGACTTCTGACTTGCCTTAACTAATCTTCTTCTGCGAGGAGGAGTGTCAGCTTGAATAGACTCTCCTGAGTGAGATGGGGAAGTTTCCTCTTGATCAGCATTAAGCTGGTCAGCTTGTTCTTGTTCTTGATTAACATTGGGTTGGTCAGGTTCTTGTTCATTTCTAGCAGCCAACTCAGTATTGGTTGGCTCAGCTCCAACCTCACTAGCTGTCTCCTCAGTGTCCTCAGCGTCATCCTGACCGCTTGCTTCTTCTTGTTCTTCATCTTCTTCACTATCACCATCTAACTCTTCCTCAACTTGTGCAATGAACTGATCGTCCAGATGCACGTCATCTTCTTAATGCTCAGCTACAGTTCCTAGACACTGTGTGTAGTGAGAATCACCAGGAACAACGACATCAGTAGGAATAGCATGAATAGGAGTCAGTGTAGAAGACTTTTGCTTCTTTTGAGGTTGCTCATCAGCATCTCTTCTTTCCTCAATTTCAGGCTCATCTTGCCTGCTCCTTTTCTCAGCTGACTTAGGTCTCTCCTGACCTGGTTCAGTAGCTGACTTAGGCTTCTTGGCCTGAGGCTCAGCCTTCTTTGAAGGAGTCCCAACAGCTTTCCTCTTTCGGGCAGCTGGAGCCTTTGTCCTTTTGCTTTGCTTTGGAGCTGTTTCCTCAGCTTGTTGTTCAGCAGCAGCTTTTCCTTTCTTTAGTTGCTGATTGAACTTCAAAGCCCTCAGCGAAGCAGCTGTTATTTCAGATCCTCTAGCTTTAACTTCATCAGTTAGGTCTATTTGATGATCAATGAGGATCCTGGTGATGAGCGAGCCCAGCCTGAGAGTTCCAGTGCTTCTTAGAAACCCAGCAATCAAGAATACTGGCATGTTGATAGGCGTGTATGTCAGCATATGCCATATAAAGCATTGCTCGAAATTTGTCGCTGAGCTGGTGCAGTTTATCTTTGGGTAAATAAAGTAGGTCAGCAGGTAATGAGCCATCTTTTGGTGCTGACCCATGGATGAACTTGAGATTTCTCCAGAATGACCAGGGGGCTTGCAAAAGTTGACTTCGTAGTTAGTGTCATCCTGATCTCCAGTTCTTCTCAGTTTTGCTCCCTCATTTTTCAACTTTAGCAAATTCGCCAAATAGGTGGGATTAATGAAAATCATTTTCTCCCTTACCACTGTTGTTAAGTAGTCCTGGTTATCGTCAACGACTAGGTGATTGTGGTAGAACTCCCTTACTAGGTCAGGATAGGTGTGGTCTCTAATGGAGAACAGCTCTGTCCAGCCATTCTTCGATATCCATTTACAGAAGGGTTGTTCGGATGTCACGAAGGCCTCAGAAACCCATCATGAGAAGTCTACTTTCCATTCGCTAATGTTATCAAATACCTTGGTATAGGTTCTGATTTTGGTCGGTTTTCCTTTGGAGGAGGTAGCTTGCCCAGTTTTGCCTTTGCTCGGCGTAGTGACCTTGGTGGTTTCAGGCACAGTAGTTTGCCTGGAGGGTTCATCGGAGCTGGTCTTAGGGTGACCGGCACCGGAGATGTTGACGGAAACTCTAGTCATAGTTTCAGAAACAGATTTGGAAGCTTTGAGAGTTTTGAGAGAGAGACTGCTTTGCCAAGAATTCGGTAAGTGTAAAGAAAATAAAAAATGGGGATTCACCTATTATTTATAGCGGAGAAGAGTGGATCTTATCGAATCCATGTGTCAGTTTTGCCTTGGGATTGTCAACCGACAAAGATCCTGGCTTTTATGACACATTCGGCGCATACGTCATCCTAGGTGGCTATTCGCGTGCTTTTGCATTTAATGCAACAGATCTAACACTCAGCGTTTAGAATACTAAGCGTTTTATATTCTGAGTAGTCAGTAGTATATGAAAGGATGATTTCTCAGTTTGAGATTACTACTCAGTGTGCATATTAACTCAGTATTTGATATGTATTTTATGATAAGTACTCAGCATAACAATCACTCAGCATGCATTTGCATAAAACATTCAGCATAGTAATTCACCCAACATAAATTTTCATTTTATAACAGGAATTTACTGAAGAGGATTAAACATACCAATGGCTTCTCTCAGTATGCTGAACTATTCACGAGCCAGTGGCTTTGTGAAGATATCCGCAAGTTGCTCATCCGTTGGGACATAGGTCAGCTTTATCTCACCCTTGAGTACATGGTCTCTAATGAAGTGATGTCTTATGCTGACATGCTTCATCCTGCTGTGTTGAATTGGGTTCTTTGATAGATCAATTGCACTTTTATTGTCGCATTTGACCTCAATTGTCTTTGTTTGAACACCATAGTCTTCAAGCTGTTGCTTAATCTATAGGACTTGAGCAACACAGTGACCAGCAGCAATGTACTCAGCTTCAGTGGTAGACAAGGCTACTGACGCCTGCTTCTTGCTGAACCAGGATACAAGACAGCTTCCTAAGAAATGACATCCTCTAGAGGTGCTTTTCTGTTCTAGCTTGTCTCGACCATAGTCAGCGTCAGTGTATCCAACGAGTGTAAAGCCATGAGTGTTGGGATACCATAAACCTGCGTTCACTGAGCTTTGCAAATATCTAAGGATTCTTTTTACAGCTATGTAATGAGATTCCTTAGGGTTAAATTGATATCTAGCATAGTAGCATACTGAGAACTGAATGTCCGGTCTACTTGCTGTTAAGTAAAGTAGAGAGCCTATCATACCTCGATACAATTTGCTGTCTACCGACTTACCATTCTCGTCAGCGCAGAGGACAGTGTCAGTGCCCATAGGAGTGGATATTGGCTTGCAATTTTCAAGATCATATTTCTTCAATATCTCCTTGGCATATTTAGCTTGACTGATGAAGATGCCATTCTTTCCTTGTTTGATTTGAAGTCCAAGGAAGAAGTTGAGTTCTCCCATCATAGACATTTCAAACTCAGTCTGCATTTGCTTGCTAAATTCCTTGCACATTGACTCATTAGTAGCACCGAAAATAATATCATCAACATATATTTGAGCCAGCAGGGTATCTTTACCCTTTCTCTTAATGAATAAGGTTGTATCAGCTTTGCCCCTGACATAGTTTCTAGTCAGCAGGAAACTGGTCAGCCTCTCATACCAAGCACGTGGTGCTTGCTTGAGGCCGTACAGAGCCTTTTTTAGTTTATAAACGTGGTTTGGGAATTTAGGATCCTCAAACCCTGGAGGTTGATTAACATAAACTTCCTCGTTTATAACTCCATTAAGGAATGCACTCTTAACATCCATTTGAAACAGTTTAAAGTTCATGTAAGATGCATATGCACATAAAATCCTAATAGCCTCTAGCCTTGCCACTGGGGCAAAGGTCTCACCGTAGTCAATACCTTCTTGCTGACTGTAGCCCTGAGCTAAAAGCCTTGCTTTATTCCTGACTACGTTTCCTTGCTCATCCAACTTGTTGCGGAAGACCCATCTTGTTCCAATGGTCTTCTGACTCCTTGGATGTGGCACTAGCTCCCATACATCGTTTCTTCTGAATTGGTCAAGTTCCTCTTGCATTGCGCTCATCCAGAATTCATCTTCCTCAGCATCAGCGAAGTTCTTTAGGTTCCTGAACTGAGACGAAGGCTACATTGCTGAGGTACCTCCTGAGTTGGTTTCTTGTCATCAGGGTATTCTCAGCGGCATCAAGGATTGCACTCTCTGAGTGCCTTCTTGGAATCCTTATCTCTTTGGGTAGATTTATGTCTTGTGCTGTCTGTGTTTCAACAATCTCTGCAGGTGAAGACTGTTCAGTGAAAACAATATTTGGTTCACTTTTACCTTTGGTCAGCCCTTGAGGGAATGACTCAGCGGTTGTATCTTGATCAGCGGGTACTGAGTGTGGATCATCCTCGGTCAGCGGCAGATATCTTCCTGCAGGGTTAGTTTCATCGAACTCAACATGTACTGACTCTTCTAAAACTTGAGTTCGTTTATTGAAAACTCTGTATGCTTTACTGTTTGTTGAGTAGCCTAAAAAGATAGTTTCATCAGCTTTTGAGTCAAATTTAGCTAGGCTATCTTTAGTGTTTAAAATAAAACATTTACAGCCAAAGGCACGAAAGTATCCAATGTTGGGCTTTCGTCCTTTCCAAAGTTCGTAGGGGGTTTTCTTTAGTATAGGTCTAACAAGAGCCCTATTAAGAATATAGCACACTGTGTTAACAGCCTCTCCCCAAAAATACTTTGGAAGCCTATGCTCACTCAGCATTGTCCTGGCAATTTCAACCAAGGTTCTGTTCTTCCTTTCAACAACCCCATTTTGTTGAGGCGTCCTAGGAGCAGAAAAGTTATGGTCAATGTCGCTGGCTTCACAGAATTCAACAAACTGTTGGTTTTTGAATTCTCCACCATTATCACTTCGGATGTGAGCCAATTTTAGGTCTTTATCATTTTCAAGTTTCTTAACCAAATTTGAAAATGTCTCAAAGGTCTCATCCTTGCTACTCAGCAAGATGACCCAAGTGTACCGAGAGAAGTCATCTACAATGACCAAGGAAAATCTTCTTCCACCCAGACTCAGCGGCTGGACTGGACCGAAGAGATCCAAGTGTAGTAATTCTAACGGTCGCTTAGTTGAGACAATGTTTTTGCTATGAAAAGATTGTTTGGTTTGTTTTCCAGCTTGGCAAGCGTGGCATAATTGATCTTTTTCAAATCTAAGTTCAGGGAGTCCCTCAACCAATTGCTTTCTTGCTAATTTAGCCAGGAGGTCCATGCTTACATGACCAAGTCTCATGTGCCATAGCCAGGAATTTTCTTCCTTTGAAACTAAGCATACAGTTTTTGAAAACTTTTTCTCTAAGTCTAGCATAAAGACATTATCAATCCGAGGGGCAGTTAAAATTAACTCATTTGTTTTTCCCTCGTATATTTTACATCCAGTAGCATCAAATATAACTTTTCTCCCATTGTCACATAGCTGAGCTACACTGAGTAAGTTATATTTGAGTCCGCTGACTAGGGAGACTGACTCAATAGTAGGATTACCTCCGATGGTTCCTGACCCTACTATCTTACCCTTTTTGTTGTCTCCAAAACTTACGCTTCCTCCTCGTTTACGCTCAAACGTGATGAATTGAGTTTCATCACCAGTCATGTGCCTCGAGCATGCGCTGTCAATATACCACATCTTTGACTTCTCAGCACACCTCAGGCTTACCTGCATTGTAACTAGTTACTTTTAGGTACCCAATTCTTTTTGGGTCCTTGCTTGTTAGGTTCAACAGGTAAAGCATCATATTTTATTTTATGGCGGCATACTTGGACAGTATGGCCATTCTTTCCATAGAAGTCACAGCTGACCTTCCGTTTAGGATTTTTCACTGACTGGTCAGCACCCCAGTGCTGAGCGTGCCAGCACACCTTAGTGGTGTGTCCTTTCTTCCCACAGAAGTCACACTGGACATTTCGCTGGGGATTCCATCTCTGCTGACCAGTACTTCGGTACTGAGCATTCAGAGGAATATTCCTTTTGTTTTGAACCTTTAGTTGGTTCTGGATATTTGTGACGTCCTTTCTCAGTTTCTTTGAATCTGATTGGACTTCAGAGACAGACTTATGTATGATCTCCATGTTATCATGCAAAGTTGAGTTGTCCTGAAGAAGGTATCTGAGGTCACTTAGCTTGACCTCTTCAACCTCGTCACAGCGCCTGCTGAGTGCTCTAATTTTCTTATTACACTTTTTGACAAGTGTATAAAGGTCACTCAGGGCATTACCCATTTCGTTTCTGAGCTGGGAAAGTGATATTACCTCATTTGATTGCTCCTCATCGTCAGATGCAACGGAGGGGTCAGCATGCTCAGAGACGCATGGCTCAGCAAGTTCGTCAGCCATGAAGCATATCTTCACTGACTCGGTGGCCTCAGCTTCTGTTGATGAAGACTCACCACTGTCGCTCCATGTAGCCACCATTGCCTTTTTGCCGTTCTTCTTATCTTTCCTCAGCGTTGGGCAGCTTGACTTGATATGGCCAGTTTGATGACATTCAAAGCATGTAATGGGCTTTGAGTTGTCTTTCTTGTATTTGCTATCGCTGGACTCAGCTTTATACTTATTAAACTTTCTGTAAGGCTTCTTAGAATATTTGTCATTCTTCCTGAACAGCCTTTTCATCTTCCTGGTGAACATAGCCATCTCTTCATCATCTGTTGAGCTCCCATCAGTGGAGTCAGCTTTCATGACAAGAGACTTCTGCTTCTTGTCTTCAGACTTTTCCTTCACCTCGAAGTTTTTCATTGATATCTCATGGGTCAGCAGCGAGCCGATGAGTTCGTCATATTTTTAGGTGGTTAAGTCCTGAGCTTCCTCAACAGCGGTCTTCTTTGCTTGCCAGTCTTTAGGAAGACTCCTGAGTATCTTTTTGACTTGTTCTTCCTCAGTGAAGATCTTCCCAAGTCTCTTGAGCTCGTTGATGATGTTGGTAAATCTTGCATTCATGTCAGATATTCCCTCATCATTGTTCATTTCGAACAGCCCGTACAGTCTCATCTGCTGGTTCACCTTGGACTCCTTTACTTTATTGGTTCCTTCGTAGGTGACCTCCAGCTTCTTCCAGATCTCTTGCGCCGACTCACAACCTGAGATTTTATTATATTCTGCAGCATCGAGCGCACAGTGAAGCATATTTATAGCCGAAGCATGATTTTGTAGCTTCTTGAGATCATCCTCTGTCCATTTGGCCTCAGCTTTAACAACTGTTTGGCCAGCCACAACTTCGACAGGTACAAATGGACCTTGGACTATGGATAGCCAGGCACTCATATTTGTAGCCTGAATGAAAATTTTCATCCTATTCTTCCAGAAGGTATAGTTAGACCCGAAGAATAGGGGAGGCCGAGTAATGGACAGCCCCTCAGGTAAGATATGAGTTGTTTGGTTTCCTGGGAGAAACCGAGTACTGTTTTCGCCCATAGTGGGGATCAGCTCAAGGTTGTTAAACCTTTTACAGTGAGCTTTTAAGCTCTGATACCACTTGTTGGTCCCTTATAACGTTACAAGTATAGTTCCAAGGAGGGGTTAGGAACTATTTAAAAATTTTAAGTTAGGGCAGACTTCTTTTTCGTGAGAAAAAGGTTTTAACAGCGGCGCTGAGTGAATAGCAAGATACTGGCTTAGTCAACTAGTGACTAGGTCAGTTTCTTTACTTGAGTCAGGAGATAGCACTTAGAGTCTATTTCTGAGCTCAGATATTCAATGCACACAAATCAGCTTGACCTCTTTACTTGGTCAGTTTTTGTTTAAGCAAGCAATAAATATATAAAGGAGTTTAAGGTTAGAAATATGTTACTCAGCAGATTTATCCAGGTTCGGCCTCCAAGCCTACGTCCTGTCCCCGGAACACGTTCCGAGATTTCGAATTCTCTACTGAGCTCTTTAACGGTAGAGCATCAAACCTTTTACAATCTTAGCAACTGAGTATAACAAGAGTACCTTCCTTTATACCTCTACTCAATCCTAATCTCTCGGTGAGTACTATAACCGAGTACTCAGCCTCTCCTTTCTAATCTCTAGAAATGATAAGTGTTTGTCCTACACAATGATTGCTAAGATACCTTAGATGATTGAATAATCACTTTAGACTTTTACACAAAAGATATGAAATTTAGTGTAAGATTGCTTTGCTTTTTCTTGCAGAACTTTGCGTAGAGATTTGGTCAGCGTAATGGCTTGATCAAGTTCTGTGTTAAATGAAGCAACTGAAGGGCTCTATTTATAGAGACGTCTGAGGCATCGGTCATTTCGAATTTCGAAATAACCTTTGGGCCTTTTATACTTTGTATCTTATAAACAATTTAACTCAACATTGAACAAACACATTAGTAGAATAAATCAAAGCATTTAAACTTAGTGTGTTTAGAATATGTTTTTAATTATACTTAAACAATTTTGTCAAATCAAAATTATGTGGAAAGGTGTTTCAACATACTATGTCTTCTAGCAAGATTGGATAGAGTCGACAAACAATGAGAACGAACTCGCCAAAGGAAGTTTTTTACCTTGGGGGCTACATCTAACTTCCACAATTTTTTCCAATTGTCCTCATCTGTCATCACACTTTCATCTCCTGCAGATCTAACAGCCCACAAATAACCACTTCTCACTGAATATTTCCCGTTTAGATTATGATGCCACAGCCATGAATCGATAACCCTAGGTCTGCCTCGTGGAATAGATAGAATCAACCTACTGTCTCTTGCATTGAAAATTTGCTGGACCTGTTGTCTGTTCCATCGTCCATCGCCATCCAGTAATTCCCCTACGCGTTCGACTGCAGTTCCGCTAGACTGCTCGCTATTGACAAATGGATTTTCAGCATCTGGTAGCCAGGGATCCCTCCAAATTTTTGTTAATGCCCCATCTCCGATTTTCCTTCGAAGTCCGATTTGCAATAAATCTCGACTAGCCAATATACTTCTCCAAGTATAGGACGGGTTATGTCCCAAAGGAGCTTGGATAAAATCTGAGTTTGGGTAGTAATGTGCCTTCATGACTCTTGCCACTAATGATTCCGGATTCTGCATTAATCTCCACCCTTGTTTTGCCAGAAGCGCAATATTGAACTGATGTATATCGCGAAATCCCATTCCCCCTTTAGCCTTAGGAATACACATCTTCTCCCATTTTTTCCAGTGAACACTTGTCAAATTTGCTCCTGCAGACCTCCACAAGAACTGATTAAATAACTTGTTGATTTCCTCACAGAATTCCTTGGGTAATAAGAATAAACTCATCAAGTATGTTGGTATGGATTGTAGTACTGATTTTATCAACACCTCTTTTCCGGCTCTAGACAGAAACTTCTCTTTCCAATTATTAATTCTATTCCATATTCTGTCTTTTAACGGTCTGAACACATTCATCTTACTTCTACTGATATCAATCGGAGCTCCCAAATACGAATCAAGTGAATCGACCTCAACCACATGTAAGGCATCTATGACTTCTGCTCTAGCGGCTGGTGTGGTGTTTACGCTGAAAAATAGAGATGACTTTTCAAAATTGATGCATTGCCCCGAGGCCTTTGCATAGTCGGCCAAACACCGCTGTATATTTTGGGCTTCCTCTTTGTTAGCTCTGAAGAATAATAGGCTGTCGTCAGCGAAAAACAAATGTGATACTCGCGGAGCCTGTCTGGCAACTTGAATACCATGGATCCTGCCTTCCCCTTCTCTAGCTGTTAAACTTGTTGTCAAACCTTCTGCACAGATAAGGAAAAGAAACGGTGATAGAGGATCCCCCTGTCGGAGACCCCTCTGCGGGATTATGGGTCCCAATTCTCTACCATCCTGATAGATTTTGTAAGATACTATCGTTACACACATCATAATCCACCGTATCCAGTTAGTAGGAAATTCTAATCTGTGTAACATGTGTTTTATGAATCCCCATTCCACTCGATCGTATGCTTTACTCATGTTGAGCTTTAGTGCCGCTGATCCTTTCTTACCATACCGTGAGACTTTTAACTTATGGATAATTTCGTAAGCTACGAGGATATTATCAGAAATTAGTCTATCCAAGAGGAGCGCACTCTGATTGACTGAGATTACCTCTTTAAGCACTTGTTTGATCCTATTAGCCAACATCTTTGTCAGGATTTTCATGAGAACATTAAAAAGTGCTATCGGTCTTAGCTCTAAGACCAATTTCACATTCTGCTTCTTCGGAATGAGAAGAATAAGGGTATTATTCAGATGTTGAGGGAGAGTAAACTAGCTGAGATATGATAAGCACGCTGTGCTAATGTCTGACCCTACCGTCCCCCAGAACTTCTGATAAAATACAGGATTGAATTCGTCAGGTCCCGGGCTCTTGTCTGGATGCATTTCAAAGCAGGCTCTCTTCACATCATTGGCTGTAAACGGTTTAGCAAGTACTGCTTTGTGCTCTTCCGATGACCTGACACGAACACAATCAATAATCGGTGCATCCTTAATACCTGAACTGGAGAAAATGTTACTGTAATAATCTGTCAGAAGTTCCTCTAGCCCTACGCCCCAAGTGCAGCTTTCCCCCTCCTCATTCTGTAATTCACTGATCATATTATGGCGTTTTCTCTCTGAGGCATACGCATGAAAATCATTTGTGTTAGAATCTCCATCCCGAAGCCAAAATAGGTTCGCTCTTTGTTTCCAGAATTCATCTTGTTGTTTCAACGTTTTAGACTTAGCTTGAGAAGCTCTGCTGGATTGTTCTGCCCCGAAGCTGTCTCTTCTGCCTTTGTATCGCTGAAGCTGCACCCGTAGGTTGTTTAACGATTTCCTGAAATTGGTATCCAGGTTCATGCTCCAACCTTGCAATGCTAAACGATAGCTTGTTAATTTGGTACTAACTGGTTGATCTGTTTCCGCTTCCCAAATAGCAGCCACAATTGTTTCACAATGCTCTTCCTATAACCATGCGTTTTCAAACCGAAACCTCTTTCCCACAGACCTACGGACCCAAACCTGTAATTCTAACAGTAGCCCAGTATGATTAGAGGCGACGATGATCAAGTTTTTAAGGCGTGAATCCGCAAACTGTTCTTTCCATTTCTGATTTACCAAAGCTCGATCGAGATTCTCCTCCACCCAGTTATCCGTCCCGCCCCTAGCCTCCCAGGTGAACTGATAGCCTTCTAGCTCCACTTCATACAATTCACAATCTTCAATTGCTTTTCTGAACCCTTCCATTAGGCCACTCGGATGTGGACGACCTCCTCTCTTCTCACAAGAACGCATCAAATCATTGAAATCGCCTATACAACACCAGGCTAAGCCATCCTATTCCTTGAGGGATCGCAGCAAGTCCCAGGATGCTCGCGTTCTACTTCTTTCCGGAAATCCATAAAAGCCAGTAATTCAATAAGGCATTACATTTGGTAGAGAGATAATTGCATTGATAAAATTTAAAGAAGAAGAGGTGATTTCCACCTCAATATGATCCTTCCAGAGCAGGGCCAGACCTCCTCCATGACCCCTACTTTCCACCACAAATGCTTTCCCAAATCCCAGCTTTCTACTAACTGTCCGGACTCTTTCCTCATTAATCATTATTTCCATTAAGAACATTACCATGGGCTTATGGACCTGAATTTGATCGAGTAGAACCTGAACTGTTCATGGATTGCCCAACCCACGACAGTTCCAGCTGAATAGGCTCATTGGAATTGGCGGGCCTGTCCTCTAGGTCCCGCTGAATCTTCGTTTTTTGAGTTATCTGAGCCATCCACCTCCATATCTCTCTCCTCCATTCTTGGTCGTTTGGGATCATGCGTGATACCCTGAATGATGTTACTGTTGTTTGGCTGAATGGTTACACCGGAGATGTGGGAACCGAAGGATCTTATTATTGATCCAACTTTTCCTGTCGTTGTGCTAGCCTCACCCTTGGGCTGCTGATTTCTCGGGCTCTGGCTGGTTTTAACCTCACTGTTACTGTTACTCCTTTCTCCTTCTGGCTCGCGCAACCACTCCCGCCCTGCCACGCTATTATTTTTACGAATTGCCGCTCTAAGAAAACTTCCATACTGTCTTTCTGTTGGTGCAGCTGGATTATCAAAGAATTTTGCGCAAAACTTGTCAGAATGACCTATAATCCCACAGTAGAAATAAAAACTGGGGAGCCTCTCGTATCTGAAGCTGACCCAGAACCATTCGCCCCCGCTCCTTTTCATCTTCTGTCCCAATTTCAAGGGCTCCCGAACATCTATGTCAACCTTGATACGTAGGTAACTGCGTCTCAGCCCTGTAAAGTTCCTCTCATCTGCTTCTATGAATGATCCTAGATAATCCCTTAGAATCTTGCAGATTTTCTCGTTTTGGAATCCCACCGGTAAATCTGCTATCTGTACCCACATGATCAGTCTATCTAGCTTCACCTGCATAACTTGTTCCATTAGGTCTAGTCTTTTGATAATTAGCACATTCTAGTTGAATGTCCAGGGTCCGTCATTCAGAACTCGAACCACATCCAGTTCGTGGTAGAACTGAAATAAGTATCGTCCTTCCCTATCCGTCTCCGTGACCGTGACACCCTTCACTGGTTTCCAGATTGACGCTAACGTGCACTTCATACTGTCTAGGTGGATTGTCTTTGCTATTAGGAATTTTCCAACGATAAACAGTGAAGGTTGGGATTCCGATCCTTGGACTTCTTCTGTCGGGATGATGATTCCGTTTTCCCCCTCCTCCTCTAATCGCAGCCTTGCATAGGCATCGAGTATGTGTCACGACCCAACCCAGGCCATGACCGGCGCATAAATTAAATTAACTTTAATCTATGCTAGTCTTAATTCTGAACTAATAGAAATTCCAAAATTTACTAACAGAATATCAAACTCGTCTCAATTACATGAATAAACCTTAAAAGAATCAAATGTGCAAGTCTAAACCTCAATAATCAAAATTCTCCAAAGATAGTATAAAGCTAATTTATTAGGCAATCTCCTTCAACATCAATCCAATAGTTACCTCACGAACAGGGACCTTAATCTGAAAAAGAAAGATTCAACGTGGTATGAGATTTTCGTCTATACGAGCGAAAACCTCAGTGAGTAGTAGCTACAGCACACAATAGAAAGGGAACAGGCAGGCAAGCTGATACTTTTAAATCATGGCAAATATAGTTCAAAATATAGTATTTCAAAAATCAGTTAAACTGAAGAGTCAATATAAGATAATCAATTCCAAAATGCTGACAATCAATTGTTAAACATAATACTAAAGCCTTTCAAAATATCAAATATTAGAATAATCAGAAAATAAGACAAAAGCTTTAAAAACACATGGTACAGCGTAACAGAGTGGTGATACTGCACACCACCAGGGCCAGATAAATGGTAAGCGCGCTACCAATAACAGATACAGATAATAGATAATTGCCTTCATCGATCTTATGCATGATTCTAATGTTGACACAACTGACGACCAAACTTACAACTGACATCATGACTCGAAGACAAATGCAAAGTCCTAATGTTATGAAGATCGGTGAGAGGCCAGATAACATATACAGATATACTGAGCACTCGTACCAGTTTGAAAACATGTAATATACATATATAAATCAGAAAATCATAACTGATTGAACAAATTATCAGATTTCTAAAACAAAAGTAATAACTGCGATAAATCGCATATCAGAAAGTACAGATCATATCAAATCAAATTTTAATAATCTCAGAGTAACTGATAATAAAACAAATCAGATATAAAGGGCCTATTCCCAGAATATACGCTCTAATACTAAGGATATTTAATAAACATAAGGTTCAATTATACGCTTTTATAAAGGAAAACATACGATCAAATCCCAATTTTTGATAAACGGTTTTCATTCGGATATTTCAATCAAATCGTGTCATGTACTATAATTACCACTCACCTGAAATTTAGACAGAAGTTAGAACCGAAAAGCTCGTCTCTCAATCCAGTGAAGGAATATCAGAATTTCCTATCGGGTTCAATAAAAAGGGTGAATGAATTAATTAATATTACTAATGTCTAAACTGAGGGGAACGAACTAACATTAGAGGGGAGAAGTAACTAAACCCTTACAAATCAATAAATTAAGAACTTTTGAAACCTTAAATTTAACTACTTCCAGATTAGAATGAAATAAATTTGAAATTAATTCCAAAAATGCAAACCACTGCTAAACCTTTCATTTTAAATAAAATACGAAAAGAAGAGTAAAGAGATTTGAAAACCCAAAATCAAATTCATCAACAATCTAATATATAAAGAGATAAGGTTAAAATTGCAAGCACTAGCACAAAATTATATTACTTTAATATAATATTGAAGTTCCAGAACATTGAAGAGGAATTAATATCCTGTGGCAAGACCAATGCAAAACACTTTAGTGATGATTATTCAACTATTCTTTTTCCTAGAATTTAATAATATTATATAGACTAGTGTTACCGCAATCCAGATTTTGGTGCGCAACAGACGAAATTCAGACTTAATTTTTAAATGAAGAAATCTGTAGGAGGTGAGTTCGAATAAAACAAAACATAGGAACTTACGTTTTTCAACTCTAAAGCCGCCGATCGAAATCTGAAGGAGCAAGAACTTGGGAGTTTTTTCTTTAAAGTTTGTAAATAACAAAAAGGAGAGGCGGCTGCAATCTCTTTCTTTTTGTTTGGGATACACAGTTAAAATAGTTTTGAGTGTCTTAGGGATATAATGGGTAAAAGTTATTAGGTTATAAAAGGCATCATATTTAAATAATAATAAAATAAAAACCTTTATATATAAAAAATTAAACAATAATTATATTTATATACTTATAAGTTAACCAAATTTAAGGTTATTACATTCTTCCCCCCTAAAGAAAATTCGGTCCCCGAATTTAAGTTGTAGGATACCAACCTGAAGCGTGGAATAAATGAGGATATCTGATTCGCATTTCGGATTCAGTTTCCCAAGTGGCTTCACTACTAGAGTGGTTTTGCCAAAGAACTTTAACTAAAGGAATTTCTTTAGAACGCAGCTTTCGAACTTGACTATCTAATATCCTTATGGGTTGCTCCTCATAGGACAGGTCATCTCTAACTTGTATAGTTTGAGGTTGCAAGACATGGGAAGCATCAGGAATGTATTTCCTAAGCATCGATATATGGAATACCGGATGAACCTTAGAGAAATCAGGTGGAAGAGCTAGACGATATGCAACTGCACCAATCCTTTCAAGAATCTCAAACGGGCCTACATAACGCGGGCTCAATTTTCCTTTCTTGCCAAAACGCATGATTCCTTTCATTGGAGAGACCTTCAGAAACACATGATCACCGATCTGAAATTCTACATTCTTGCGCCTCGGATCAACATAACTCTTTTGCCTACTCTGAGCTGTTAAGAGTCTATCGCGAATAACACGAACTTTATCTGAAGTCAACTGTATCAACTCAGGTCTAGTGAGTCTCCTTTCTCCAACCTCATCCTAACAAATCGGCGACCGACACTTACAACCATACAAAGCTTCATAAGGTGCCATCTCAATGCTAGCTTGATAGTTGTTGTTATAAGAAAATTCTACCAAAGGTAAATGATGATCCCAATTTTGGCCAAAGTCAAAAATGCAAGCTCGAAGCATATCCTCTAAAGTCTGAATAGTCCTCTCTGACTGTCCGTCCGTCTGAGGATGGAAAGCGGTGCTAAACTGAAGTCTTGTACCTAATGCTTCTTGAAATTTCTTCCAGAATCGAGAAGTGAATTGAGCACCACGATCTGACACAATAGAGACTGGAACTCCATGAAGTCTAACAATCTCATCAATGTATAACTGAGCAAGCTTAGAGAAATCATAAGTTATCTTCACATGAAGAAAATGAGCAGACTTAGTTAAACGGTCGACTATCACCCAAATGGAATCGTACCCTCCCCTAGTGCGAGGCAATCCTACCACAAAGTCCATAGCAATATTCTCCCACTTCCACTTAGGAATGGGTAATGGTTGGAGCAACCCAGACGGTCTCTGATGTTCTGCCTTGACTTGTTGACAAGTAAGGCACTTAGCAACAAAATCTGCAACATCTCTCTTTATTCCACTCCACCAGTATAACTCCCTTAAATCTCTATACATCTTAGTGGAACCAGGATGAACTGTATAAGCTGAACAGTGTGCTTCCTCCAAAATTTCTCTTTTTAAATCATCAACATCAGGAACACACAGTCTAGTCCCATAACGAAGAACTCCATCTTCACCGATCACGAAGTCTTGAACCCTACCCTGACAAACACCATCCCTAACTCCATCCCTAACTTTACACAATTGAGGGTCTTCTTGTTGGGCTGCCTTGATTCTATCTAATAGAATAGGTCTAACACGAAAATGAGCTACCAACGCTTCAGATGTTGCCTCAAATTCTACTCCTTGATCAATCAATTCATGAATATCACCAATCAAAGGTCTCCTCACTACAGAAAGATGAGCTAAGCTACCCAGAGATTTCCTACTTAAAGCATCTGCTACAACATTTGCTTTCCCTGGATGGTACTGAATTGTGCAATCATAATCCTTGAGAAACTCCACCCATCTTCTCTGCCTCAAATTCAAATCACGCTGATCAAAGATGTATTTGAGACTTTTATGGTCAGTGAAAATCTCACATGTCTCCCCATACAAGTAATGTCTCCATATCTTTAGGGCAAAGATCACTGCTGCCATTTCTAAATCATGAGTTGGATAATTCTGTTCATATTGCTTTAATTGGCGAGAAGCATATGCAATCACATGACCATATTGCATCAATACACATCCCAGACCAACCCTTGAAGCATCACAAAACACTGTGTAGCCCCCGGATCCAGATGGAAGGGCTAACACTGGTGCTGAAGTCAAACGAACTTTCAATTCTTCAAAACTCTTCTCACATGCTTCTGACCACTGAAACTTCACATTCTTCTGGGTTAACTTGGTTAAAGGAGAAGCTATTCGAGAAAAGTCTTGCACAAAACGTCGATAATAACCCGCTAACCCAAGAAAACTTTGAATCTCCGACACTGAACTAGGCCTTGGCCAATGAAGAACAACATCAACCTTCTTCTGATCAACACTCACCCCATCTTTGGATACAACGTGCCCTAAGAATGCGACACTATCCAACCAGAATTCACATTTTGAGAACTTGGCATACAACTGGTTCTCTCTTAGGGTCTGAAGAACAAGCCTTAGATGTTGCTCATGTTCTTCTTTACTTTTAGAATACACCAGAATGTCATCTATGAACACTATCACAAAACGATCAAGGAAGGGCTTGAACACCCTATTCATTAGATCCATAAAAGCTGCAGGAGCATTAGTGAGACCAAAAGGCATCACCAAAAATTCATAGTGACCATACATAGTCCTGAAAGCTGTCTTAGGTATGTCAATATTTTTAACCCTCAACTGATGATAACCGGACCTCAGATCGATCTTAGAAAAGTACTTTGCACCCTGGAGCTGATCAAATAGATCATCAATTTGAGGAAGAGGGTATTTGTTACGTATTGTGACCTTGTTCAATTGTCAATAATCAATGCACAATCTCATTGATCCATCTTTCTTCTTCACAAACAACACAGGAGCACCCCAAGGAGAGACACTAGGGCGGATGAACCCTTTGTCGAGCAAGTCTTGCAGTTGTTCCTTCAACTCCTTTAGTTCAACAGGAGCCATTCGGTAAGGAGGCATAGATATGGGTCTTGTTTCGGGTGCTAAGTCAACACAGAAATCGATTACTCTTTCAGGTGGCAAACCTGCCAAATCTTCAGGAAAAACATCAGCAAACTCATTCACCACATCAACATTCTCCAAATCAACACCCTTTGTTTGAGTATCCATAACATAAGCTAGAAAGCCTTTACAGTTCTTATACAACAATCTTCTTGCAGCAATAGCAGAAATAAGGCTATGAGGAGCCATGATGCGATCTCCTTGAAATTGAAATTCTATCTCCCCAGGAATTTTAAAGGTTACTAACTTGCTATAACAGTTTAAAGAGGCATGATATGAGGCTAACCAATCCATTCCCAAAAGCACATCAAAATCTAACATTTCAAGTAATACAAGATCAGCTAAGAGTTCTCTTTCCCCTACTTTTATTAAGCAATTCTTAAAAGCTAGATTTATGTCAATGACATCTCCTATAGGTGTTGCCACAGATAAAGGACAATCTAACATAGTGGGTGGTACACCAAATTTCATAGAAAAACAAGGAGAAACAAAGGAATGTGTAGCACCAGGATCAATCAAAACTCTAGCATCAAATGAACATACAGAAATGGTACCTGTCACCACTGCATTAGATGCCTGAGCATCCTGCTGTGTCAGAGCAAAGGCTCTAGACTGACCTCGACCTGGTGTTGCATGATTAGGAGCTGAATTGGGACCTCGACCACCCTAACCTCGACCTCCTGAACTCTGGCCTCTACCACCATACTGAGAAGATGGCTGGGTACCGATAAAAGGAGTAGAAAATGTATCCTGGCCCACAGCTAGTGTTGTGTTACTGCTTGGGCAATCCTTTCTTCTATGTCCCACCTGACCACAACCAAAACAAGCCCCAGTTGCTCGATGGCATGAAGAGTTACCATGGAATTTACCGCAAAGCTGACAAGTAGGAAATGACGATCTAGAGGAACTTTGACTATTCTGAGTACCAGTGGACTGAGCTCTCTGACCATATCTCTGATTATTCTTGGAGTACTGCCCTCCTTGACCAGGTAAGGAATGGGACCCATGAGATACTGAGTAGTTACTTCCCCTATTATCTTGACCACTCTGGTTGTCATATCGAGCACGTTTGTTCTGATCACGGGCCCTACGCTGATCATCAAACATCTCCATCTGCCTGGATCGATCCACCACTTCCTCAAAGCTAGATAATCGTAGAGGAGCAATTCGATCTAACAGTCTGTCCCGAAGTCCCCTTTCAAACCTCCTTGCCTTCCTCTCTTCAGTTGGAATAAGATGCTCTCCAAAACGAGCAAGTCGAGTGAATTTCATTTCATATTCACTCACAGTCATACCACCCTGCTTCAGCACTTCAAACTCTAAAGCTTTAGCTTCCTTAACACTAGGAGGAAGGAACCTCTCTAAGAAAGACTCACGGAACTGTGGCCAAAGGAAAGCGTTATCAAGTCCATTCCCTCTCTTGGAAAGATACCAACTACGTGCCACTCCTTGTAACTGATTCCCTGCTAACAATACCATCCTAGCACTGGTGCACCCCAAGACCTCATAACATCTGTCCATAGCATCCAGAAAATCCATAGGATCTATAACAGAATCCTCACCAGAAAACTTTGGAGGTTGTAACCTCAAGAAGTCACTGAGATCCTGTAATTGAGCTCTATCATTAGGTATAGCAGATCCTGTAGTTCTTGGTTGTCTGTTTTCCCCTACCACATTTGTTAGTCTTTCAACTGCTTGAAAGACCCCTTGCAATCCAGCAGCCAAATCAGTGTTAGATATTTGAGCAGGCTGAGAGGCTGCAGCTGTACGAGTGGGCTGAGATGACCCTCCAGCTGGTTGCAAAATTGGTTCAGATGCTGGAGCTGCTCCTCCAATAGGGTGTGAAGCTCCCCCATCAAGCTGAGATGAATTCTCAACGGTCACCCTACTCCTAGTACTAACATTAACCGTATTCTTGCCTCTTTTTCTTCCTTTAGGAGGCATGATTACCTATCCATGCAGCAGAATTAGACACTTTAGCAATGAGGTACTGAAAATGAGTAAATAGGAAGACCCAGATAGATATGCAAGATAAGGGATACGAGCAGAACATGTGAATCTTATACAATAAGTCCATAAGAACCTAAACCTAGGCTCTAATACCACCTTTGTCACGACCCAACCCAGGCCATGACCGGTGCATAAATTAAATTAACTTTAATCTATGCTAGCCTTAATTCTGAACTAATAGAAATTCCAAAATTTACTAACAGAATATCAAACTCGTCTCAATTACATGAATAAACCTTAAAAGAATCAAATGTGCAAGTCTAAACCTCAATAATCAAAATTCTCCAAAGATAGTATAAAGCTAATTTATTAGGCAATCTCCTTCAACATCAATCCAATAGTTACCTCACGAACAGGGACCTTAATCTGAAAAAGAAAGATTCAACGTGGTATGAGATTTTCGTCTATACGAGCGAAAACCTCAGTGAGTAGTAGCTACAGCACACAATAGAAAGGGAACAGGCAGGCAAGCTGATACTTTTAAATCATGGCAAATATAGTTCAAAATATAGTATTTCAAAAATCAGTTAAACTGAAGAGTCAATATAAGATAATCAATTCCAAAATGCTGACAATCAATTGTTAAACATAATACTAAAGCCTTTCAAAATATAAAATATTAGAATAATCAGAAAATAAGACAAAAGCTTTAAAAACACATGGTACAGCGTAACAGAGTGGTGATACTGCACACCACCAGGGCCAGATAAATGGTAAGCGCGCTACCAATAACAGATACAGATAATAGATAATTGCCTTCACCGATCTTATGCATGATTCTAATGTTGACACAACTGACGACCAAACTTACAACTGACATCATGACTCGAAGACAAATGCAAAGTCCTAATGTTATGAAGATCGGTGAGAGGCCAGATAACAGATACAGATATACTGAGCACTCGTACCAGTTTGAAAACATGTAATATACATATATAAATCAGAAAATCATAACTGATTGAACAAATTATCAGATTTCTAAAACAAAAGTAATAACTGCGATAAATCGCATATCAGAAAGTACAGATCATATCAAATCAAATTTTAATAATCTCAGAGTAACTGATAATAAAACAAATCAGATATAAAGGGCCTGTTCCCAGAATATACGCTCTAATACTAAGGATATTTAATAAACATAAGGTTCAATTATACGCTTTTATAAAGGAAAACATACGATCAAATCCCAATTTTTGATAAACGGTTTTCATTCGGATATTTCAATCAAATCGTGTCATGTACTATAATTACCACTCACCTGAAATTTAGACAGAAGTTAGAACCGAAAAGCTCGTCTCTCAATCCAGTGAAGGAATATCAGAATTTCCTATCGGGTTCAATAAAAAGGGTGAATGAATTAATTAATATTACTAATGTCTAAACTGAGGGGAACGAACTAACATTAGAGGGGAGAAGTAACTAAACCCTTACAAATCAATAAATTAAGAACTTTTGAAACCTTAAATTTAACTACTTCCAGATTAGAATGAAATAAATTTGAAATTAATTCCAAAAATGCAAACCACTGCTAAACCTTTCATTTTAAATAAAATACGAAAAGAAGAGTAAAGAGATTTGAAAACCCAAAATCAAATTCATCAACAATCTAATATATAAAGAGATAAGGTTAAAATTGCAAGCACTAGCACAAAATTATATTACTTTAATATAATATTGAAGTTCCAGAACATTGAAGAGGAATTAATATCCTGTGGCAAGACCAATGCAAAACACTTTAGTGATGATTATTCAACTATTCTTTTTCCTAGAATTTAATAATATTATATAGACTAGTGTTACCGCAATCCAGATTTTGGTGCGCAACAGACGAAATTCAGACTTAATTTTTAAATAAAGAAATCTGTAGGAGGTGAGTTCGAATAAAACAAAACATAGGAACTTACGTTTTTCAACTCTAAAGCCGCCGATCGAAATCTGAAGGAGCAAGAACTTGAGAGTTTTTTCTTTAAAGTTTGTAAATAACAAAAAGGAGAGGCGGCTGCAATCTCTTTCTTTTTGTTTGGAATACACAGTTAAAATAGTTTTGAGTGTCTTAGGGATGTAATGGGTAAAAGTTATTAGGTTATAAAAGGCATCATATTTAAATAATAATAAAATAAAAACCTTTATATATAAAAAATTAAACAATAATTATATTTATATACTTATAAGTTAACCAAAATTAAGGTTATTACAGTATGCCCTTGTTTCTGTCCATCGTAGTACTGTGCTGTTGATTGGTGTTTCAGGTTTTAGATTGGTGTTTCTGGTTTTGTATTTCCGAGTGACGCAAAACAGACCGGTTATCCGGCGACGATGGATAACGGGATAAACCCTAGATAGACTTCTTCTCAACGGAGAAGACTAGAGACACTCCAACAGGAGAGACCAAGCGTGTGCTAACTTACATATTTCCATCTCAAATTTGATAATAAGATATGTGGTAAAATACCAAATAAATTTACTATTTTATTACTTTGAATTAAAAAGAAATTATGATTGATTAAGACTTTAATATGTAAATCATTAATAAATAGGGATTTGGTTGATTTTCAATATGATCCTATAAAAACAAATAGATCTCATATATCTTTAGCTTTCTAAGTTATCCTAAAACTGCAATTGATTCCTGAAGTTTAAAACGGTACAACTAACTCTCTTTCAATTTGTTTATTTGAAACAAATAACCTTTAAAGATTAAAAACATTCAACATAACATTACATAAAAAATAAAAGACATCCAAAATATATGTTGCTACATTTAACTAATCTACTAATACATTAATATAAAAGTGACTTCCAAAATCTCAGATATTAACCTATTTGATGGTTTATTTCTTCCAAATAAATAAATCGTGGGAGTTGGTCGCAACATTTTAAAATTCAGAAATCAGTTGTAGTTTTTAAACAACTAGAGGGGTTGGGGATTTATTAGGTTAAAAAACAGCTATGGTACTTTCAACCAAAAAAAATGGTTGATTGTTTAACCTAAATTAATCTTAATATTTTTATGATTAAAATTCAATTATTTAAACGATTAAAAAAATTCAATTATTTAATTAATATTCAAAATTTAGAAATTAAATTTTAATCATTTATTATAAAAGTTGAGAGACCAAGATCACGTGGGTAGAATTGTCATATATCTGTGAAGACAAAAAAGAAAATACTAGTAAAACATTTTTGATTGATTTTTTTTATAGTTTGTCTGATTTTTCGGTACGAGCCTCGTTAGGTTTTTTTGGTTAGTTTTTTTTCCATTTTAAAGTTTTTTTTCTTTTTTTGTATATACTAAAACTCGAATTCGAGATCTCTAATTTAAAAAAATTAAGGTTATTAACTATTCAAATCGATATTTTTTTTTAGTTTTCTTTTATTTATTATCTTCTTGTACAGATGCTGGTATTTTTTTTAACGAAATACTTTTGTATAGATCTTTCTTAGATGGAAAAACTGTTTTTGGCGAAACAGTTCTGTGCTCTCTCTAAAAACTTTCTTCTTCTTCTTCTCTTCAATTTTTCAGGCTCTTTACCAATTTCATCAATTGAATTTCCTGTTAATTGGATTTTCTTCTCTTTCAAGTTGTAGTTTTCTATTTGAGGAGGAAGAAGGAAGATTATCTTCCTTTTTTCCTTCTTGCATCGTTCTATTTTTATTTCTCTTCTTTTCTTTGTTCAGTAAGATTGCATATATTTTACCGGATCTCTTAATCTGCCTCAATTGCATTTGTTGTTTATTATCTTTTCATTTGTAACATTTTCTGTTTTAGCAAGAGCAAAAATGATAGATGTTATACGTAGATCACTATATCTACGTGGTTGTAAAAGAAATGATTCAGATCCAAAGATTCAGAGAAGTTTAAATGATAAAGGTTGGATTACAAGTGCTTATCTGTAAATTTGGAATTTCAAAAAGTATATATTTCATCTGTTGTTTGTTTTTCTTGTGCATTTAATGGTTTCTTTTGCGCATTATAATTATTTTCTTACCTTTATAGTTTCTGTACTAGACATAGACTGTATTTATATAAAATATAAAGTATTGTTTTCATATCTAGAAATGATGTACGTATTTTATATATATAAAAACGGAAATACTTTTGTTTTTTTAGTCTTACCGGTTTGCTGAAATTACTAAATAATATCTCAGATAAAAAACAAAAAGCCAAAAAAACTCTTGAGAGAAAAAAGATCGTTGTTAATCGTAATCAATAAAGTGCAATTTTTTTTTCAAAAAAAAAAAAAAAAACATAAAGTGCAAATTTTTTTAATTTATATTTACATCAAACTTAATTGCATGCTGGTCCACTTTCTTTCCTTCTCTTTTCTTTTCAGTCTTTTTTTTTTCCTTTTTCATCTTTTATTTCTTCTCCAACTGGTCTATGGTAAAGAGGCATAAACTTTATTTTTCTGATAATCCCTATTTAATTTGTGTGAGCTTAAAGCAAAAAAATTAGGACATTTCTTTAAGGATAAAGTCTACTTAACATTTTCAGCATAAATATATCATTAATGTAAGAAATAAAAACATTTATCCTCAATGTTTCTAACTTGGGAAAACTTGGGCATATTTCGACCTGAAATAGTGACTGAATCGGCCTTTTTAATTGCTTCAGGTGAAAAAAAACGACAAGCCATATTAGTTGGACGTAAATTTTTTTTACCATCCCTAAGTCAAAACGCCATTTTTTTACATGACATGTGGCAAAAATTAAATACATACACAATCCTCATATCCCTTAGATGAAAATAGAGGGTGAACAGGGGTGTGTTGACACTCTCATACCCTACTATCTTTATCTTTGGATCTAAAATTATTTCATTTCTATTATTTGCTCTTAAAAGTTCTTCAATCAAATTTGAAATGTTAAAGATAAATTTTATTATTACTTATGTTAGGTATATCTATATTTTCCCAAAAACGTTAAGGATACATTCATATCTTATCATTTCCTTAAGAAATATTTGATAACAAGCAGATAAATATCCTCTAGAGACGAGTCTTTAATACTGAGCCAAGGACTCAAGGTGAGCTCTTAGAGACCTGGGTAGGCGACTCTTTATTCGGGTCTACAACGGGCTGAAATCCTTGGAGAAGAATGAAGAGTCAGCTTTTGAGGGCTACGAGTGGCATAAAAATTGAGTGTTAGTGTGAATGCAACTATGGGAGAACTTTACATGTGAATGATTCTCATCCGAGGAATGTGTTGCCCCAATGGAGGAGTGGCATCTTAAAAGCTTTAACATAAAGGTGTAATAGCCTATAAGTACAAGATTTTAGAAAATCTTTCAAGTATACCGAAAAATCACAGACTTCTTTCTTCTTTTCTTTCTCTTCAATTGAGATCCAAATTGACTTGGCCATCAAAGTAATTATGTCGAGAAACTGACACCTCCTCTATTTTGTAGGAATCGACCTTGCGCTCATAAAGGAAAAACAATTTTTAATTGTAGAACACTCATCTTTAGTAGCCTTGAAAAAAAAGTAACCGTGATCTGTAAAGAAAAGATGGGAGATAGGTGGGGCAGCTCTGGCAATATGGCACCCGGCAATAAGACCAATGTTTTCCATCTTTGTTAAGGAGGTCGACAAAGCTTCGACATAGATAAATAAAACAAGTATATGGGTAGATTGCGCCGGATTAACGAAGCCCTCTTTATGGGATAATATGACCTATTATATGACTGCCATTAATAATGTGTTAACGAGCTTTGCTAACACACTACCTAACAAAACTAATCAAATTGTTTGAGAAGCCCAGTCTAGCCATCACAACCTCATAAACTCTGATTCGACCCTATCATAAGCTTTAGACTTGTCCAATTTTAGCGAACCGAAACCAAACTTGCCTTGAGATTTTATATGGAGGAAATGGTTGCACCCAAACACAAGCATGTCATTGTCTAAAATAAGGCGCTCGAGGATGAACATACTTTGATTAGGCGAGATGATGCTATTGAGAACGTTTTTCAGCTTAGCAAGAGTTTTAGGGATGATCTTATAAATGACATTATAAAAGGGTAATCGGGAGACAATCACTACAAAAAACAGAGCTTTTACCGACGCATTTTATCTTCTATAGCGACGGTTTTAACTGTCGCTAGAGTTTTTACCAACGGTTTTTAGAACCGTCACAAAAGCGTCGCTACAACTGGCGTTGCTACACTAGCGACGGTTTTTATGAGGCGTCGGGGTAAGTTTCCGTAGGAACGGCTAACTTGCAACGGTTTTGCGACAGATTTTTTGCGGTTTTGCGACAGATTTGCGACGGTTTTAGGTCAGTTTTACTGCAGTTTTGGATTCGTTTTACGCGGTTTGGAACGATTTTAGCGACGGTTTTGAAACATTTAAATTATATACATTTTTTTATTTTATATATAATTTTTGAATACTTTTTATATACAGAATATTTTTAACAGATTTCAATCAAATTAGCTAAATTTTTATTACAAGGCATATTAAAGTAGCCACTATACAATATCTACAAATCATACTTTTACAGCCATTCAAGATACTAACTTTATTTGTTTCAAAAAAAAAAAAAAATACTAACTTTATTCATCAAGCACAAATCGTGCTGACAGTTGTTTTTCTATTCACTAAATTGTAACACTGGGATTTACAATTCAATATCCAAATATCAGACAAGATTTGCTACACAAGCATATATCTAATCTTTGCGGGTTCTGGTGACAGATAGAAACGAACTGATTCAGAAAAGGAAACTCTACACCGCATCAGGAAGAGGCTAATTAGCAGCTTGTATAATCTAATTCTCATACCTGCACACACACACAAAAAAAAAAAGAAAAAAGACAGTCACCTGAAGAACAAATTGATTCAAAACAATTGAAATACCTGCACACACACAAAAAAAAAAGAAAAAAGACAGTCACCTGAAGAACAAATTGATTCAAAACAATTGAAATAGTAAACATAAACTTATTGTTGGTGATACTCATTTTCATCTCATAATATATAACTTTATTCTCAACTAAAACAATATAAGAAAAGCAAACAAAATAGAACAAAAAATGGTCAAAGAATTCATAGCACGAATACAATTGATTTAGACGACACATAACATATGACGTGAAAATAAACAAAAGGTATAATGCTCAGCTCATTGTTTTCTTCATACTTTTTACCAAACATATCTGCCTGTTAGAATAAATTTCAGACATGAAGCCAATACTAGTCAGATCTTGACATATGAGTACTTAAAATTCAACAAATTAAAATCACAGAAAGAAGCATGATTAAAGAAAAAGATGCTTACAAATTTATGGAAGGGCCTCTATTAAAGTTAAATAGTTTTAACCAGAAGACACATGTGGTCGCCGGATTTGATATCAGACATCTGCAATGAAAAAAACCAAAAATAAGGGGTGAAAGATATGAATCTAGACATGTCATAAGTGAAGGTCAAATGCTTACTAAACCCAGGAGCAAGCTGGACCATGTTATACTGGAAAAATAAAAGATAACTGCAAAATAAAACAATTGGTCCGTGAGTTTTTAGGCAACTAATCTTCAAGTGTATCAAACTCTAAGAAATGCCAGTGTTACATAATTTCTTTCTGATGTGCAATCCATAGCAAAAAATGAAAGTATACGAAAAATAGAGACATAAAAGAGAAGAAATTTGAAATAGTGACTGAACTATATTGATAAGGATTCTAGAGAATAGAATTAGTATGGAAATTGGCAGTGCGATCAAACCATAGTCTGAACTTATATTCAATGTTGCCATGATTAGAGGTAGAAAAGGACCTCTTAGGAGCTATGGAAGTTCTGAACCAGCCGCAAAGAGCATTTCGAAGACCTCCAATAAATTTGGAGAAATTGTGGAGAAAGCAAAGGGCTATCCATATTACTTCAAGATCACAATAAAATCTAGAAAACCAACACTTGAATGGCTGATAAAACAGAGAGAAGTGAGATTTTATTTATAAAAAAAGGGTTTAGAGGTAAAAGAAAATGGAAAGCAATAGTTAAGTGGATATGGAATCAAAATAAAATATAATTAAGCTCTTCTATATCCAATTGAAATTCTAGCAAACTGCTAACCTGCACGTAAGGAAAATAATTAAGCTCTTCAACACGGGATCAATCAATTTCACCTGCTTCTGCACGACTATCATATAGGGTAATTTTTTTGTAGTGATAAAAGGATGCATGATAAACTCATAATGATAATTAGGTGCAATGATTGACTAGGAGGAAAAATCATATTGGATATGTGGATAATCAAATGAAGAGCAAACAGGTGAAAGGGGAAAATATTAGGGGGAAAATGAAATTTTATAACCAAATCATAAACCTGTACATTCAAGTTGAGAAAAACCAGGGTTCATGTAGAAAATCTTCTGTTATGTATCAGATTTGTAGTTTCACTAGCAATGTTACATGGAAGATTAATTGTCCAAAATGAAGCACTAAACAAGTAATTGCAAATTGTCCAAAATGAAGCACTTAAACAAGTACATCACTGGTACCTTAGCCTCAGATACTACATCCTTCGTCAAGTTCAACTGCTCCAAAATGAATCTTTCAACAATAACTGCAGAATCATTGTCAGTCAAAACAGGATATGAACCTATGCAAGATTCTCATTTGCTCTGGAAGCGAAACAAACCTCCCCAATTTCCCACCAGATATAACTTGACACGTTTTGCTATAACATTGAATGAGCTAACCCCAGGACTAAAGGTGACTGTTTCCCACATAATATGATTTTTGATGTACATTTCCAAATCCAGGAAAAGTTGCCACCTACAGATTCAAGGCTTAGGCCTGATCAAAGATACTTGGAGAATGGTGAATTTGAAATGGCAAATTCAGAAAAATTGCGTCTGGAGCAGCATCAGCGCCAGGTCAGTTGCACAAATAAATGATATCCGGCCAGTATCTCACTCCATAAAACCCTCAGAATTTGCACAAATAGTTAAGGTGAGATAGGTCATATGATAAAGAGAGAGGGATACTAACCGTACTGCAGGCCTAAATCCGGGAATTCCAGCCACAAGCAATAACAGAAACAGCCATTTTGACAAATGTAGAAAAATTGATTTCCTGAGCATCCAAATAGAGAGTAAGAAATTCAAAATTATGAAGCCATAAACATCCCAATTGAAGGAACTGATAATGTGAGAAGAACTTATATTACCTGGGGTGGAGGGAGAAGAGCGTACCGAGAAGATCGGTGAGTGTGAGGGAAGGCCGAGAGGATCACGGAGAGAAGACCGGTGAGTGTAAGGGAAGGCCGAGAAGAGCACGGAGAGAAGAGGGAGGAGCGATTACGGAGAAGTCGGAGAAGAGAGAAGAGAAAATCGGAAGGAGTGGTATCAGACTAAGGGAGCCGCCAAACAGATAGATCGTATTGCTCTTTTTCGAACAAATCGTATTGCTGGTAATGGTAATGAAAGGGTTAGGGTTTTGAGTTTGATGGTGGGCCAACAAATAATTTAACTGTAACCTAAGTATATTGGGCCTTGAATTAATCTATTTAAGTTTAAACAGTGGACTTAAAAAAAATACTGTAGAATGTCTAATTTAAGCAAATAGATATATATTTTGTAGCGACACTTTTTATAAGTGTATTTAAAAAAGTGTTGTTATAGGAGTATTTTTTTTTTTTTTGTAGTGAATCCGTCACCAACTCTAGATTAGACTTGTTAGGGGATTAGAACAATCAAAATATCATTTATATCATTAGGGAGACCCAAATTTAACCAACCCAAGCAATAAGTAATGACATGAGAGCCCGTAATATCCAAATAATCCTAATAAAAATAAGGGTTAAAACCATCTGATCCCATACTTTTATCAGATGCATAAGGAAAATAACAGCTTTAAATTTTTCTGCAACAAAAGGCCTCATCAAATCCTCCTTGCACCCAAGAGAAATTTTGGGCACAACATTATAAGAATTTGGTATGCATCACAACCATCAGAGGTAAATAGGTTATTGTAATAGCTAAGAAAAAAGACTCCAAACTTGAATCCCAATCATGTCAATGTCCCGAGTCATCTATAAGTTTGAGTAATTGATTTTTCTTTTTCCTATCAGTAGCAGCTATGTGGAAAAAACAAGAATAAAGATCACCATACAACAACAACAAAGCCTTAGGCTCTATTCTTTATCGTTGAAAAAAACTGAACTGAACTGAATTGAACTGAATTGAATTGAACTGAACTGAACTGAATACTGCTTAATACTGAACTGAATTTAATTGAATACTACTGAATACTGAACTTAACTGAATGCTACTGAACTTAACTGAATGCTACCGAACTTAACCGAACTTAACAATAATGATGATATTAGACTTTAAAATAATTTTCATGATAATATTGGACATTAATGAACTTATAATAATAATAATGGTTCTAATAAATTTAATAATATCAATAATAAATAAATATATTATTAAAGATAAAATTAATTGAATATCAAATAAAAGCCCGGGATGATAAAATCTTGGGTCAATTACATGAATATCATAATTAAGTACAAAATTACAACTAAGTCATATCATCAAATTTAATTCTTAATATGTCATTATTTTTTATATATTATGATTTTACACTATAATTTAAAAATTCCAGACTCTAATTCATATATCATAAACTCTAAAAAATATATTCTAGACTTCTAATTGATAAATTCCAATTCTTAAAATATATTAAAAGTACTAATTTTACTAGCTTGACATAATCTAAAATTATGACTTGACATAGTTGTAAATAGTTTTTAAAACATGAATTTCTGTGTAATTTTCCCTAAAATCTTGGCTCGATAAAAGCCTATGAAATTAAATAAAAATAAGTCTAATTTAAATTAAAAATACAAATTACATACAAACACAAATTTATATATAATTTAAAGCCTATGAAATTAAATACAAATCTTCATATGAATACAAACTCTTAACTTTTTATTTTAATTAAGGGTTAAAGTGCAAAAATAACGTTTTGGGTCAGAAGTAATTTACCTCTAACGTTTAAAATGGTGGAATTTTATCCCTAACATTGATAAATTGGATAAATTTAAGAAATAATTCATAATATGGATGCAATTCCTAATTTTTAAATATGGATGCATACTTTAGTTTTATTTTTTTTTTATTAAACCATATCTACTTTAATAAACTATAATTTCTTGACTTTTATCTAATTTATAGATAATGATAAACTATAAATAATAATAATAATAAATAATGATAAATTATAGATAAATAATAATAATAATAATTATAATAAATTATATATAAATAATTATAATATAATAAATAATGATAAATTACTGAATACTGAAACTGAATGCTGAACTGAACTGAACTGAATTGAATTATACTGAACTGAACTGAATTGAATTGAACTGAACTGAACTGATTGTTACTGAAATTAAGTGATAAAGAACAGGGCCTTAGTCCCAAAATGATTCGGGTCGGCTAACATGAACCATCATATAAAACCATGAAATCAAGTCGTGTCAGCGACACAAATTCGCTCCCTCCACTCCGTCCTATCCACTACCATATTTTCCTCAATTCCTAGTAAACTCATATCACTCTCGATCACCCTCCTCCAATTTTGCTCAGGTCTTCCCCTACCCCTCACCACTACATCCATTTGCCACTCTTCGATCCTCCTAACCGGCGCATTATAAGCGCTCTACGTCTCACATGGCCAAACCACCTTATTCGGTTTTCTCTCATTTTATTCTCAATAGATGTAACCTCTACTTTTGTCCTAATTATTTCATTTGATCCTTTCTCGTACAACCACACATCCATCTCAACATACACATCTCCGCTACCGACATCTTATGGATGTGACAGTGTTTCACTGCCCAACACTCCGTAACATATAACAATGTTGGTCTGATTGTCGTGCGGTAGAATTTTCCCTTCAATCTATTAGGCATGTCGGGGTCACAAAGGAAACCCGTAGCACTCTTCCACTTCGACCAACCAGATTTAATCCTATGAGCAACATTTCCATCTACTTCTCCATCCGTTTGGATTATAGATCCTAAATACCGGAAGCAATCCAAGGCCTAAACAACTCTCCCATCTACTTCTCCATATTGTAACTATAGTTTTTTTTTAGAGTTATGACACGAATAAACTTTTTGTGAAAGAGAAGATCGTCGAGTTTTTATCTTGCAACAAGGAATTGTGACTGAGAATGGCGGTCGGTTCTCTTCTTCAACCTTTTTAACTCTTCTCAACAACTCTTAATCTGCCCTTGAACTTTTGCATGATATTCTCCTCCCCAACTGAACAGTTTCTTGCCCAGTAAAGACTAGTTTTTAAGAAGTAGCTAAGAGAATGTTTGGATGATGTATTTGAAGGTAAGTGAGGGTAAGTGTAATCAAGTAACCTTGTTTGTTTTCGGGTGTAATTAAAGAGCATATTAAGTGAGGTTAGGTGATAGTGAATTTTGGATAATTTTCCTTACACCTCAAATTAGAGGCTAATCATGGTTCATATTTTTTTCTTCCAAAATTACCTTTTACCTTTTATTTTATTTAATATAAATAAAAAGATATAAAAGTAATGTTATATATAATTACATATTAAACCATCTAAACAAGGCTTAAGGCACAATCTAGTTTTCTTTAACCTCGACACGCTTTATAGGCCCAATAACATAACCCTTAGGCCCATCAAACAAACTCTACATTTCAAAATTACTTCTTTTAGTCTCGTTTATCACGATTCCCTCCGCAACTGAGTTTGACTTTAGCAAGGAATTTTCATGTTTTTTTTTGTTAATATTTTGACAATTTATTTGTCTTGTGTTGTGTTAGTAATGTATACAATTAATATTTAGAATGTCTAATGTGACAGTAAAATTTGTTGAAACTTTACATTATGTACAGGTAAAATTCACATTACTTAGGAATGATAGAGATAAATTTTCTATATTAGAGGTGAATCTACACATTTCCAAAAAATAATAGCCATATGGATTTAATTTTGAGTTAAGTCTACAAGCTAATATATTATAGGGTTAAGGTGAAAAAATACCCCTAACGTTTTGGGCCAGGAGCAATTCTACCCTTAACGTCTAAAATGGTGCAATTTTACCCCTAACGTTAGAAACCAAGAGCAATTTTACCCCTAACGTTAATAAATTGGATCAATTTGAGAAATAATTCATCAAACTGTCTTATCGGTCATGAATCTTGTCATCTAGACTTCATATGTGTGTCATTTTATCAGTAACAAATCACAAACATACGTTGGGATGTGAAAAAAATAAAAAATATACTGTCTTTTTGTACGAATTAGACAAAAAAAAATCAAAAAATTTACCGAATTTATAAATATTAATCTCAAATTCTATTATTAAATTATAAAAAACATGAAATCCTTTTTTTAGAACGAATTGTCATGCAATTGGTGCAGAATAAGGAACAAAAATATATGTGTTTTATAATAGTGTTTGAAATTGACCAAATTTATCAACGTTAGGGGTAAAATTGCTCTTGGTTTCCAACGTTAGGGGTAAAATTGCTCCTGGCCCAAAACCTTAACCCTATATTATATATGGTATGCAGCTGAAACGATTTTGGTGTCGAAATAGAATGGAAGATAGATTTGATGGGCCCTACATATCAAGAATTGGTGGACCTAAGGAAAAATGGACCATCCTTGTTTGTCATGGATGGGCCGTCATATTTTACAATGGGCTTTATTATGCATGGGGTCGTATCAAAATTGTAAATATAATAAGAGAGATTTAGTTCCTCCATTGTTAAATTTTTAAAATCACTAATTAATTTTTATATATATTTAATATAAGCATGAAAAGTAATATTATTAATAAAATAATATTATTTTTTAAGGAATTTTTAATTAAAAATAAGTAATCAATATTATAATAACTTAGTATTTTAATTTAATTTGAAATAATAAAATTGGTAACCATTTCATGCTTTTTTAAATTGTCCTAAAGGTTTGATTTTCTTTTTCATCTAGTAAATAATTTATATTTATTAAATTTAAATTTGTTAAAATAAAATAAAAATATAAAAGCTATTTCTAAGCTTACTAAAATTCTAGAGTGAAGCCCTTAATTAAGTCTGCCATAACTCTTTGAATAGTTCCATGACTTTCGTACTTTATTTCGTAAACCCATTTTCATCTAGTAGGTGTTTTATTGTAGCTAAAATAGTAAGCTCCCAAGTCTGATTAGTTTCTAGTGCAAAAAGTTCATTTTGCAGAGTACACATTTAAAAATAAAGCCGCCTGGACTGTCTAACTCTCTTTAAGTGTTCAAAATTGATAATCTGTTTCGATTTTTTTTTATTAATTCCTCTAGGTTTTTTTTTTGTCTCCTGGACGATTTTTAGTGGCCGGGGCTTTGCCTAGACCGTCTAAGCGACGATAAGCAAAACCATTTTGTAAAGTTTTTTTTTGGTTTTATTAAACTTCATTTCTGAGTTGTTTCAATCATATTGTTGTTGAAATGTTGACGTTTGCACATTTTTAAAGACATATGGTACAAATATACGTGTTTTTTTATATTAAATAATTCTATACTATTATTTTAATTGAATTTATATAACAATTTATTGATTAACAAACAAAAATTACAAAATTACAAACCCGACTAATTCTCGAAAGCTATATCCGTCCAACTAACGCCTAACGTTTGAGAGAGTTAGCCACATTGTGGGTGATTTATGACTTGAGTGTATATATGTTTGAGGTCTTGTGACACGAGTGATATTGATAGAGAAGAATTTTTAGAATGGGATAGACGATCATATGTGAGATGATTTGGATAAGGGATGTGAGGTGATAGATGCTCAATGCTCATAGAATTTAACATGTGTTTTCTAAAGAATACCACATTAGTGATGAGATTGTGATGTAGAGTTTGCACCATTCCAAATGAAATGTAGAAATCCATCATGTTAAATTTAGGTCATTTTTGTTAGATAATTGATTTTTTTTTTTTTTTTTACAATAGACTGTTTTGGACTATTATGAAAGTTGCTAAGCCATATGTTATATTACATCACAGTTGTGTTTTCTTATCAGTCTCTGACCACAGCTGTATTTCCCTATCAGTCTTTAACCTTAGCTGTACTCAACTGTTATATAAGACCATTCTTATATAATAGGAAGTAACAATTATGAATATTTCAAATTTTCTAATCTATTCTATTTTCTTCTATTTCCTTTTTTCCTTCGATTCCTAACCCTAATTCTGTACAAAGTTAGTACTACTCCTCACAAACAACTCTATATATGAGAGTTTGGTTTTGTGACTATCAAGTGTAGAGGCATAAGCTAGGTAACCAAAAACCATGAGAAGTGTGAGCAGTGTTGGATCCAGCCCGGGGTTCTGGCTTCGGGCTCCACTTTTGAGTAAAATATGTTAGTCCCTTTAATTTTAGGGTAATTAATTTATTAGTCCTTATATTTTGACAAAACACACTGTTTAGTCCCTGTATTTTCAAAAACACATGGTAAGGCCCCTAACCTTTTTCTTAGTGAACTGTTTAGTCATTTCGTCTGTTTGTTAGATTTTTTACCGTTTATGACTTCGGAAATGACTAAATTACACTTTACTATTTACCTTCAAACTTTAGAAGAGGAAATCCAATTTAGAAGAAGAAGTTATTTGTATGGAGAACAAGAAAAAGAACAAACCTAAAGCTTACGAATTTACGATTAAGGAGAAAATCAAGAAGAAGAACACTCAAAATTGATTTCAGATGCATTAGAGTTTAAAGGAAATGAAAATAAAGGAAAAGAAGAACGCAAATCCAAATTGACTAACAAAATCTTCATGAGAGTTTAACGGCATGGACTAAACAGTTCACTGAGAAAAACGTTAGGGACTAAACAGTTCATCGAAAAAAAGGTTAGGGACTTTATCATGTGTTTTTGAAAATACAGGGACTAAATAGTGTGTTTTGTCAAAATATAGGGACTAATAAATTAATTATCCTTAATTTTAGTTTATTAAGACGTGCTTATAGTGTTATTACGATATTTTAAAATGGTTGGATGGGTTAAAATGGATGTTTTGATGTAAAACATCATGAAAAATGATATTTTGTTATGGTCCGCTCTAGGACAAACATCACATTAATTTCATCTTTTGATTGGAGAAATTAAAAGAAAACTGTTGTTACAACTGCTTCATTCTTCCAGGTGATGGATGACTAATACAAAGGTGCCAAATTTCATGTGGTAAAGTAGTGATTGATTGAATTTGAGTGCCTGCCAAATCAGGATTTGAGGTTTTGGTGTATTGTTTATTAGTGTAATGAGGTTTGAATTGAAAATTATTAAGTCCAACAAAAGGGATATTTGATGAATTTCTAGTAACCTTACTTGATTAAGTTGTCTCTCATGTTGAATCGATTGAGAAAAAAGACAAGGTGAGAGGTCATGAGTTCAAACCATACCAAATTTATTTTTTGTTTTTATATGAAATTATTTTTATTATATCTCTTTTTTTAAGAATTTATTATCTCTTTTCTATAAAACAAATCAATTTCTTATTTTGAGATTCAATTTAACTTAATTTCTAAATTAAATTTTATAAAAAATTTAAAAAAATTATAGCTAAAAATAAAAAAGTATGAAAATGTTACAATTTTTAGCTAACATACCAAAACCATAAAGTTTAAGTGTGTTAAAAGCTTAAAAAAAATTTCCACCCCTAACAGACTGGACTTCGAAAAATTACTCTCAATAATCGGACTAAAATCAGCCCCCCAGACGTCGATTCCTGGATCCGCCACTGCTCTAGAGTATTGATCATTTAAGCCTTTTAGAAATGTTATTAAATGATCAGTCTCTTCTTGATTTCGAAGAACTTTGCACCACCATCCGATAATATTCAGATTGCAAATTCATCAACCGTTACTAACGGCAAATACACAGAAAGACATGAACTTAAGGAGTCGCACGATAAGACAGGCGAATCTGCATGAGACAGGTTCGCCTTCAAGGTCATAGAACAAAAGTTCCGCTAGGCAATCTTATTCAGGAGAATTGTCAAAAGTCATGTCTGTCGAGATCCGCGCTGGTTAAGGGATTCACTGGAAGTCAGGGGGAAAGAAGATAAGGATGTACATATTGCCACGTTATTGTACCTTTTTTAAGGTTATACAAAATCCTGAGAAAATTGTTATTCCTTCGAGAATAAGGAGTAATGACAATTAATAGGAGTAATATTGGGGGCAACACTGATATGAGAGTGGAAGGAAGAGCTGATCAAGCAGCCACTCACGCGGAGCGTGATATATCGGGCGCTCCACATGGATCTGTTGCTAGGAGAGAAAAAGGGCTGGCCTTGGATGATCAGGGGCAGAGGGTCACTCACGCGGAGCGCGACCCAAGTGACGCGGAGCATGGGGCCATGGATCGGAAGGGAGAAGATCTTGGTGGAATTAGTGACCCGGGGCAGAGAGTCATCCACGTGGAGCGTGGAAGGAGGAGAAGACTTCTCCGCCAAGTCCTGAAGGAAGGGGATACGAGCTGAGGATCCTGAATATTAACGTTTTTCCACTTGTTCTATTTCCCCACTACCCTTTACTTCCTTTACTTATTTTGTATGAATCCTATCCCTAGGGTTGTGTAATTTCTAATAGTTATAGTGAACCCTTTTGAATCATTTACTTGCATTTTAAAGGAGGTATATAAGCTCCTGATTTTGTAATGAAACCAACTTTTGATGAATATGAATTTTATTAGCGGTCCATTATTGAGAGCTCTCTATTTGGGAATTTCTTCCTTATAAGTTTGAAAAGATAGCATTCTTTGTTGGTTTAAGATTAAAACCTTCACTTCGATTTCAATCTGTAACAAGTAACGACAACAGATCAATTAAGGCAAGCACGTTACAAAATAGAATATATATATATATATATATAGGCCGTTAAGACATTTTTAAAAGTAAGTTAACAACATTCTTCTTAATACTTTTCAATATTTATTAATCTTATACTATTGACTTTATCATCAGAGATATTACGACAAACCCAACGACCTCTCACTTACAACAGAACCACAAGTAGATTCACCAACGAAGGAGGTGCGTTAAACAAATCTCTTATAATTTTCAATTCAAAGAAGTTGGATTCTGATATTTTCAATTCATCGTAGGAATATATATATATATATATATATATATATATATATATATATATATATATATAGTTATTTGTACAAGAAAGAATAAAGTAACTTATTCTAACTATAGGCTAACGAATATAACTTGACTAATAACTAACCAACATAGTTAATTATAATTAATCCTAGTTTCCTACTAACTAGCTTAGCTTGTATGTATGCATGGTAACATCCACATAAATGAAGAAGCAGGACTCTAAGATTAAGAAAAGAATGTAGCATGAGTTAGAGGTAGCTAGTCTATAGTACGTAGCTGAAACTAATATGCAATACTAATAAATAACCTCTTTCTAAGGGAAACTGGAACAAATATGATGGATGCAATATGATATTTTGCCTTTAATGCTATATAAATTAAGAAAGAGATATGTAACCATAAATTCATAACAAATTCTATACTACTTACTTTTCGTAAAAGAATTAAATTGGTGGTTTGTTTGCTTTTTAATCTAAAAGGGATTGGATAGCAATTTATTCTTAGCAAACAATTTTTTTTTTTTTTTGTTACGAGCATTTTCAACGGTTTTTTAGTTAGGTTTTTAAGTTTAAATTTAAAGAGAGATAGTTAAAAACCAACTCCAAATGACTCTTAATAATTCCTCAAATCACTAAAAGTATATTCATCCTTTCTATTACTAAGGGTCCGTTTGGTGTGTCGTAATGTAATGTAATGTGATCAAAGTTGTAATGTAATGGAATGAAATAGTGATTCCATTACCATGTTTGGTTGACAAATTAAAAAAAACGGTGAAATGAAATTATCATTACAATACTTATGTTTGCTTAGTTAAATGTAATCGTAAAATTTTATTTACATAATTAAAATCAATAAAAAAAACATTAAAAACGTGAAATTAGTATATAGTTTTCCGTGTTTTCATACTTTTTACATTTTTCTCGTTTTTTCGTTTTCATTTTCACTGTTTTTCCTATTTTCTCATTTTTCACTTTTTTTTTTGCTTTTTTTTCGTTTTCTAGTTTTTGCGTTTTTGAGAATGATAAGAAGTGAGATTTGACAAATAAGAGATTAGATGGAACTTTAAAGATAGAATTTAAGATTACATACTGTGGATGTAATGAGAATTCAAGCCCTTTTTTTATGTAATGAGGATTACAATAGTTGTTAAACAAAATTTAATCTATGGATTTCTCATTCCATTACAACAAAATTTTAATATGCAACCAAACATGATAATGAGTTTTCGATGCAATGGGCATTTTCTTACAAAGCCCATTACATCTTACCAAATGGGCCCTAAGAGTCTCCCTCCATTTCTAGTCATTCCTTATTTTATTTTATATTAATAATTTATTATTGGGTACTCTTTCCTTTCAATATTGGTAAATATAACAACATTTAACCGTATTAATGGAGATTATATGTATTAGTTACTCATCAAATCACCAAAAGTCAATTGTTTATATTATTTTTAGAAAGTAAACTAAAAGACTCTTGAAGATGCTCTAACGGTTACGGATACTCTACATTGAAGATTCAAGATTAAATGGGTGCAAACTTTTTAAGAGGGGTCATCCCTCATACGGATCTAGAAAATTCTCTCTCCCCACACCGAGCTACAACCACTGTCTTGCCTAGGGGTACCAAGATAATTCCACCCTTACAAACCTTTTAAAAAAAAAAAGTACTCATTTTTCTCTTTAAAACATATTCTGCTTTCCACTTTTAATATTTTTCCTCACTATCTTAATGATTTTGGGTAAACCTATGAAGATGGAGTCAGCGATCGAGCTCTTGAGCGAGACCTAACAATAACTATTTTCATGGGCACTTGGTTTAATATTATTTTCAAGGCGTTTTTGTTCGGAAAGTGAATGGGACGAAGAAGGAATGTTGTATGGGTGATAAGCATTGGACTAATGGTATGTTCGTATCGTATCAATTATCGGGTTAGTATCAAATAAGTAAACCATGTTTAACTCAAAAAATTAGTGTCATAACTGTGGCAACCGAATCAGGTTAGTTATATAGTTTTATATTTTCGAGTCACGTGTAATTTACTATGCAACCATATAATTGTGACATTTTAAAATATAGTAGGATATAGTAATACTTTGAAATATTTTATGTCGTTTTTGGATTAACAGCTTAACCATGAGTATCCAAAAGTCTGCTAATATAGAATATTTGGTTCGTGCAATATATTTACAAGTCACATGCAAAAATATGGAAGATTCTAGTGTTTGTAATTAAATAATTGTAAGCTACCTTTATGTTATTAAGTTAATATATAAACACACGAGAGAATATGATAATAGTTTTAAGGGTCAATTCCAAACAAAACTCATGTGGTTACACTGGTAAAGTTAAATTTTTTTTTTTGGTAAAATGGAGGGGGATTACCCCCAAGCAGACAAAACAAAAAACTAGGAGCGCGTCATCCTGGGATGACCAGTACCACAAATATCCGAAAATAAAGTATCTTGGATGCCTGCATGAGGCATATCACACTCGTGAATACCCAAAGACAGTCGTCCTGCGTAGTTTGCCATCCAGTCCGCAGCCTAGTTTCCTCTCCTCAGCACATGTACGAGCTTGTACTCCCAATCCTACGAGAGCAACCTTCGACACTCATTAACTGATAAAGTTATTTAGAATATATTCAAATTCTTGAAAATTTTCATTTTTAAAGTCATTAACGGCCAAATTCGCAATATAAACCCAAAACTCGTGATTTTGCAAATGTCTAAAAGCATAGTCATCGTTTTGACAACAACAACAAAAAAACCATAGTCTTTTATCTGCAAATTAGTATAACCACATGGTTTTTTTTTAGAATTAACCCTAATTTTATATATTCATTTCATTTCGTATTATTTTAGAGGTAGCAAGCCAACCCGAATCCAAGCCAATAATTTGCATTTTTATTGTGTCAACTCCAAAATGACTTAATACTTACTGAGTTAAACTCAAACACTATAATTCATGTCGTGTAAATGGCCTTGTATGATTATTTATCCTTAGGCTATTGTGTCGGTTAAATGTAGAAGAGTGATAGGTAGAATTAGAGTTTAAAGATGAAGTTTTAATATTATATTTTTAAACTAATCGTTGATGAAATAACATTTTTGAATTAAGTTAAGCCTCAACTCATCTAGAGCCTTGGTTTCGCTACTCGCCATTATTACATCCTTATTTTTATTTAGGTCGATTTTGTAATTACTAATTATATTTTCAGGCCTAAATTCTATAAAGTGTTGAAATTCGGATCGAATTGGTAATTTTAAACATTCTAGCTCGAATTTGTAATTAATTAATTATTCTCTCCAGCCTAAAATCGTGTGACATGTATAGATTTAGGCTGAATTGGTAAGTTACCAAACATTCTGACTCAAATTTGTAATTAATTAAGTAATTGTCTAAAAACGAGCTATGAGTGGTAGTGGGAAATTGAGGGGCAGTTTGGATGAAGGAGCAACCTTTATTTGAATGTGGTAGTGATTGTTGGAAGAGCAATTGGGGAACAACCTTGTTTGAATGTGGAAAGCAGTTGAGAAACAGTTTGGATCAGGAATCATTCTTGGAAAAAGTGGGCAATAGTTATGTAAAACAGTTATTACGATTGATTTTCAAATATAAAAGAGAAAGAAGGTGCAACAAAGAAGGACACAACCAAATCAACACAAGAACTCCAAACAAACTCAATGTCAATTTTATCTGTTAATTTCAATTTCTAGTTTTCAATCCTTAATTTCTACACTTTTTTTCAACTAAGTTTGTAAGCTTTCGATTTCAATTCAATTCAAATCTATTTTCAATTTGGTATATTTCTAATAAATTCAAGCCCCACCTTAGTCCTCGCTATCTCTTTTATGGCCGCTCGGAACTAGCCAATTTTAAGTTTCAGTTCATTAAGAATTTTGGTTCTCACCCTAAAGAAATCCCACTTCCTCATGGGTGGGGGTACTTTTCTTTATTTTAAATAGAAAAATAATGCTATTTTGAAGATGTTCCTCTTGCTCAGACTCATTGTAACACCATGGTCCAATATCATATAGATATTGTCCGTTCTGGCCCTAAATCTAACACATTGGACCTCAAGGCTTTAAAACGCATCATCATGTATTGGATTCACATCTTACTAATAAGCTTCAATCACTCTCTCTCTCCATTTCCGATGTGGGATTCAGTTCATTCCTGCCCCCATCGTCATTTCTTAGGGCCGCTCCTTGCTCAGACCTTCTACCTTGGCGCCACCAACTCCGGACCGGGTCGTTACACTCATTCTAGCCCAGAGCAGAGGAATGAATCCAAAATACTTAATAGCATGACGATACATTTATACAATAACGTCTACCCCAAGCACTGACCATACCAAACAGGCACGTAGTTCCACTTCAATGTATTTATCAATGAATTTTGTTTAATCTTATTATAATTGAGTAAAACGTGAAAACATTTAACATAAAATAAAATTAAAGACTGAAATAGTGAAAATGAGGTGGAAATTATCCATAAGATAAGATGTAAGGTAAGATTTCTCTTTTGAGTAGGAAATATTCAAATATGTATGATTAGGTGAGGTATCATGTTCTAAGTTCTCTTGACTTATGATTTTGGGAATAATGATTTAGGATAAAATTAAAACTATAAAGGAAAATGATAATAGCAGATTACAGCTATAGTTGGTTGGATTTACTTTAAATTTAGGTTAGGATACAGAAACTTGACCACATGATTGTTGACTTTTTGTAAGTCTTTTATATTTATTAGTATTGCAATTTAAATAATTAATTAATAAGGGAAACATGGTGGACCTTCACTTAATAATGGAACATCACTTGCACACGTGTTTAAAATACAACTCAATACACAGAAAAAAGACAGGGAGACTTCAAAGGTATCAATGGTTTTGACTATTATTTAGATTTACATATTCCCTACAAATATGAAACGGTAAATAACAGATTCTTGTAATGCATTATTTGAGTTTAATTTGGAGTTAATAGGTGGAGTCATATGTGAGTTTTACCGTAACTTTTTTACATAGAGGTTGGGATGGTAACGGATAGGATACATGTGGGGTAATGCAAATCTTTAAACCCTTATTTTTTTATTTTTTTAATTATCTGTATCTGTCTCGTTATTTTAACGGGTACGCTTTTTTCATCCCATATTCGTCCTATTTAATTTGCGGGTATCCGCGGCTACCCTTACCCAGGGACGAATCCAATATGGGGGCAGTTGGCTCTACTGACATTTGTATTTTTTTTAAAACCCAGGTATTAATTTTGAAGTTTTAGATCTTTATTCCCCTTCATCAATGGAGGTTTAGGGTTTACTGGTTCTATAATTGAGGATGAAGAATGATTTTAAATTTAATATTTTCTTTTTGTTTTTTTAATTCTGTTTTAAAGCAAAAACGACGTCGTTTTATTTAATTAGAACTACGTCCTTTTGTTTACAACAAAAATAAAAAAACAAAAAGTAAATATTTAAATATAAAACTAAATAGGTCCTAAAACAAACCATCGGTCTCTCTTACTCTCTTTAACCTCTTTAGCTCTTCTTCCTCAATTCCTTTTTCTTCTTAAGCATAAATTGAAATTCCTAATCCTAACTAAGGTTAAATCAAAATCGGCAGCCAATCCCTCCGTAGTTGGATCGTTGGTCCGACACTCCATCTCCGATCTTTGCCTCTATGCTTTGATAATTTTTTGTTCCTACTTGAATTTTGATTTGATATTTCTGCTACTATTTTACTTGAACTAGAGATTTGATCTCTGGTTTTCTATAATTATTATTTTTTAGATAAAAATTATTTTAGTCGTATTGTTTGCCCCCATGGGGGAGAAATCCTGGATGCACCCCTGCCCTTACCCATTAATAATCAATAAATAAAATAAAAAATATTACAAATTTAATAAAGTATAAATTTAATAAACCATCAATCTAAAAATTGAACAAATTGAACCTTAATTAATAAGAATAAATTAACTTAGTGGTAATGATTGAAAAAGAAAAAGTTGGGATTCAAATCTCACGTCTTACATCTAAAAAACAATGATATTTATTAATATATAAAAAATTTATGACGGGTACCGAGTACCCTGGGGGAATTTCCATAACCGTTCCATTACCCATTTGATTTCATATCCGTCTCATACCTTTTTATACATGGTATGAGAAGTCTCATTAGGGCCGGATAGTGCCGGATATCCACGAGTACAGTACTTGTTGCCAACCCTACACAGAGGGGTTAAAAACCTTCCAAGAGACAAAGCAAGAAAACCAAACCAAACTACAATTTACTAACAATCCGAGTCAGCCCCAAATATATCTATGTTAATTCATACTATATCTATGTTCATTCACCGTTAGATTTAGATTTATTGGAGTATGAGAATGAAAATTCAAAATATGTTTAAATTTAATAAGTTTAAAATCTAACAATGAATAATTTATTGAACATTATTGTATTAATATGGTGATATATAAATTATCATGTAAACAAAATTAAATTATATTTATTTTTTTTTTTGTGTGTTTTTTACTTTTCTTCTTTTTCAATGTCAACTCGATAAATATTTTTTTAAAGAGTCAACTCGATAAATATTAAATAGTGATGTAGCTATTCACGCTTTCAAAGTATCCTTCCAAGCTACACGTTAGATTATACCTTCAGAATAAGTTAAAGCTCATTAATCATATTCAACATTTTCTCTTAAATGCTTTATTGTATGATGAGAACATTTTGTGCAAGTATTAAACTTGATCATTATAGAATAGAGCTTTGTTAGAAACATACCTCAAAACTTGTTCTTCAAAGTGGTTCATAGATGTTTTATGTTCTCATGCTTATGAAACTTATTTGTGATTTTATCATCCATCGCATTCAGCAAGATGATATGAGTTATTAAATTCTTTTCTTCTTAACTAGATAGACCTCCCGATCTCTTCTACGTTGAGCTATATCTCCTTCTTCGGGTTAATCCATAACTATCTCCAAGGGTTCAAGATGCGGGACATCTTTCCCTAGGATCGGGTCCGTACGAAGGAAGTCGGAGGAAGGACCAAGCACGAGCAACAAGCGGGTAAAGAGGCCAAAACAGGGCCACATAACAGCTCAGGCACGCCCCGCGTACCTTATAGCACGCTCCGCGTACTTGAGTGTCTGATCCAGAGAAGAGTTCAACAGCCAAGGCACGCCCCGCGTAGAATTGGGCACGCCCCGCGTAGAGTGAGTACTGATCCAGAGAGGAGCTCAATAGCCAAGGCACGCCCCACGTAGAATTAGGCACGCCCCGCGTGCCTTCAGCTTAAGGAACTTGCTCCTTACTCCAGCTTCCTCCTTATTTACAATCCTGCCACTCCTTATTTACACCTTTGCCACTCCCTTATTACAACCCTACCACTCCCTATTTACCATCCATGCCACCCCTTTATATTTAATCCCTTTTACCCTTATCTTATTATTTTAAGTAGTTATATGCTTTACCCTTTATTGTAATTTGGCAATTAGGTTTTAGATGATATAAATTCATCTTTTTGTCATTGTAATGGTTAACTTTTTATCAATCAATATTAAATCTTCTTCAAGAAGCTTGTTAAGGTTTTCACCTTCAACAATGGGGGATCTTTGATTTCCTACAGATTTAGTCCGTAAAACCCGGGATTCACTCCTTCTAGTTTAGCTAGAGAAGAAATATCTTTGTAAGTTTACGATTAAAACTTTCAGATAAAATCGATTTGTATCATTTGGTATCAGAGCCGATCGTTTTCCTTGAATGGAGACTTCTTTCGACTATGGTTCAACCAAATTTATCTCCAAGATATGAAGAAACCTTCAACAAGGGGTTGGAAAACCTCAAAGCTATGGTGATAAGGTATCATGAGAGTTGTAAGGAGGATTTTCGGGTGATGAATGAGCTAACAAGGAAGCTTACCGAATCCGTAAAGAGTCTCAAGCAAGAATGCCGAAATCACTCCCAACCAACCATGGAAGTTCCTCCTAAAGATCTGTCACCAATCTTTTCTCCTTTACACATTGAAGAGGTAAATCCTAAACTTCCAATTTCTCATATTGAAGTTGTGGATAGTCCTATTTCTAGGAAGAGATTGGATGTTTGTGATATTGTTTATGATGTTGAGGTGGATTTAGATTCTCATTGTGGATTTGTTGATAATGATGTTGTGAATGAGAATGTGAGTTCATGTATAGGTGAGGAGGAAGGAGAGTTGGTAGGTGAGAATGTTGGGAAAGCCCATGTAGCAAGTGATGCTCCCCAAGTGTTTGATGAAATGCCTTTTAAGCATAACCTTGTTTGTAAGTTTGAGGAAATTGAAGGTATTACTCTTGAGGAAGGGGAGAGTGACCTTGGGCTTATTAACCTCTTTGGGAAGAATGATGAAATTCCATTATGTGTGGAGGTTGATGACTATGGAGATGGGAGAGATGTTGGTGGTTCAACTATAGTTGGGTGTAACATGTCGTTTGGGTCGGGTAGCTATTCAAATGGGTTAGTGATGCGTGTTTCGTCTAGTGGTGTAAATAAGAAATGTATATTACGATAAGTGCGTTATGACTATGGATGTGATCTTTCTAAATGCTCTATATTTACTAGACGTCACTACTTAGGGGCAAGTGTACCCCGTCGTATCAAGTAATAATCCGGTTAAGACCGGGTATCGAATCCATGGGATTTATAACTGCAAGTATTAAACGACTCGATTTTATACGTTATTTAAGCGGTGAATACTTTGAGGTTGATATGGGACCAACTACAAACTACTCCTAACTACGGGTGAGGCGAATTTATATAACAAAACTCTATGGAGTGATGTGGATGCGATAAGTTATAACTATGACAAATAACGACTTCTAATGTTTATACGGTTGATGGTTTTGCTCTTGCAAAGACGACTACGTGTAGTGTAACCGACCCGTGAAGTACTTAGACTACGTGGTTCCTAGTCAAGGTGTGTCTAATGCTTGGGACCAGAAATTAGGGCCCGTAAGTTCCGTGGCTTGTCAATTCCTATGGTTTCCGGTTTGTCACTTCCGGTAAGGCAACACCTATATGAATCCCTAAAGATAACCCGAATGGCGTCGAAAATCGCGTTCTCCTACACAATAATCAATTATGAATATCAAAACAAGTAACAAACATTAACACATATACAGAAAAGAAGATTATGAATCATAGATTATAAATATGGAGAATGTAAATATGAATTACAACCAAGCCTAGTACATAGGATGAGTTCAAGCTAATTTAGCAAGTGAAAAGGGAAGAATCCGCCCTCGGAACTAGCTAACCGGACTCAAAGCCGTCTCTTAGGACTTGGATGGTGGAGCTTTCGAGCTTGGTGCACGGAAATGGAGCGGAACTTTGATGAAATGCCGGAATCAACGAACAAGCTCTCAAGATGGAAGAGTTTGGCTATATAAAGCCTAAAACAAAATCTAAAACTATAAGAATTACAAGGTGTAAGGTCTATATCTCTAATGTCTGTTGTTAAATGAGTGCTAGCCACTCTTATTTATACATCAAGCTGGGGGTAAGATTGTAATTCCACAAGGTGCAAGCATGGAGGAACATAATTTTATGCAGAAATCCCATAATACGCCCCGCGTATGGTGGTATACGCCCTGCGTGTGTGCCCATTCCGTCAGAAATCTCCTGCATGTGGACCAATTCCAGATCTTGTTGTCTCAAACATGCCCCGCGTAGACTGGGATGCACCTCGCGTGTTTGAGACTCTGACTTTTTATTGCTTGATTTGGTCCTTTTACGCCGTGCGTAGCTTGAGGCACGCCCCGCGTAAATGAGTCTCTGAACTTTTATGTTGAAGAATTCCCTCGCACGCCCCGCGTGTAAGGTAGTACGCCCCGCGTATGGATAGTTGACTCAGGGAGACCATGCAGTCTGACTTTCAGGATTAGGCTAATCATTTCTGACATGTGTCATACGCCTCGCGTATGCTGACTAGATCCCACATGGTGCCTGTGGATAGGGCAATTATTTATGACTCCATGTTTCACGCCCCGCGTAAGGAATGAGGCGCCTCACGTATTGAGTGGATTTTCACTCCTTGCTCGTACCTGAAATACAAATCTCGAGAGCCGAGTTAGCTTGACGTTTTTATTTCTTAAATTAATCAAAAACAAGGAAAATTAACTGAAAGTATGGAATTTATTTTTATTTCGTTATTTTATTAAAACACTCTATTTTTATAATTAAATTTATTTATTTCTTCTAAAATTAACCCGTAAATCACGCTAAAAGATAGAGGTAAAATACCCCTATCAACCCTCCTCGGACTTTAAAGTTTTACTTGTCCTCAAGTAAAAGAAATCGAAAGACAAGGGATTGAGATTATTAAGAAACAAACCGTCGGTTGGTTTTACCAAGTGCGTGATTTCAAAGTTACAGTTTTATGCAAAGTTTTCGGTAAGTACCTACGCAAACAATCGAGTGACCAAAACTTATTTGAAACCTCCATGATCAAAATTAATAGGCAATATTAACGGGGATTGATTATCTTTTGAGAACCCGATAGTACCTCACCAAGGGATTTCACTCTTACGCTCAAACTTTTGGTGGGTCGGTGTTGTAGCACTCTTCTTTGCACTTACTCGAGATCACTTTGAGTTTGCATTTTTATCCGGGTCTTTCCCCCTATGTTATAGTCTAGGAAATATTAAAAATGAACCCGGAGGGGGGTTGTAATGCGGGTGGCTTTTTAGTGGTTAATCTTTTGGAAACTCGAGTTTAAATACCACTTTAGTGATCGCACCGTATTTTTATTTAGGCCTTGGCGAGTTCGTAAGGTATGGCTCGAAATTGCTCGGGTGGAGCTTGAGAATGCATTTTTGCTCTGTATTATGTCCTTTTTCTTTTTATTTTGAGAGCGGCACAAAAACGATCTCGAGAACTTATGGTGCTCACTTATTAAGGCCTTGACTCATTTCAGGTGCGAATTGATTTTGTTGGTATTTAAACAAGAGGAAAAAGAGGGTTAATTGTTAAAAAGGGTATTGACAAGAAAAGTCGGTTAGTAGGCTCAAGGGGGTTTCCTAGAGGTTGATAAAAACGAGAAAAATAAATTAAGAAAAGAATTAGACTAAGTGGACTCGTTTTATCATCTATTGCCATTTTAACCAAAATAGGTGTACTTAACCCGGTATTAGGTGCAAACTCTATGAGTCGAGTGAAGTCAAAGCTCTCGAAAAATTGTGAAAGAAATAGAGTTCTCGTACGAACTCCTTTAGGCTCAAAATTACCTCACAAAATTTCGGGTTTAAATTGTGTACTATCAAGTCTCCGCTAAACTTTCAAACATCCCGTTTTTATTGCCTTTTTAAATGTCATTATGGAGATGACATGTGGGTTAGGACTCAATGCTTTTGTTTAGTATAAACCTAGGCTTTGCATAAATTCTAGAACTTCAAAATTAAGACTGGAATTTCTTACTAAAACCGATCCTTTGTGTTCCGTCTTTTTTATTTTAAGGACAAATAACGGAACTTTTATTTTATTTCCGAGGGGGAGGTAGTGTGTCGGAGAAATTTTAGAATCGATAAATTAGTTCAATTATTTTGTTGTTTATTTGATTTTTATTTATTTTTGTTTTTGTTAGTGCAAAACAAACTGAAGGTGCGGGGTTGCACGGCCCTCCGCGTTATTAAAATGACGTCTATTCCAAGGACGTCGCAAAAGAAAAGAAAACAAAAACAAAAAGAAAGATAGCATTTAAATTGAAAGATAGAGGGTGATCTACCCTATCCCTCCTCACACTTAAAAACGCAATAAGTTCCGACATTGCGAAAGAAATTTGAAGCACAAGGTGTAAAGAAAAAGAGTAAGGTAGAGAAAACTCCCTCAAACATCTTCCGATGGGGGTGGATATGACATGCTCCGCTCCCGAAAGAAATGACTTGTGAAGTATTCGAGGTATCAATTCTCGAACTTGGTTGGCATTTATTTAAAATATAAAATTGAAAATTTAAATTGGGTGTAAGATTATTAATGTAAATATTTTATTAATTTATTAATTTATTTATTGTTTGATTTTTTTTTATTATATATATATATATTTTTTATTAAAATAAAATTAGAGAAGAAAGAAAAAAATAAAAATAAAATTTCAACTCGTTGCGACCGGCGGGCGTCGCACAGCGGCGGTGCCCAGCGCTAGGCAGCGATGCACACGGAGCGTGCAGCCGCGCCCCCCGCAGCTCCTGGAGCTGTGGCAGCGCTTGCGCGCGGAGTGTGATGCCGCGCGCCCCGCGTGTCGCAACTCCTGGAGCTGCGGCAGCGCCTGCGCGCGGAGTGTGCTGCCGCGCGCCCCGCGTGCCGCAGCGGCCAGCAACACTTTTTTTTTAAATATTTTATTTTATTTTATTTTAATTCAACATATGTATATTATATATATTCCAAAAATAAAATCAAATAGAATGAAATAAAATAAATTTTTTTTTCATTTTTTCATTTTTGTTTTATTTTTGCCAACGTCAATACTTACAACTCTCTTCCAGATCATCCCACCGAATTGAGACAAAATTACACGAACACCTAATAAAATGTAAGAAAAATTAATTAAGCACACAATAATAACTTAAATGTAACAACTTAAAAGTAAATTAAAGACATAAAATTAAACTTTATTCGAGCTTGGGTTGTCTCCCAACAAGCGCTACTTTATAGTCGGTGAGCTCGACTTAGAATTTCCTCTCAAGTGTATGCTTCCATTCGCGTTAGAAATGCAAATTCTTGAATAAACAATCCGTACCTACAATACGGGTTGTTAGTTTCGAAGAAATTTAGTGAAAACCAAAAACTATACTTAAAGAAATTATTGAAGAGTTTAGTTTGCTCCCTCTTTGACTCTTTTGGTAGTTCAAAAAGAGTGAAATATTCCGAGTTAGAATGAACCTCAAACTCTTCTAGCTTTGGATTTATTTCCATGGGCCCGCACACAACCAACTCATCGATTAGGATTTCTGGTTCCTCGCAGTTGAGACAACCTACACAAGTTGGGGACTCCTCTTGAGAGAGCTCAATTAACTCGAGCTCTACATTTTGATCACCCGGATTGGCGCCTTTAATTGATACGTCCGCGGTTGAATCGATACGAGACATCAATCTAGCGATTTGATTTTCCAAATCCCTGCAATATGCCTCATTGTTAGATAATCTCACTTGAATATCTTTAAGCATAGAGATTACCGCATCGAATTGCGAGGTTGAATATTGGTACGAGCATCCGTCATCCTTGTGGTTGTCCCACAGATGACGAGTATATGGCATCATATCATGGAAAAAATCATTAGTAACGATGAAATAAATTATTCACAAAAATAGAAAATAATATTTACAAATGCTTAAACTAACAATAAAATGTTTTTGTCTAATATTGCAAGAAATTATAAATCCCCGGCAACGGCGCCAAACACTTGATGCGTGTTTCATCTAGTGGTGTAAATAAGAAATGTATATTATGATAAGTGCGTTATGACTATGGATGTGATCTTTCTAAATGCTCTATATTTACTAGACGTCAATCCGGTTAAGACCGGGTATCGAATCCACGGGATTTATAACTGCAAGTATTAAACGACTCGGTTTTATACGTTATTTAAGCGGTGAATACTTTGAGGTTGATATGGGGACCAACTACAAACTACTCCTAACTACGGGTGAGGCGAATTTATATAACAAAACTCTATGGAGTGATGTGGATGCGATAAGTTATAACTATGACAAATAACGACTTCTAATGTTTATACGGTTGATGGTTTTGCTCTTGCAAAGACGACTACGTGTAGTGTAATCGACCCGTGAAGTACTTAGACTACGTGGTTCCTAGTCAAGGCGTGTCTAATGCTTGGGACCAGAAATTAGGGCCCGTAAGTTCCGTGGCTTGGCAATTCCTACGGGCCCGTAAGTTCCGTGGCTTGGCAATTCCTACGGTTTCCGGTTTGTCACTTCCTGTAAGGCAACACCTATATGAATCCCTAAAGATAACCCGAATGGCGTCGGAAATCGCGTTCTCCTACACAATAATCAATTATGAATATCAAAACAAGTAACAAACATCAACACATATATAGAAAAGAAGATTATGAATCATAGATTATAAATATGGAGAATGTAAATATGAATTACAACCAAGCCTAGTACATAGGATGAGAGTCAAGCTAATTAGCAAGTGAAAAGGGAAGAATCCACCCTCGAAACTAGCTAACCGGACTCAAAGCCGTCTCTTAGGACTTGGATGGTGGAGCTTTCGAGCTTGGTGCACGGAAATGGAGCGGAACTTTGATGAAATGCCGGAATCAATGAACAAGCTCTCAAGATGGAAGAGTTTGGCTATATAAAGCCTAAAACAAAATCTAAAACTACAAGAATTACAACGTGTAAGGTCTATATCTCTAATGTCTGTTGTTAAATGAGTGCTAGTCACTCTTATTTATACATCAAACTGGGGGTAAGATTGTAATTCCACAAGGTGCAAGCATGGAGGAACATAATTTTGTGCAGAAATCCCATAATACGCCCCACGTATGGTGGTATACGCCCTGCGTGTGTGCCCATTCCGTCAGAAATCTCCTGTATGTGGACCAATTCCAGATCTTATTGTCTCAAACACGCCCTGCGTAGACTGGGATGCGCCTCGTGTGTTTGAGACTCTGACTTTTTATTGCTTGATTTGGTCCTTTTACGCCGTGCGTAGCTTGAGGCACGCCCCGCGTAAATGAGTCTCTGAACTTTTATGTTGAAGAATTCCCTCACACGCCCCGCGTGTAAGGTAGTACGCCCCGCGTATGGATAGTTGACTCAGGGAGACCATGCAGTCTGACTTTCAGGATTAGGCTAATCATTTCTGACATGTGTCATACGTCTCGCGTAGGTTGGCATACGCCTCGCGTATGCTGACTAGATCCCACATGGTGTCTGTGGATAGGGCAATTATTTCTGACTCCATGTTTCACGCCTCGCGTAAGAAATGAGGCGCCTCGCGTATTGAGTGGATTTTCACTCCTTGCTCGTACCTGAAATACAAATCTCGAGAGCCGAGTTAGCTTGACGTTTTTATTTCTTAAATTAATCAAAAACAAGGAAAATTAACTGAAAGTACGGAATTTATTTTTATTTCGTTATTTTATTAAAACACTCTATTTTTGTAATTAAACTTATTTATTTCTTCTAAAATTAACCCGTAAATCACGCTAAAAGATAGGGGTAAAATACCCCTATCAGTTAGCCGACTTGAACTATAGAGAGAAGTGGAAGGAAATGAGAGGTCGTGGGAAAAGACGGATAGTTGATGAAGATGGGAATGAATTTGAATACAGCCATGAAGAAGAGGAGTTAGAAGAGGAGATTGATGAAGAGGAGAACCAATCTGAGAATGAGCTAGTAAGAAATGAGGAACGTGATTATTATGAAGGCGAATTCGAGGATGAGGTTGAAGAGTGAGAGCACGCTTCTGAAGATGAAATCTGTGAGGATGGTGAACTTTTTCATAGTGCATATGAGTTTGATTATGAAGAAGATGGTAGAGTTTACTATGAGGAGGATGAACATCAAAGAGTTGAGTGGAACCAATATGGGGCCGCTCATGAGGAAGACGAAGATGGGGTCTACTATGATGAGAATGGGCGTCGACGTGTTGAGTGGGATCGACACGGGGCTCCTTATAAAGATAACAAAGGTAGATTCTATTGTGATGATGAGTTGGAGGAGGTTGAACGGAACTACAATGAAGATATCTATGAGTATGATGGAGGTAGGTTCCATCATGATGATGATGAGTTGGGACATGTAGAATGGAACCGAAACGAAGAAGCTTATGATGATGATGAAGGTCGGTTCTAAGATGAATATGAGTCGGGAAATATTAGGTGGAACCGAAACGAAGAGACTTATGAGCATGATGAAGGAAGGTTCCGATATGACTATGAGGCGGAAAATGTAGAGTGGGATCGAAATAAAGATGCTTATGATGAGGAAGAAAATCGGTTCCAAGATGAGGAAGAGTCGGGAAGTGTTGAGTATGAAGACACCTATGAAGTTGATGATGATGGCAATGATCACAATGTGTATTTGGTGACTAGGGTGCCTATGCCTAGTGAAGAGGAGCCTAGCCAACGTCATCGATTATTTAGAACTCGATGCTTAGTTCTTGGGAAGAAGTGTGAGATGGTGATCGACGGAGGAAGCCAAGTAAATATCATTAGTCGGCCCGCCGTGAGTAAGTTTGGGTTGGTTCCCGAGTCACATCCTAGACCTTACCGCCTTGGTTGGGTCAATGAGGTGGAGAAACTTCAAGTTACTCATTGGTGTAAAGTTCCTTTCTCTATTGGAGCTTATGGGGCTGAAGCTATGTGTGATGTTGTGGAGATGGGTGCTTGTGATGTGCTACTTGGTAGGCCATGGCAATTTGATTGTGATGCCTCACATACGGGAAGAAGCAACACCTACACCATACGCAAAGACGGAATCCGATATATCCTTACACCTTTGAAGAGTTCTCCTAGTAAGAAAACGGAGACCACTTTGGAAGATTGTCCAACTCGGGAGTTGAATGTGAATGGGTGCATTGGTGGAACGATTGAGACATTAAATCATCTTGACTTGGGTTCTATGGATGAGCTAGCTAGCCACTCTCCTAGTGAAGTCAAATCCAAAGAGGAGAATGAGGTTGAGAAGGGGGGTAGCGAAGTTGGAAGTGAGGAAGCTGAGCCGATGTCCGAGGGTGACAAGCACATGTCTTCCAACGAGCCACCTAAAGGGCTTCTTAAAGGGCTTCCACCTTTGAGAAGGCTACCACGAGACATAGTATGGGATCCGAGAGATAGTGCACCTAACTCTACATATAGTGAGTTGAGCTCTAGAGAGGAGGAGGAAGGTTGCTCTATGAAGCCTATTGATAGCACCGAGATGCCTAGCACATGCCACATGCAAAAGAATCGAGTCACACATTGGGTAAAATCTGAACTTATTCTTTTGTGCTTTGTTGAAATATATGTGTTGGAAGCTTGGTTATGTATGTTGAGGGAGAACCTTTCCTATGAGGAGCCCATGAGGGGTGATCTTGTCATGAGGAATGGGAGTTTTATGCTGAGGGAGGATTTTTCCTATGATGAGCCCATGAGGAGTGATCTTGTCATGAGGAATGGGAGTTTTATGTTGAGGGAGGATCTTTCCTATGATGAGCCCATGAGAGGTGATCTTGTTGTGAGGAGTGTGATCTTCATGTTGAGTGAGAACCTTCCCTATGATAAGCCTATGAGAGGCAAGCTTGTTGTGAGGAATGTGAGCTTTATGTTGAGGGATAACATTTCCTTTGATGGGACCATGAGGGTTGATCTTGTTGTGGGATTTGGTGATTGTTTGTTAAAGGGGAATGGCTTCCCGGCGAATATAGAGAAGATGGAAGGAAGTCAAGACTTGGTAAATCGGGAATTCACTATGTTGTGCCTTATTGATATGTATGTGTGTGGGTATATGTGGTGCTTGTTGAGGAAGCACCAACCTTATGAGGAGTCAATATGAAGCGATCTTGTGATGAAGAGAGTGGGGTTTATGAAGTCTTTGATGAATGGGGATAGCCGCCCGAGAGGTGTTGAGAAGGTAGAAGAAATTCAAGACTTGGGGATTGATGGCCAAGTTAGTAAAGTGGCAAGTCTTGAAGTTCCGGGATTGTTAACCCAAGGTGAGGGAGAAGCTACAATGTGTGTGCTTGGGTCACTATAATGTGGGTTGACAAATGTCGTCGGGATATTCCGTTTGATGTGGGCCATGGGCAAGGAGAGATTGAGCATGATAGCCGAGTTAGTAGAGTGAGTAATAGCAAAGTCCGGGCATATTCAAGTCAAAATCATGTTTGGGTTGTGAAGAGTACTCAAGGGATCGCTCCAATTTGGGTTGATATATGGCACTGGGACATGGCATTCGAAGTTGGCTATGAGCGAGTGGAGATTGAGCCTAGCATCCGGGTTGATGGCGTGAGGAATATTGAGGTCCAGGCATATTTGACTCAAGGCCATTTTGGGGTTTTGGAGAGTTTTTATGGGATTGATCCTAATTGGGTTGATACGTGCCGTCGGGACATTTTATTCGAGGTAAGCCAAGAGCGGAAGAAGAGTGTGTTGGTTCCTCAAGTTCGTGATGGGGAGATCAAGAGGATCCATGGGTGGTCCGTGCAAAAGCATTTATTGGGAAGTGATTTGACAAGCTTCGCCAAGACATACCATTCGATGTTGGTAGAGCATTCGATATTGGTGGGGATTGGGAGATGAGTACCACGGAAGATGAAGTCCGGGGTGAGGCACTTGTGGAGATATGGGGAAAAGCTCGTGAGGAGAAGGTGAGTCCGACAATATGTGGAGTGGACTTCTTGAATTCATCTCGAACAACACTTTGGTTCGATTTGAGGGCTTGGGTTCATTCACAACGAACACATCTCATCAATATGTGGCAAGCAACTTGGGGTCAAGTTCTTTTTAAGAGAGAGTGTATGATGCGGTGCATCTTTCCCTAGGATCGGGTCCGTACAAGGGAAGTCAGAGGAAGGACCAAGCACGAGCAACAAGCGGGTAAAGAGGCCAAAACAGGGCCACATAACAGCTCAACAGCTCAGGCACGCCCCGCGTACCTTATAGCACGCTCCGCGTACTTGAGTGTCTGGTCCAAAGAAGAGTTCAACAGCCAAGGCACGCCCCGTGTAGAATTGGGCACGCCCCACGTAGAGTGAGTACTGATCCAGAGAGGAGCTCAACAGCCAAGGCATGCCCCGCGTAGAATTAGGCACGCCCCGCGTGCCTTCAGCTTAAGGAACTTGCTCCTTACTCCAGCTTCCTCCTTATTTACAATCCTGCCACTCCTTTATTACAACCCTACCACTCCGTATTTACCATCCATGCCACCCCTTTATATTTAACCCCTTTTACCCTTATCTTATTATTTTAAGTAGTTATATGCTTTACCCTTTATTGTAATTTGGCAATTAGGTTTTAGATGATATAAATTCATCTCTTTGTCATTGTAATGGTTAACTTTTTATCAATCAATATTAAATCTTCTTCAAGAAGCTTGTTAAGGTTTTCACCTTCAACAATGGGGGATCTTTGATTTCCTACGGATTTAGTCCGTAAAACCCAGGATTCACTCCTTCTAGCTAAACTAGAAGGAGTGAATCCTGGGTTTTACGGACTAAATTCGTAGGAAATAAGAATCCCCCATTGTTGAAGGTGAAAACCTTAACAAGCTTCTTGAAGAAGATTTAATATTGATTGATAAAAAGTTAAAACATTACAAAGAGAAAGAGATGAATTTATATCATCTCAAAAACCCTAATTGCCAAATTACATAAATGGCAAATTACATAGCTAATTAAAACATAAAGATAAGGGGTAAATGGGTTAAATATAAAGGGGTGGCATGGATGGTAAATAGGGAGTGGCATGGTTGTAATAAGGGAGTGGCAAAGGTGTAAATAAGGAGTGGCAGGATTGTGAATAAGGAGGAAGCTGGAGTAAGGAGCAAGTTCCTTAAACTGAAGGCACGCGGGGCGTGCCTAATTCTACGCGGGGCGTGCCTTGGCTGCTGAGCTCCTCTCTGGATCAGTACTCACTCTACGCGGGGCGTGCCCAATTCTACGCGGGGGCGTGCCTTGGCTGTTGAACTCTTCTCTGGATCAGACACTCAAGTACGCGGAGCATGCTATAAGGTACGCGGGGCATGCCTGAGCTGTTGAGCTGTTATGTGGCCTTATTTTGGCCTCTTTACTCGCTTGTTGCTCGTGCTTAGTCCTTCCTCCGACTTCCCTCGTACGAACCCGATCCTAGGGAAAGATGCCCCGCATCATACACTCTCTCTTAAAAAGAACTTGACCCCAAGTTGCTTGTTGAAGGGGAATGGCTTCCCGGGGAATATAGAGAAGATGGAAGGAAGTCAAGACGTGGTAAATCCGGAATTCACTATTGTGTCCTTTATTGACATGAATGTGTGCGGGTATGTATTGTGCTTGTTGAGGAAGCATCAACCTTATGAGGAGTCAATGAGAAGCGATCTTGTGATGAAGAGAGTGGGGTTTATGAAGTCTTTGACGAATGGGAATAGCCGCTCGAGAGATGTTGAGGAGATTGGCGGAATTCAAGACTTGGAGAATAATGGCCAAATTAGTAAAGTGGCAAGTCTTGAAGTTCCGAGATTGTTAACCTAAGGTGAGGGAGGAGCTACTATGTGTGTGCTTGGGTTCACTATGATGTGGGTTGACAAATGTCGTTGGGATATTCCGTTTGATGTGGACCATGGGCAAGGAAAGAATGAGCATGATAGCCGAGTTAGTGGAATGAGTGATAGCCAAGTCCGGGCATATTCAATTCAAAGTCATGTTTGGGTTGTGAAGAGTACTCAAGGGATCACTCCAATTTGGGTTGATATATGGCACCAGGACATGTCATTTGAGTTTGGCTATGAGCGAGTGGAGACTGACCTAGCATCCGGGTTGATGGCGTGAGGTACATTGAGGTCCGGGCATATTCGACTCAAGATCATGTTGGGGTTTTGAAGAATATTTGTGAGATTGATTCTAATTGGGTTGATACGTGTCGTCGGGACATTCAATTCAAGGTAGGCCAAGAGCGGAAGAAGAGTGTGTTGATTCCTCAAGTTCGTGATAGGGAGATCAAGAGGATCCATGGGTGGTCCGTGCAACCAAATGAGGGGCGTTGGAAGATCACCCAAGCATTTATTGGGACGTGGTTTGACAAGCTTCACCAAGACATACCATTCGATGTTGGAAGAGCATCCGATATTGGTGGAGATGGGGAGATGAGTACCACGGAAGATGAAGTCCGGGGTGAGGCACTTGTGGAGATATGGGGAAAAGCTCGTGAGGAGAAGGTGAGTCCGACAATATGTGGAGTGGACTTTTTGAATTCATCTCGAACAACACTTTGGTTCGATTTGAGGGCTTGGGTTCATTCACAATGAACACGTCTCATCAATATGTGGCAAGCAACTTGGGGTCAAGTTCTTTTTAAGAGAGAGTGTATGATGTGGGGCATCTTTCCCTAGGATCGGGTCCGTACGAGGGAAGTCGGAGGAAGGACCAAGCACGAGCAACAAGCGAGTAAAGAGGCCAAAACAAGGCCACATAATAGCTCAACAGCTCAGGCACGCCCCGCGTACCTTATAGCACGATCCGCGTACTTGAGTGTCTGATCCAGAGAAGAGTTCAACAGCCAAGGCATGCCCCATGTAGAATTGGGCATGCCCCGCGTAGAGTGAGTACTGATCCAGAGAGGAGCTCAGCAGCCAAGGCACGCCCCGCGTAGAATAAGGCACGCCCCGCGTATAATGAGTACTGATCCAGAGAGGAGCTCAGCAGCCAAGGCACGCCCCGCGTAGAATAAGGCACGCCCCGCGTAGAATAAGGCACGCCCCGCGTATAATGAGTACTGATCCGGAGAAGACCTCAACAGCCAACATACGCCCCGCATAGAATTAGGCATACCCCGCGTGCCTTCAGTTTAAGGAACTTGCTCCTTACTCCAGCTTCCTCCTTATTCACAATCCTGCCACTCCTTATTTACACCTTTGCCACTCCCTTATTACAACCATGCCACTCCCTATTTACCATCCATGCCACCCCTTTATATTTAACCCATTTACCCCTTATCTTTATGTTTTAATTAGCTATGTAATTTGCCCTTTATGTAATTTGGCAATTAGGGTTTTTGAGATGATATAAATTCATCTCTTTCTCTTTGTAATGCTTTAACTTTTTATCAATCAATATTAAATCTTCTTCAAGAAGCTTGTTAAGGTTTTCACCTTCAACAATGGGGGATTCTTATTTCCTACGGATTTAGTCCGTAAAACCCGGGATTCACTCCTTCTAGTTTAGCTAGAGAAGAAATATCTTTGTAAGTTTACGATTAAAACTTTCAGATAAAACCGATATGTATCATTTGGTATCAGAGCCGATCGTTTTCCTTGAACGGAGACTTCTTTCGACTATGGTTCAACCAAATTTATCCCCAATATATGAAGACACCTTCAACAAGGCGTTGGAAAATCTCGAAGCCATCGTGAGAAGGCATCATGCGAGTTGGAAGCAGGAATTTCGGGTATTCAACGAGCTAACAAGGGAGTTTGTGGCATCTTTAAAGAGTCGCAAGCAAGGAGACCGAAATGATTCCCAACCCGCCATAGAAGTTCCTCTTGAAGATCCATCACCAATCTTTTCTCCTTTACACATTGAAGAGGTAAATCCTAAACTTCCAATTTCTCATATTGAAGTTATGGATAGTCATATTGCTAGGGAGAGATTAGATGTTTGTGATGTTGTTTATGATGTGGAAGTGGATTTAGATTCTCATTGTGGATTTGTTGATAATGATGTTGTGAATGAGAATGTGAGTTCATGTATGGGTAAGGAGGAAGGAGTGTTTGTAAGTGAGGATGTTGGGAAAGCCCATGTAGCAAGTGATGATCTCCAAGTGTTTGATGAAATGCCTCTTAAGCATAACCTTGTTTGTAAGTTTGAGAAAATTGAAGGCATTATTCTTGAGGAAGGGGAGAGTGACTTTGGGCTTATTAATCTCTTTGAGGAGAATGATGAAGTTAGTCTATGTGTGGAGATTGATGGCTATGGAGATGGGAGAAATGTTGGTGGTTCAACTATAGTTGGGTGTAGCATGAAGTTAATCTAACACGAAGGTAACAAGCGTCTTAACATTGATTCTCCGATGGATTTTTTCAACATGTAAAAGAAAAGTCTTTGATCTTGCCTTATGGCGAGACTTGCAACCTAGATGCACTATAGCATTAGCTTTTGTAGTTCAACTATGTGAAACACTATTGCTTCAACATTTTCTCATTTGACATCATGTTTCATTTTACAATTTTAATTTATTTTCTCAAGTTTTACACATTTGTTAACTAGAAAATCAAGAAATACACGAAACTCGAATCATTTTTGTTATTACTGTAACATATTACATATTTAAAAGTTTAATGTATATGTACAAATATCTTTTATTAATCACAAATATATTTCATTGATTATGTTCCACCAAAATTGGTCCAAAGTTACATGAAATTTTAAAAAATATTTTCATAATTTTTGGGTAGTTAAAACTATTTATAAAATTCTAATATGATCTTAGAATATCTAGAAAATAAAAATAAATATTATGTTCACCCAAAAATTAAAAAAAACACATTAAAAAAACAAAAACAGCCAAAATTCAGAAGCCAAAACCACCAAGAACAGTCGACACACGCATGGATAGGAGGAAGGATGCCACATGTCATGGTTTGACGTGTTAGAGATGTGTCACGCTTGTAGGTGGCGTGTGCAAGCCACTGTCTTCTTGATGTGCATTGTGATAAGGATTGACATGATATTTGAAACTATATGTTAAGATATTTATCTTCTCATATTCTTTGTATTTATCTATACTTAATATAGATGTAATTGATATTGTTATAACTAACCCTAACTTGTCTTAGCCTTATCTTAGCCTTAAGGATTGACATGATATTTGAAACTATCTGTTAAGATATTTATCTTCTCATATCCTTCCCTCACGCCTCACATATGGAAGATTCTAATTCCTCCTCTCAAATTCCAAATTAAGATGATCCAAACAAATGTTTTACCTTTATAAACATCCACTGCACCATTCAATTAAATACTATCAATTATCTCTCTTGGAATATGCAAATTCAAGCCATACTTATTGGGCACGATGTGTACAAATTAATTGACAACACTCATCTTCCTCCCCCTAAAACCATCACCGTGATTAACACAGATCAGCCTAATTCAGCGCTGCATTTCTGGAATAGAAAAGATCAACTGCTCTTTGGTGCCTTCATTGGTACACTCTTTTCCTCACTTATTTCGTTGGTTTCTCAAGCCAAAACCACCAAGGATATATGGGACATTCTCGTGAACACATACACCAAGACAAGCAGGGGACACAACAAACTGCTTAAAGATCAATTTACTCATATCTCTAAAGGAAATCACACAATCACTGAATATATATAAACTATTAAAGTTTGTGCGGATCAGTTTGATGCTCTAGGTAAATCTGTTGAACATGAAGATATCATTGATTTGTATTACTGGGTCTTGATTCTTCCTACAATTCTATCATCGAATCTATCAATGCTCATGATTCCACTATTTCTTTTAAAGGACTGCATGAAAAAGTAATCAACCGTGAACTCAACTCACAACAAAATCAGTATAAATCCTTCAGCCCTGTCACTGCCTTTGCGGCTTCTTCTTGATAACAAAAGCACAACTATGGTCGATCCAATGCCTCTGGAATTTCACCAACTCCTAGAAATAATTATCCCAGGTAGCCTCATCCCTTTCTAGACAAATGTCAATAGTGTCATAAGCAAGGGCATGTTGTGCTGCATTGCCCCAAATTCAATCAGCTATTTCTTAACACTGTTCCACCTGCCTAATCTTAATTTTCCAATAGCAACACCACTCACTCTTCTAGTCATAGACTCTCGCCACGAGCAAATACTGCTCATATGCTTGGGTCTCCTTCTTCATCAACATAGCTGCTTGACCGTGGTGCCTCTTACCATGTCATAAATGATATGGCGAATTTGGCACTTCATGCTCCCTATGATGGTACTAAGCATAATTTGTGATGGTACATATTTAAAAATCTCTCAAACTGGCTCTCTTACTCTTTTTCATTCATCTCCTCCTCTTAAACTAAACAACGTTCTCTATGTACCCTCAATCTCATGTAACATTATTTTTATCTCTCAATTTTGTACTGATAACAATGCTTCTATTGAATTCTTACCAAATCTTTTTCATGTGAAGGATCTCAAAATAGGGGTGTTTCTCTTTCAGGGTCAAAGTAAGGCAGGTGTCTATGAAATCCAACCCTCTCTACCTCGTGTCTTTGCAAGCACCACCGCCAATTCTCTTTATTAGACTGTAATTCATGTTCTTGCAATAAAAGTCGTCAGCTTCCATTTTCTATCTCCTTTGTTTCTTCCACTGCTCCTCTTCAATATATATATATATATAATGATCTTTGGACAACTCCTAAATATTATGTTATTTTTGTTGACCACTACACTAAATATATATGGTTTATCCTCTAAAACAAAAATCTGACACTTATAATATTTTCATTCTTTACAAAGCCTTGGTTGACAAATATTTTCAACTGCCTCTTATTAACCTATACTCTGATTATGGCGGTGAGTATGAGGCTCTTAAAGATTACCTTTCCATTAATGACATCACTAAACTCAATACCCTCCTCATACTTCTCAACATAAAGATTATTCTGAAAGACGACACAGACATATTGTATAAACATCTCTCACTATTCTAACTCATGCTTCTATGCCATTAAAATTTTGGTCAAATGCTTGTGCAACAGCTGTTTATCATATCAATCATCTTCCTACCTCAACGCTACAAAATGATTCTCTTTATCTCCATCTTTTTTGGAAACTTCCCAATTACCAAAAACTTCGAAGCTTCGGCTGCCTATGCTATCCTTGGTTGAAACCTTACAATATGCATAAACTTGAGTCTAAATCTATTCCCTGTATTTTCGTAGGATATTCATCAACACAAAGTTCATATTACTATCTTGATCCTCATTCAAATAAAATTTATACCTCTCATCATGTCCATTTTGTTGAATCTAAATTTCATTACTCTTCTCTTACCTCTCCATATCATTCTATTCCTCAACTATTAGAGGAATGGTGTCCTTTTACTATACATATTCAATCTACTCCTTCCCCATCTCCCACTCTTTTAAACTCCAATTCACATAGTTCTTTAAATTTTCAGGATCAAACCTCACTATCTCCTTCTGCTGAAAATAATAACACCTCCTCTCCACCTCCAAATGTCTCTGATTTCGCTGAAAATAATAACGTCTCCTCTACATCTCCAAACTCGTCAACCTCTTCTTCTTTGTCTCCACCCTCCTCTTCCATTCATCTCGTTTATGAAATGACCACTCATCTTCGTAATAATATCAGCAAACCTATCACTAAACTCAATCTTCTTGGTTAGGTAGCTGATTTTGAGACTCTCCCAAAAACAATTGCTCAAGCCCTGAAAAATCCAGTGTGTCGAAAACCATAATGCTGAATTTGATGTAGTTATTCGAAACAAAACCTGGAGACTTGTTCCTCCTTCCATCTCTCAAAATATGGTTGGTTGTAAATGGGTCTTTCGTATTAAATGTGACTCAACTAATAAAATTATCCAACACAAGGCTCACATTCTAGCAAAGGGTTTCCATCAAACGTCCGGGTCTAGATTATAATGAGACCTTCAGTCCCATTGTTTAGTCGTCTATTGTTCATCTAATTATATCTCTTGTTGTAAGTCAAGGCCGACCTTTACGCCAACTTGACATTAACATAGCCTTTTTCATGGTACTTTCACAGATAGGGTTTACACCTCCTAACCATTAGGTTACAGTGATTCTATCCATCCCAATTATGTGTGCAAGCTAAGTAAAGCCTTGTATTGTCTTAAGCAAGCCCCAATGGCTTGGTAACCGAGTTGTGAATTTTTTTGGTTGAGACGGGGTTCAAAAATTCTGTTTTGTATTCTTCTTTATTCACTCTCCACTCAAATGGCTCGATTATATACTTATTAGTTTATGTTAATGACATTATCGTTACAAGTAATTCTCCATCTTTTCTTGAAGTCTTTATCAGCAGTCTCTCATCTCCTTTTTCTCTCAAAAATTTAGGCACATTTTCTTACTTTCTTGGTGTTGAAGTTCTCTCTCATCCTCATGAACTATTCTTAGGTCGAAAGAAGTACGTCTTTGATCTTCTATGTTGGGCTAACATGGATAATTCCAAGCCTGTTGCAACCCCTCAAGCAACTCACCTGCCACTGACATTAACAAGGACAACTCTACCTAGAGGTGGGCACGGTTCGGTTAACCGGTCCATTAGATGATTTTATTAACCGAACCGAAACTATCGGTTTTTTATCTATTAAAACCGAAACCGGTCCAGTAATATCGGTTAACCGTATCGATGGTTAACCAATATTTTCGGTTAGGTTTTTCGGTTAACGGGTTTTAACCATTTTCTAGATAGTTAATAATAAAACAATGGTTAACCATTATCCAAGTATGATAATAAAAAATAAACGGTTAACCATTATTATCCAAACATGTTTATCTAAACTTTGTCCATAAAAATCATGTGTTGATTATCACTAACTATATAATCATCATTAATCTAACTACATACCCAATCCATAAAGTATAATGACGAAATAAATATGATCATAGAAAGCACTAAGGATTACATATGTTAAAAATTAAAAACATGAGTTACTAATTTTGAAACAGGTAAAGCTGGATTTAAAATTACAAGAAAAAGAAAGGTCAATGAGAGGTTTTTCCTCTTTGAAATCAGATTTGGGTTTTAAAGATTTAGGAGGCGTAAAAGGGATTGTGAAGAAGGGATTGGTTGGAAGCATGGGCAAAGGGATCATCTCCTCGGCTTCTCTTCTTCGCGCATGTCCTGTTCTCTTCTGCTGCTTCTCTTCTTCTCGCATGTCATCTGCTTCTCTTCTGCTCTTATGAAATTTCCATTTGTTTAATTGATATTCGTATGTGCTTCGAAAGAGATTGAGAGCTACTTGTGTTGTCGGTAGCGAGGCGGTTAGCATGGAGGATGTCACGACCCGAACCTGGCCATGACCGGTGCATAAATTAAGACTACCTTAACCTATGTTAGCCTCAAATTCAAATTACAAAATACTATTCTTTTATCTGATAAAACCTTATACTGTGATGGAAAAGAAATATATACTACATAATACTCAAAATGTCTCCAAATACGTACAATAACAATATCTGACTAATAATATCCTCCTTCAATATCGAACCCAAATGTCTGCGCAGCTATAGAGATCTTAATCTGAAAAAAAATATAAAATCAACGTGGCATGAGATTTCCGTCTATGCGAGCGAAAACCTCAGTGAGTGATAATCATAGCACACAGCAGACAAGGAACAGACAGACACACGGATAAGTTTTCAAATTTGCTTTCAGAATTATCAAACATGATGATGCAGAGAAATAAAATAATATTGTGGTATTTACTCAAATCAAGTAAATCGAATAATAATAACAAATCACAGAAATTCTCAAAACCACGGTACAGTAACATCAGAGTGATGATATTCCACATCACCAAAGGCCAGATAACAGACACAGATGGTAGCGCTACCAGATTCAGATACAGAATGTCTTCACCGACCTTATGCATGATTCTAAAACAACCGACACAGAGACAAACACGTACACAAATAAAACAATAACAAATAATGCAAGCCTAATATGAAGGTCAGTGAGACATGAAAACAGATGCAGATAATACTGAGCACATGTACCGGTTTCAAAGTGTATAATTTATATCTCATAATATTTTTCAAATAACTTAAATATCCAGACGGCAGAATTCGAATAAAATTTCTTAAATAGCCAGACGACAGAATTCGAATAAAATTTCAGATTTTCAATACAAACAGTAACAGATAAAATCAATCGATTAACAGAATTAAGTAAAATCTCAAAGAACTTTTACTTCCAAATAAGATAAATGATATTAGACAAACTAATGTACCAAGGGCCTGTTCCCAGAAGCCTATGCTCTAATGCAGAGAATATTTGAGAAATAAATTTAAGCTCAAGAAAGTCTTTTATCATTTAAAAAGAATAGGCACTATTTTGAACAAATAACATTTTTAGAAAAGTTCATCAGAACTGTCTTAAAGGAACGAAAATAGGAGATAAATTTAAAAATCGGATCGAACTATTTTTTTTATCAAACTTTTTAATATTAATCACCAAAGGACCAAAAGGTATTTTAAACAAAATACTTTATCAAACAGATTTCATGCCAGAGATTTCAAAATCAAACAAATAGTGTCATGAACCATAATTACCACTCACCTCGAACTCCAAATAATAGCCAGATCCAAAGCTTAGTTATCAATTTTCTCAATCCATCTGAATACCGTCAAATTTCCTATTCAATCAATCCAACTAAAATTACTCCAAAATTTTCTATCATACTTAATAAAATCTACAACCCAAATAAAATTGAGTCAAACTAAACTATTGGGGAATCGAAATAAGTGAATTTATAATGAATATATGGTTTTATAAAAGAACAAGAACTAATGAGTAAATTACCTTTTGTTGTTTGAAGAGTAAGATCCCAACTTGTTCAAAATCGATGAATACGGTTAAAATAAAGTGTTTCGGTGAAAAGGAGAAGAACTAGATTTTTGCAGAGAATTTTATCTTTTAAAAACTGATCTTATTCAATTATTTATTTGTAAAGAGGTTAAGTAGTTTAAGTAAAATAAAAAGCTTTAATATATGAGAAGAATAAGGTGCAGAGTATATCTAAAATATATATATATTTTTTTTTAAACAAAGAAGGATAATTATAAAAAAACTATTATGATATATTTTTTTCGAAAATATATTCAAATTTAAATACTAAGTTTTTGTGCAGGAATGAAACTTTTAAAAAACTTTAAATATGAATAACATATACAAATTCACCAAATATAACAATTGGCAATCACTATTTTTTTTTAAAAGATATATATAATTAATTCAAATATTTTTTTTAACCAATATACATTTTTAAAAAATCAGGATATTACAGAGGAGAAGTGAGACTATGGGTGCGTAATCTAGATGCTAATGTCTAGTGAAAAATCGAAAGAGATGAGAGGAGATGTGTGATGAGGGTGAGTGTTTGGTAGTGGCTGCTGAAGAACAAATGAGATTTTAGATCTAGAGTTTGTTGGTTTAAGTTTGATGTAATATATATACAGGGTTGTTTTAAACTTTTTGGAACCCCTGTGCTAAATTTTTATCAATCCTTTAATATTTATTAGAATTTTGTATTAAGAAAATATAAAAAGAAATGAATGAATGTGAATGTTGTGTATTTTGGATGATTGGATATTTAAATCACATATGCATTCAATAGAGTGAAAGAATGTAAATAGATCTTATTACATTATATTATTATTTTTTTCAATTTAAGCTAATATCTATATTTGACTAACCATGTCTTAAATTTTGGGGCCCTTATAATTCTGAGACCCTGTGCAGAAAGGCTCCTTGCACACCCTCATCTACCCCCCTGTATATATATATATATTAATTATTATAAAAAAAATAAATATATATAAACGGTTCGGTTAACCAAAACCGACGGTTTTTTTATATTCAAATCCGAAACCGAAAACCGAATTTTCCGGTTCGACGATTTTCGGTTCGGTTGCCGATTTAATCGGGTTTTTTTGCCCACCCCTAGCTCTACCGAATCCCACTAAATATCGTGTTTTGATTGGTAGCCTGCAACATTTCAGTTTTACTCATCCTGATGTTGCTTTCTCATTTAACAAATTGGCTCAATATATGCATTGTCCCATTAAAGATCATATGCAAGCTTTGAGGCGACTTCTTCGCTACCTAAGTAGTACTTTGACCATGAGATTAGTTATTTACAAAAACTCTCCGCTTCAAATATATGCTTTCTCTAATGTGGATTGGGCTCATGACAAGGATGACTATATTTCAACCACTAGTTACATTGTGTATGTTGCTAAAAATCCAATCTCCTAAACTTCTCGAAAACAACGTATAAGAGCACGTTCCTCCACTGAGGCGGAATATCAAGCTGTCACAAGCGCAACAGCTAAAGTATTTTGGTTGCGTAATCTGTTTCAAGAATTAGGCTTAACTTCACCTACGCTCTAGTTATTATTGTGACAATGTCGGAGCAACTTATGTTTGCGCCAATCCAGTCTTCCATTCAAAGATGAAGCATCTTGCTTTTGACTATCTTTTTGTTCATGAAAATGTCCAATCTGGAATCTTGCGTTTTGCAAATATTTCGACCAACGATCAGCTTGCAGATGCTCTTACTAAACCTCTTCCTCACTCCACTTTCGCCAACTTAATTTATAAAAATGGTCTCTCATCTTGGCCGACCATTTTGAGGGGGCCATGATAAGAATTGACATGATATTTGAAACTATCTGTTAAGATATTTATCTTCTAATATTCTTTGTATTTATCTCTATAGTTAATATAGTTGTAATTGATATTGTTATAACTAACCCTAGCGTATCTTAGCCTTATTCTTAGGGTTGTAATCTCAATTTATACGTCCATTATCAATGAGAAACATATTTCTTTTCTATTTTTCTATACATTGGTCTTGGAACTTTTTTCAATCCAAAGTTTTTAGGGTTTCTGACCACGTTAGTGAGGTCTATTTATACATACGACAAACATAAATTGAAGTTTGAGAGTCACATACCCTCTTTTAAGATTATAACTCTCTTAATTCTGAATCAAAAAATCTCATATCGCAAAACATGTTTCAGCGACTTTGTCGTTTTCAGAAAGAAAAAAACAAAGTCTCAACACAATTCCAAAAACACGTTTTTATCCTCTTGAAAGTAAAAGTGAAAGTTTTGTGATCCTAAATATATATAAAATTAAAATGAGGTTGAAAGTATATATCTATCTATCTCAATGAACAACCTTGATAGAACAAAATAACAACCTCACACACACAATGGATAAATATAACAAAATTGACTGAACCCATATATCCTTGTCCTCAACAACCCCTACGTGCGTAAATATTAATCAAATTGGCACTTTAATCAATTAAAATCTGTTTGGTGAAATATCATATCATATCATTAACAATCACATATATATAAATATTCTTTTGCCTAAATCAATAGTTAAATTAAATTCAACCTTTAATTGATTATGGAAAGCCATATAAAGGAAAACAATCCAGTTTTCACAACATATATAGCAACATAAATCAGACTTTCAAATATTAGGAAAATCAATTCCCTTGAATTTCGATTAATTGTCTAAAAAAAAACCAAATGCCAAAATAATTAAATATAATATTTACTTAATTCATTGCTAGTTTAATTCATCATTTTGCATCTTGAACTTGTCCAAAAAGTTTGATTGATCCCTGAATTTTTAAAGTATCATGATAGCCCCCTAAACTTGCATAAAATATTCAGTTAGTCCATTGAGCTTGCATAAAATGTAATCAATTAATCATGTGGTTGCAAAAAAGTAAGCTGCGTGCGGAAGATGTAGAATTTATTACATAATACATAAAATAGATTAAAAAAGTTCTTACTTGCTTAACTGTAAAACTTGTCTTCTCTAATATTATAATCACATACCTTGACTTTGGTCGTTCTACTTTTTTTAAAACACGTGCAATACATCTTCCGTATTTAACTTACTTTTTTTGCATTGAGTGATTAATTGATTATATTTTATGCAAGTTTAAGGGGCTAACTAGATACTTTATGCAAGTTGAGAGGGCTATCAAGACACTTTGAAAGTTCAGAAGACTAATCAAACTTTTTGAATAAGTTCAAATGGCAAATGATGTATTAAGCCAATATTTTATATATAATTAATGTTTGAAAAGTCTGATGTGACTGTTAAATAATGTTTGGTCCAATCGAACCAGCAGATATTCTTTTTTCCATCCTTTTTCGTGCGCCGTCAAAAGGAGTTCATCATTTTTTTTTGTAGATCATCATAGATAGACTGGGGCAATAGAAAAATGCTCATACACAAAGTCGGTAAGGCATGAGCTACCGAATTTAAAAGAACATCTTTACCCGCCGCAGACAGGAACCGAAACCACTAGCTTCTAAACCTCTTCCTCAACCTGCCAATGAGAAAATGAAAAATACTTTGTTTTGATCTCCCAGTTAAAGAGGGAAGCCCCAAATAGCACCCTATATTAAGGGGAGATTATACCTGAAGGAGATGACTCGCAATTAACCGAAGGTCCGCTTTAACATTAGAGCTGAAGAAAATGCCCGACTTATTAAGATTGATAGTCTGACTCGAAGCTTTTTCATAATAGGTAAGAATGTCAACCACTACCTTTATCTCGCCTAATGAGGCTCCAAAGAATAAGAAGCTATCAACAGTGAAAAAGAGGTAAAAAACTGAAAGAGCTCCTTTATCATATTCAACCTTAAAGATAAGCCTAGATAGGACCTCATCCAAAGGATAAAGGGTATGGAGATAATGGTCTCCCTGTCTCAAACCTTCTACTAGTTTGATAGGGCCAACACAATCACCATTGACCGCCACCGAATAGGATACAAACAAAATACATAGCATAATCTAATTAATCCACTTCTCGTGGAACCCTAACCGATATAACACTGCTTTTAAGAAAGTCCAATCTACTCTGTCATAATCTTTACTGATGCCAATTTTAAGCATTGCCTCCCCCTTATTTCCCCTATTTTTCTGTTTCATATAATGAAGTGATTCGAAGGCAATCTGCACACTATCAATTGTAGACCGTCCAAGCACAAAAACAGATAGACTCTCACTAATAATCTCTGAAATGATCATTTTTAATATGTTAGCAAGTACTTTAGACATAATATTATACAATACATTGCAGAGAGATAAGTCTGAGATCTTTCATGCTATTAGGATTATCACATTTAAGAATAAGCACTATAACGGAATCATTCAAATTAGCAAGAAATTCACCATAATCCAACCAACCAGTATAAACTTTAAATACATCCATACCAATACGATATAAAAAATGCTGGAAAAAAACTCAAATTAAGCCCGCTAGGTCTTAGTGATTTACCCAGATGCATTTGAAAAACCGCTCCTTTAAACTCATCATACCGCTCCTTTAAACTCATCATACACAAAGGGAGTTATAAGATTAACATTCATCGCATTATTAACAGAACAATGCAAAACTTCAATGACATTGATGTCATTATTAATAGAAGGAGCAAATAAATAATTGAAATCAGAACGAATATGATTACCTAACTCAATAGTATCCTCTACCATAGCCCCATGATTATCAACAAGAGAAGTAATACGACTATGTTTTCGCCTAATGTTGACATAAAAATGAAAGAATTTAGTATCAAGGTCTCTTTCTGTTAACTAAAACCCTTTAACCATCCGCCAATGGTCTCCTTCTGTTAAGAAAACGCCTTAACTTTGATAATGGTCCATGTTTTTTTTATACATTAGGGATAATATAATGTATTTCGAGATAAATTTTTTTGGCTTTTTATAAGAATTTATGATGTGTCTGATCTTGAAGTGAAATAAATAACGAGTTGTTAAATAAATTTTATATTCAAAATTTACTTTTTCAATCATCAAAGTTTATATGTTTATGGTTCGTTTGTTTCAAATGTTCTTATTTGTTGTTTGTTGTTGTTAGCTATTTGTTGCTGCCAATACACAATAGATATTAGTTCTTTTTCTGCAAAAACAGCTGTTTCAAAATTTTATCAAACACTTTATGTTTCTTGTTTAGTATTGAAAGACAAAAATAGTTCCGAAAAATGAAAACAAACGAGCACTTATTACATTCAAACGAAAGATTAGAGATTCAATGAATGAAATTTAATATATGAATCTCTCAAGAAAAAAGAAGATTTAATAGATGAACATCAAAATGATTGTTTTTTGCTAAAATTTTGGCATCTATTTGTCTTTCCTTCTTCCCTCACTTTTGCTACGAAAAAAAAGTAAAAAATTCTTTGATTTTTTCTAAATTAAATTCTAATCAGAAAATAATTTTTTTTAATTATTTAATTACTTAATTTATCCAAGTAAATGAGACTATTTGTATCCTTTATATCTAACACATCCTAAACCAAAATATTCTCTCTCTCTCTCTCTCACTCCTCAAAAGAAAAACCAGAAGCAACACTCCAACAAAGAAAAACAAATTCTACCATGGCAGAGAGGGTCTACCCTTCTGCTAAACCCATCCCCAACACCGCCCTCAACTCCACCGGAGCCGCCGCTGCCTCCGCCTTCCCAGCCACCAAAGCCCAACTCTATGGTGCAACCCGTCCAGCCTACCGTCCTTCCCCCCTACGCAAACGCAGTCGCCGTAGTTTATGCTGTGCTTGTTGTCTCTGGATAACCTTAATCATCTTCATCCTCCTCTTCCTCGCCGCCGCAGCCGGTGCTATCGTCTACGTCATTTACCGTCCTCACCGTCCTACCTTCGCCGTCTCCGGCTTCAAAATCTCCTCCCTAAACCTCACCTCAAATTCACATCTAATTACCAACATCAACATCAATATAACCACAAAAAACCCTAACAAGAAGCTAATTTACATCTACAACCCTACCGCAATTTCAATTACTACCGTTAAGGATGAGATTTTCATCGGAAACGGATCGGTGCCTTCTTTTGTGCATCGGACGAAGAACACTACTCTGTTGAAAGCCGCCATTAGAAGTAACAGTAATCAGCCGCTGGATGATGTTTCGGCGAGTCAATTGAAATCGGAATTGAAGAGTAAGAAGGGTTTGAATTTGAAGATTGAATTGGAGACGAAGGTGAAAGTGAAAATGGATGGATTGAAAAGTCCTAAAGTTGGGATTAGAGTGACTTGTGATGGGATTAAAGCGACTGTTCCGACTGGAAAAACTGCGACTTCTGCATCTGTTTCGAATGCTAAATGTGAAGTTGATCTGAGAATCAAGATCTGGAAATGGACTTTCTGAGATGGATTAAGGGGGAAAAAAGGTGTGATATGTTAATTTTTGTTCTTTCTTTTGTTATTTTTTTTTAGATTTAATTTCATATATTTTCATATAGTCTGTAAATGAAAAAGTTTGGTAAGTGATGATTTTGTATTTTTAGGTTGCAGAAAAATTATATTCTATGAGAGATTTTGATTTTTTTAATATTTTTGTTTAGTATTGGTTTTTAATTCATAAATTTCCTGTTTTAATTTTTTCACATAATTAATTTATTAAGTAATTAAAATTAAAGGATTTCTGTGGCCTGCCATTCTAGCTATAGTAGTGCAAACCATCTACGAAGCCGATAGTAAATCCAAAAAAAGAATCTACGAGTCTGACAGTAGATATTGTAACGAACTAAAAAAATTAACTAAAATAAAATTTAAGATTTTGCTACATGAATTTTTTAAAAAGAATATATATATATATATAAAAAGCATGACCTTTACCATAATATGATTAATGTAATAAATAAAAATTAATAGAAATCGTTTATTTTTTAAATAAGTAAAGAATTATTGTGAATTATATATATTTCCTTTTATGAAAAAAATATATATAATTATATTGTGAATTATATTATTGGTGTAAGTACACCGCGTTTACAGCTCATAACAGAGGTAACGTTGACTATGCTTAATTTGTCAAATTGTAAATTAATTTTACCTAAATAATTTTTTTTTTTTTTACCTAAATAATTCCTCACTAGGATACCACCCCCATCAACCAATAGTTGTAGCCAGCTTTCAATGCCAATAATTTAAAATTAATCATGAAACAATCATAAATTTTTGTTGTGTTATTTAAGGCAGAAAGTATATTTTAGTCCCTAATTATTTTAATTATTTTGATTTTAGTAGATTATTTTTTTATTATATAGAGTTCATATTTTAAAATTAATTAAATATTTACTATTTCATTCTCATATGTAAAAAAAAAATTAATATATGGAAATGAAAAATGGGAATTTTAATTTAAATTTTAATTCATTAACATACATCTCTACACCGACAGATTTTGTTTATTGGAAATAACACATTCTTTTTGTGATTTAAATGTATATACATAATAATCACATATATTTAAATCAGCAAATAAATATATAAACGTGTTTTCTATTTTCTTTTTCAGTTTTGTCAAGTTGTATTTAATATTGACAATCAGAGTGATGATAGCTCTCTTAGAAAATGGACAAAACCCATTTGAGTTTTTCTTTTATATATAATATAATTTTTGGCTTGAATTTTTTTTTATTTCTATTTTTGGCCCGAATAAATACTCATATTATTAACAGAAAAGGCCCATCTATTGATTCCAAGGTGTGGTGGTGGGGTCCAAGCCCTAACATTTTGTGTGATTCACACATATGATCCCAAAAGTCCTTGAGTGGTAGTGGTTGTCATGTCTAAATTAAACTCTATTCCAATTCATTATACATATTTTATTTTGTCATGTTGGTTTTTATATATGTATAAACTGATTATTATTTGTGTCGGTGGATTATTTTTAAGCTTATAATATATGCATTTATATATTTCATATTCACCAAAAAAAAAAAAAATCTATAAAAAAAAGGTATGAAACATTTATATATGTGAAATGACAGTCTTGATCACATGTACCTTAATGAGCATGTAGAATTTTCTGATTCACCGTTAGATCTAGGTTTATTAGAATTTTAAGGTGGAGATTCAAAGCATCCTGGGGCTTAGATTTAATAAGCCTATATCCGGTGAGTGAGCAAATTTACTTACTCATTTAGGTGCATGTGAAAATTCCTACGTGAAATGATTGTTTCATTTGTAATAGCTTTATTATGTGATAAATTATGAAAGTAATTTATGAATTCAAAATCCGATTTAAAGTGGATATCTTGAGAAGATCGGATGGTTGAAAGTTTGAAAAGAAAAATAAAAAATCACTCTGACATTTAAATAAGTAATAGAATCGTTAAGAATTTAGTAAAAGAGATTAAATCTACAATAAATTAGAAAATAGTTGTGATATTTAAATAAGTAAGAGGTTTATTGATAATCAAGTAAAAGAGATAAAATAAAAATATATATAAGAAATAGCTGTGACAGGTAATTAAGAGATCCATTGTGAATAAAGTAAAAGAAGTAAAAAAGATGAGGTAAAATAGTTTAAGAGCTGTTATAAAGGATTTAAATAGCTTAATTAGATTAGAATTAATCTTCAAATTCATTCAATAGGAAGTAATTTCACTTAGAATAAGATATATGTTTTTTTTTATAATAAAGGAATCTATAAGCTTTAAAATAGAGAAATCTCTTTCATTTTAGGATGCTTTATTTTTTTTAATTATCATAAACCTTTTTTTAGGTCTGGTTCAAGCCTTTTCAAGGTTGAACATTTATACCGTATATTAATCTAGCAATTAGGCACATATAAATGATATGCATTTATAAATGTAATGTGATTTATAAAATTCGAACAAAATGGGATTTATAAAATCCAAATATAATCTACATGTGTCTTAAATAAGTAAGCGATCTATTGAGAATCAAGTGAAAGAGATAAAACTTATAAAAAAAATAGAAAATAGCTCGAAGTAAGTAATAGATCCACTTGGAATCAAGTAAAGAAAATAAAAGATGAAGATTTTTAAGGTTTAAGAATCGTTATAAAAGACTTAAATATCTTAATTAGATTATAATTAATCTTCACATGCATCCAATAGGAAGTAATTCCACACACACACACACAAAATCTATAGAGGTAAATGTCTTAAGCTTATAATATATACATTTAGAATTTCATATTCAACCGAAAAAAAAATCTATAGAAGTTATGAAGCATTTATATATGCAAAATAATTGTTTCATTTGTAATATCTTTATAAGGTGATAAATTATGAATATAATTTATGAATTGAAAATTAGATATAAGGTGGATATATTGAGAAGATCTGATAGTCAAAATGTACATGAAACAGAAAATAACTCTGACATTAAAATAAGTAAGTGATTCACTGAGAGTCAAGTAAAAGAGATAAAGTCTATAAAAAAAATAGCTCTACCGTTTAAATAAGTGAGTGATCTATTGAGAATCAAGTAAAATAGATAAAACCTATAAAAAGAAATAACTCTGGCGCTTAAATAAATATGAGATTCACCGAGAATCAAGTAAAAGAGATAAAACGTACAAAAAATAGAAAATAACTCAGACGCTTTAATAAGTAAGAGATCCATTGAGAATCAAGTAAAAAGACAAAATCTAAGAAAAAAAAAACTTTGACACTTAAACAAGTAAGAGATTAATTGAGAATCAAGTAAAAGAGATAACTAAGAATCAAGTAAAAGAGATAAAACCTAAAAAAAATAGAAAAAAGCTCAGACTCTTAAATAAGTAAGAGAACCATTAAGAATCAAGTAGAAGAGATAAAACCTACAAAAAATAGAAAATAGCTTTGACGCTTAAATAAGTAAGAGATTCCTCGAGAATCAAGTAAAAAGAGATAAAACATGCAAAAAAAAAAAAGAAGAAGTTGTGACGCTTAAATAAGTAAGAGATTCACTAAGATCTTGTTTGATAACAACAAAAATCACTTAAATTATTAGATTAAACACTTATTTAGTTTAAGAGGGTGTTTGTTTTCTTTCTTTTTTTTAATCTGTTGTTTGTTGTTTCCTTCTCAAAAGGACAAATAAAGTGTTTGGTTAAAAATTTAAAACATCTGCTTATTGCTTTTTTATTTGGAATCGGTTGTTGTTTCAAACAACAATAAATTACTGCTTTTCTTCCTTGCCTCTGTTGTTTGCTTATTTTTCCCTTAAACAGCCTTGGAGTGCAATAAAATGGGTCACTAAATACATTAAAGGGACCACATATGTTGCAGTATGTTATAGAGGATCAGACTTTATTGTCAGAGGTTATGTTGACTCAAATTATACAGGTGATCGAGATAAAAGCAAATCCACCACATGATATGTGTTCACTCTTACTGGCGGAGCTGTAAGCTAGGTTTCAAAACTGCAATCATTTGTTACTTTATCAACCATAAAAGCAAAATAAATGACAGCTAGACAAGCTAGTAAAGAAGTAATATGGTTAAAGATGGTATTAGAGGAACTCAAGCACGAATAAGAGAATGTTCCTTTGTTTAGTGACAGCCAGAGTGCGGTGCATCTAGCAAGGAATTCAATCTTTCATTCCAACACAAAGCATATTCGAGTTGAATACCGCTTTGTTCGTGAGAAAGCAAAAGAAGGAACAGTGAAAAAGATTCATACGAAAGAAAACCTCATAAATTTTATGACAAAAACGGTAAATACCATCAAGTTTATTTGGTGTCGATCTTCTATCAGCCTTGCATAGGCTTGAGTAATAAGAATGGCAAGTAAGAAGAATGATGCCAAGATTGATTGATCCTCAATCGAATCTTCAAGTGGGAGATTGTGATATTAATTACTTACTAATATTAGTTAATTAATTTATTACTAATTAATGTATAACGAAGAAAATAGTTATGCATGAATGACATAGAATAATTCATGCATTTCCATAGGAATTGATTGACATACATGATACCTTTCTTTCTTAAGAAAGGATTCATTTCAAAAGATTTATCCTAAGTTTCTTGATTGCAATCTATTAAGAGAGAAAAAAAGAGAGTTTGATTAAAATATTATTTCTCCTATTTTTCAAGAGATATTAGTGCATCACTATTCAACACTATAAACAAATTCATGCCCATGTCATCGTTACTGGTAATTACTACTATGCTTTCTTGGCTGCTCGTAAGGTATCTGTTTATTCTCGTTTTGGATGTCTCATTGATGCTCACAAAATATTTGACACTACCCATTGTGAGGGAATCTCTAATTTGCTTTTGTGGAATGCAATTTTGAGAGCTAATGTTTCTCATGGATACTATCAAAATGCCCTTAAACTGTATGTTAGAATGAGAAAAGTTTATGCATGAATGACATGGAATAATTCATGCATTGCCATAGGAATTGATTGACATACATGATATCTTTCTTTCTTAAGAAAGAATTCATTTCAAAAGATTTATCTTAAGTTTCTTGATTGCAATCTATTAAGAGAGAAAAAAAGAGTTTGATTAAAATATTGTTTCTCCTATTTTTCAAGAGATATTAGTGTATGATTGACATTCGAAGTATTTCTTTAAGAAGTTGTAACTGCTATAATTTTCTCACAGTAAAATTTCTCTCATTGCCCGTGGTTTTTACCCTAATTTGTTTAGGGGTTTTCCACATATATTTACATGTGTAATTATTTTTATTATTTCTCAAATTATTAACTCTGTTTTTACTCTATTACGGTGTAATTTTTACAATATGCTTATATGACATGTCCTTTTGATGAACCTCCCTCGTAATAAAACAATGTATCAACCGATTCGGATAACTCAATTTAGCTAATTTTAGAAAATTATCAAAACTTGTCTTACGAAACATCCTCAATTGATCATCACTCAATCTAAACTTTATTCTGCCAAACACACTCATACCACTATCAATATGTACAATTGATCATCCTCAATAGAAAATATGGATCCCAAATCTAACATAACAAATAAAATAAAAATAAATGAAAAACACATTTCAATACCAAACAAAATAATACAATTTCAACCAATTTCACATAATTCTAACAAAAATGACACAATTACATTGAATTTAACATAAATCTTATTTTATTTTTTTTATTTCACTTCCAACTAATTTATGCTAACACAATTTAACCAATTTCACAGAATTCCAACAAAAATAACAAAATTTCATCGAATTTAATATAAATTTTAAATGTTTTATTTCACTTCCAATTAATTTAAGCTAATTTCATAGGCCCTAAAAATAATATAATTGCAAATACATATGGAACAAAACAAATTTCAAAACTATTTCATATAATTCAATTAAATAACACATAATTTCAAAAAAAAAAATCAAAATCAGACAATATAATCCACTTTAACATACCAATTTCACACAATTTCATTTATTTTAAATAAATTTCAGAAGTCCTAAGCCATTTATTTCACATAACTTAAACAGCAAATAACACAATTTCATCGATTTTAACATAAGTTCCACTCATTTCACAACATTTTAGACACTTTCATAAAGTTTAGAAAAAGTCTTATTGCAAATGTATATGACACAAACCAAGTTTATTCACATAATTTCAACCACATACAAACAATCTCATCAAATATCACACAATTTAATCGACTTTAACAAACCAATTTCACATAATTTTAGCTACTTTCAATTAATATAAGAAATTTTAAAACACTTAAACCAAAAATTGGTCAATTTAAGACACTTTAAAACTTTCATAAGGCAAAATACATATATATCATAAGACACTCTAAATTAATAAAACAAAACTAGACAATATATATCATAAAAAACATTAAAAACAACTTTCAATAAAATTTTAAAAAAAACTTCAAAAACAAAATACAAATACACAAAAATACATTATACGAGAAATTAAGCAAAATTGGGTAAAACCCAACAAAAAAAACATACATACCATTCTTCACATTCTTATCATCATCATGTCACTTCTTCAAAAAAAAAAAAAAACATCATCCTTAATAATATTTTTTCTCTTCCCAACACCAGAAACATATAAAAAAATATACAAATCCTCTATATCATCAACCAAAGTTTGTTTGTCAGCAATTGTTGGAACTCAAAAAAGTAGATGTTTCATCGTTAATAGAAGGAAGACTGAGACAAACTTTCTTACTGCATATTTCCAATGACAAAAAAAAAACTCAAAAAAATCATAAACAAATTAAAAAAATGAACGAGAGAAAAAGAAAAAGAAAAAGAAAAAAACACAACAATCAATCAGAGAAAAAAATACTTTTTTTAATAAGAAATTAAGAAACTAAAGAATGACAGAAATTTAGGGAATTCAATATGTTAAACACTAATCAACAAAAGATAAAATATGAAAAACTATATACGAAATAAAGAAAAAGTAAGACAAAAAAACAATTTATAGAAAACTGATAAAAAAAAGGGTAATTAATTTATTAGTCCATATATTTTGACAAAACATACTGTTTAATCCATGTTTTTTAAAAAACACACGGTAAAGTTCCTAACGTTTTTCTCGGTGAACAGTTTAGTCCTTAACGTTTTTCTCGATGAACTGTTTAGTCCCTACCGTTAGACTCTCATAAAGGTTCTGTTATTCAATTTGGATTTGCGTTCTTCTTTTCCTTTATTTTCCTTTCATTTAAACTCTAATGCATCTGAAATCAACTTTGAGTGTTCTTCTTCTTGATTTTCTTCTTAATCGTTCAAATTCGTAAGCATTGGGTGTGTTCTTTTTCTTGTTCTCTATACAAATAGCTTCTTCTTCTAAATTGGATTTCCTCTTCTGAAATTTGAAAGTAAATAGTAAAGGGTAATTTAGTCATTTCCAAAGTCATAAATGGTAAAAAATCTAACAAACAGACGGAAGGACTAAACAGATCACTGAGAAAAAGGTTAGGGACCTTACCATATGTTTTTGAAAATACAGGGACTAAACAGTGTGTTTTGTCAAAATATAGGGACTAATAAATTAATTACCCAAAAAGAAAGGATAGTCATGGAAACTAAAAAAAGCGCAATTTTTACAAGTGTCTTATGCGTGTAAAAAAATTACAACAATATCAAGTAAATCATTTTTATATTTTTTTTTGTGGGAAAGGGAAAGAAAAGAAACAAAGAGCCCGAAAGCCTAGCCAGGGATTGGCCTAGGGAAGCTAACCCCCACGACATCATCCCTAAGAAGAGAATTAAGATAAATAGGAGGATAAGAAAGGGTAGAGACGTCCATCATGCAATCATGCCCAGTAGTCGCCAGACGATCAGCAACTCGGTTCTGCTCTCTGAAGATATGACCAAAGCCAATGAAGTCAAAAGAAGCGCAAAACCTACTAATTCCTTTGCTAAGGTTATAGCTATTTTGTCACACCCGACCCTAAATGACCTCAATCGGCATTTTGGTTTCAATATATATCTATATTGAACAAAATGAATTTGATGATTTCTTACGAATTGTTTTTGGATTGAGAAATCTGTTACTGTTATTGTTGTTATTATTTTGGATTGAAGTCCAAATATGATTTTTATGATACAAAATGACTAATTGAAACCAAATGATTTTTGGTTATGAAATAGTTTGGAATTTGATTGTGAAAGGATATTTGAGCACATTATGATTTTATGATTTTATATCCATCGAGAGCTATCCGGATTGGTGGTTCCATATTTGATGACCATGTTCAGTGAGGGATATGGCCTGTGTACACAGTTTGAAAGACCTATTGGATATGGCAAAGAAGTGTTGGGTAAGACCATATGGGATAGGCAATGTTAAGAGACGTCTCGACTATATATGTGGTTATTATGGATTGATACTTAAGGGGAGAAACTCGAGGATGGATACAACGTTTTAAGTTCATTTGGATTGTGTTTTACGTTATGATTGATTTTGATATAAGGTTTTACGTTTAATTGATTACGATTTGGTTTGATAAAACGCTTAGTTGATTATAATATTTTATGAGGTTTTGAACTCAAGAATCGATACAAGATTTTATATTTTTGGTTTTTGGTTTACTACTTTGACTATATTATAAACTTTGGTTTTAAAATATATTTTATAAGGTTTTAATTAAATCCTTTTTTAAAGGTATATATGTAGCTATGTTCAGTACGTTGGTTTTTATAGCTGATAGTTTCTTACTGAGATTTTTGTCTCACGTTTTAAAATGTTTTAATGTTTTTAGGTGAGAAAGTACACGATAGAGAGAAGGTTACCGCCCGATTAGGCGAGGTTTGGAAGTTGGATGCTTATTGTCAGAATTATGGTTAGAACGTTGGTATTGCAATTGTAATAGTCAAAGTAGTAAACCAAAAACCAAAAATATAAAATCTTGTATCGATTCTTGAGTTCAAAACCTCATAAAATATTATAATCAACTACGCGTTTTATCAAACCAAATCGTAATCAATTAAACGTAAAACCTTATATCAAAATCAATCATAACGTAAAACACAATCCAAATGAACTTAAAACGTTGTATCCATCCTCGAGTTTCTCCCCTTAAGTATCAATCCATAATAACCACATATATAGTCGAGACGTCTCTTAACATTGCATATCCCATATGGTCTTACCCAACACTTCTTTGCCATACCCAATAGGTCTTTCAAACTGTGTACACAGGCCATGTCCCTCACTGAACATGGTCATCAAATATGGAACCACCGATCCGGATACCTCTCGATGGATATAAAATCATAAAATCATAATGTGCTCAAATATCCTTTCACAATCAAATTCCAAACTATTTCATAACCAAAAATCATTTGGTTTCAATTGTCATTTTGCATCATAAAAATCATATTTGGACTTCAATCCAAAATAATAACAACAATAACTGTAACAGATTTCTCAATCCAAAAACAATTCGTAAGAAATCATCAAATTCATTTTGTTCAATATAGATATATATTGAAACCAAAAATATATATGTATATATGTAAAATCAACCAAATGAAGCCTTAAATCAACATAATCAAGTAACATAGGAAATTCATATAGAAGCATAATCATTAGCTTCATTTGAACCCTAATATCACAATAAAAAGCAAAATCATGGAAAACCCCAAGTTTCCAAAATACCCGTATAAACCCTGAAATATCAATTTCTGTAAATCCTTTGATTATATATATCTTTATATACATCAAACTCAAAATATAGTTGATAGTTACTTACCTTGGCTATTAATTGAAAACCACAAATCCGTTCAATTCGTCTCTAAACTCTGTCTAAGCCATTTTCCTCCAAACACTGCCAAAACTCAAAAACTCTTCGGCTAGGACTTAGATCTATGCATAAAGATGCTATACTTTAAATTTCAAGTGATTCGGACAGTCGAATCTTCGTAAATCAAAGAAACGGTGAAGAAACGGTTCAGAAACGGCGAAAAAGACGAAGAGGCGAGGAAGATAAGAAAAAGAAAAAAATAAAACTTTGATGATGATCATCATCTCGCAGATATTTGGAATATATATCCATATCTGTAAAAAAATCCAGTTTGATCCTCTATCTTTATATAATCTTTTAATAATTACTCTAAACTTTTAATTTATACCTAAACCCATCGAATTAACTCCAAATTTTTCCTATAACACCAAATAAAAATCATACACCTAATAATTATAATGTATATTACTATCAAGGTATAAATTCTAGAAATTTAGACCCGGACGTGACATATTTAGACAAATAGCATTTTTTTTTTGGAAATAATTTCGATAGCCTCAAGGTTATCAGATTCAACAATCAGATTTTTCAAACCCAGATTCAAGGCGAGTTTATGGCCAGAAAAGATCCCCCAAAGTTCTGCCAAAAAGGAAGAACCTAAACCAATATTCTGAGTAAACCCAGATATCCAGACACCTCCATCATCCCTTATAACACCTCCTGCAGCAATCCTACCATCCTTCAGACAAGATCCATCTATATTTAATTTCACCACTCCTTCCCTAGGACTGCACCAACCAATGAGATGAACATCCTTCTTCTGGGTAGACCTTGCAAGAGAATCTTGTTAGACATGAAATTGACTAAGTTTAACATAATATTTATAAATGAATTGGGGTGTTTTTATGTTATATTGCAAGAATAAAGGGCTGATTAATGTATTTTTGCAGATAAGCAAAGATTAAAGCCAAACTTGCTGGAAACGGCTTGTTTCGCAACTGCCAAAGAGGAGTAGAGCCCTTCTATGGTCCAGCGGTCAAACGTCGGTATTCTGATGACGGACAGCGACATTGCAGAGGTTGGCATGGCAGAGGCTGCAGGTGGAAAAGTGTTTCGGTGGCATTGCTTAAAGTAACATGATGACAAGAAATCTCGACCCTTGAGTGTTCAAGGATCAAAAGAATCCATAATGATTTTCTGTTGTGTTTAGTTGTAGTAGTGTTGACTTATTTTTTTTAGTATTACTTTTGAAAGGGTACTTTTCGGGTACCAATTTTGGCCCGGTCTTTCTTCTTTAAATAGATGTAGCAAAGGAAAGAAGGGCATGATCGGATATTTTAGTTTTAGAATAGAAAAGTCACTGTTAGGAGCAATAGAGGAGAGCTCCAATGGAGTTTCTGAATGTAACAAGAACTTCTGATTGCTCACTGCTGGATATGAGTGAGTAATCCATTTTGAATGGGCACGGCCAGTCCGGGCCGGTGATGTAAGTCTTATAACTATTTCAATGAATTTGTAGTCTTTTGCCAATGATGTGTTGATGAGGTTTTTATTAGTGTGCTTAGGCATTTATGCATGTGTTAGATGAATGTTAGGACACTACTTGCATCTTCACTGATATCTCTATCATCTCACAACCTCGAAGCAGACATGTTAGATGGTTGTGTCAAAGGTTTTCTTAACAGAAATGCAGCTTTGATCTTAATGCAAGAAATAAAGTTCCTTTAGGACGCTATTGGTTCTAGTAAATCTTAGGAACTTAAGAACACACGAAAGTTGACTTAAGTGGGCATTAAAGCTGATACTTTGACTTCATTGGTATTTTTACTATTTCAGTGGATTGTTGTATGGCCTTGCACAACCTATTCGGCAGTGCCTAGCCTGTTCTATCTTTTAAACTGTTATCTTTGTAATATCTTTTACAGTCTTAGCACTCTTTCGTCTTAACTGACCAAACTCAAACAATCAATTTCATCCAGAAGATACCTTTACACACACACACACTGTTCAACAACGATTTTCTCATATAATTTTGGATCTCAATCCCTGTGGAGATGATACTTGACTTATCACTTTATTACTTGTATCTAGTGCACTTGCTAGAGTCTGATCTGAGGATAATAAGTTTTTGGCGCCGTTGCCGGGGATTGAAAGAAACAAAATTTATCTGAAATTTATGTGAAACAAGGTGTTTTTAATCTGTTTGCTAAGGCGTATGCGCAGAGCTGGACCTCCTATTTTTCCTATCGATCTCGAATTAGAGAGAACATGTAGACGAAACAGAGCGGGAGCTCGATGTGCACGACAAAAAAAACGACAAAGAGAGAGAAGAATGGCTGGAAGGGTACCACCCGAACAACCAGTTCCACCAAACCAAGAAGAAGAAGGAGAGAACAACAATCCTCCTGTTATGCGAATCAGGGATTATTCGAGGCCAACCACAGAGGGATATTCATCATGTATCGTGTTGCCCAACGAGGGGAACAACATGTTCGAGGTAAAAGGGTCCATGATATAGATGATCCAGGCTTCGGTACAATTTAATGGGTTTCAATATGAAGATCCAAATGGGCATATTCAAGAATTCATCACGTTGTGCAACACATTCAGATCAAACAGAGGCGTTTCTAACGACGTAATCAGACTGAAGCTGTTTCCTTTTTCCCTAAGGGATAAAGCAAAGAACTGGCTAAGAAATTTACAGCCAGGGACAATCACAAGTTGGGAAGAGATGGCGCGAGCTTTTCTGATGAAATATTTCCCACCACGACAAGCCATAAAATTGAGAAATGAAGTGTCTCGGTTCATACAAGAAGAGGATGAGTCGCTGGCAAAAGCCTGGGAGAGATACAAAGAGTTGTTGAGAAGGGTGCCAAATCATGGTATCCCTATATGGATGCAAGTGCAAAATTTCTACAATGGTGTGACCAACATCTACAAAATTCAGATCGAATCCATTACTAACGGTAATCCAGAAGATCTTGAGCCACAGGCTTTGTATGACCTTATTGAGAAGGTAGTAAGCACAAGTTACAACTGGCACTCCGCCAGAAGTGAAGGAAAAAAGACGGGAAACGAAGATGTTGTGTCGAAATTGACAAGCCAGGTAGAACAGCTTGCTAGACAGTTGGGTAAGATAAATGTATCTTCGATTCACAACGAACCACCATTCAATGACATTTGTGATTTTTGTGGAGGCCGTCATTTCAGCATCAACTGTCTCGGAGTGAAGCAGTGAAAGGGCACACAGGCAGAATATGATTACGCAGGGTATAATCAGAGGAATCCACCGGACCCGTATTCCAACACGTATAACCCTGCCACCAAAAACCATCCAAATTTTGGATGGATAGGCCAACCGAACCAATAGGAACAACCGAGATATCAACAACAGCAAGGTGGACACTACCAAAGGCAACCTCAGCAGCACTACAAGCAACCTGTGCCACCAAAGGAAGATGTAAAGCCAGATATGAAGACAATGATGATGCAATTCATGAAACAGACACAAACATCAATTAAGAATCTGGAGACACAAGTTCACCAGTTAGCTGCATCTACATCAAAAGGAAAGAGGATAATGCCGAGCAACACAGAGACAAATCCAAAAGGCGATGTTATGGCAATCACCCTGAGGTCAGGTAAGCAAATTCAACCCAATAATTCGACTGACGAAAATGCTGAATGCACAGGAACGTCTAAAGAAGCTGAAGGGGAACAGGAACAGACTGTTCCCAGTAAGGATGAAACCAGGAAGACAACTTGTACCAGTAAGCCGGATCAAGAGGAAAGCGAAAGAATGTATAAGCCACCACCGCCGTATGTTCCACCTGTGCCATATCCAACGCGTCTGATCAACAAAAAGCTGGAAGAACATAATTCTAAGGTGTTGGACACCTTAAGGAAGTTGCACATCAACATTCCTTTCGTGGAAGCACTAGCACAAATGCCGACATACGCAAAGTTCCTCAAGGATATCCTGTCTAACAAAAAGAAGCTGGAGAACATCTCGATGATCCAACTCAATAGAGATTGTCCGTCGATACTCCAAAACAAGCAGCAGCTACCTAAAAAGCTCAAAGATCCAGGGAGTTTTTCTATTCCTTGTTCAATTGGAAAGCTAAATATTGAAAATGCGCTTTGTGATATAGGAGCTAGCATAAACCTTATGCCGTATTCTGTATATGCAAAACTTGGATTAGTAGAACCCCAACCTACTCTTATGTCCATTCAGTTAGTTGATCGTTCAGTATGCTATCCTAGGGGGGTTGTGGAAGATGTGCTAGTCAAAGTAAGGAAATTCATATTGCGCGTTGATTTTATTATAATGGACATTGATGAAGACTTGCATGTTCCTATCATCCTAGGTAGACCATTTTTAGCCACGGGGAAAGCATTGATAGACGTAGGCGAGGGATAATTATTCTTAAGGATTAATGGGGAAGAAGTCATCTTTAAGATGAACGAGGCAATGAGACATGCAAATAATAATGATGACACATGCTGTTTCCTGGATGATTTTCAAAGTTTGTCTACTTTGCAGGAACAGGACATTCTGGAGACTCTATTAGGAGAAGAGGTGAACGTATGTGAAGGAACAGGCTATTCCATTGAATCCAACCTACCGACACCTCCATTCGATCCTACTGTTCCCACTCATCAAGAACCACCGGAGATACCAACTGTCCCGGTGTCTAAACCAGAATTGAAACCTTTGCCTGCACACCTCAAGTATGCTTTCCTTGAACCACCCAGCGGGAGTCCAGTCATCATATCCTCGAAGTTAACTCCGGATCAGAAAGCGCAACTCATGGCTGTTTTGCGAAGAAACAAGGATGCAATCACATGGAAAATAGATGACATAACAGGTATCAGTCCAACAGTCTCTATCCACAGAATCGTGATGGAAAAGGAGCACAAGCCATCTATCCAGCCGCAACGCAGGCTAAATCCCCATATGAAGGAGGTTGTGCGGAAAGAGGTGATCAAGCTTCTTGATGTCGGCATTATATACCCAATCTCTGACAGTGTGTGGACCAGCCCTGTTTATGTTGTACCTAAGAAGGAGGGGACAACTGTAGTCCTCAACGAGAAAGACGAGTTGGTGCCCACAAGAACAATTACAGGGTGGAGAGTTTATGTTGATTACAGAAAGCTCAATGAAGCCACAAGGAATGATCATTTTCCATTACCCTTCATTGATCAGATGTTGGAGAGATTAGCTGGGTATGCCTTCTATTGTTTTCTCGACGGTTATTCAGGATATAACCAGATCGCAATTCATTGTGAGGACCAGGAGAAGACAACGTTCACGTGTCCGTATGGGATTTATGCTTACAGACGAATGCCGTTCGGGCTGTGCAACGCCCCAGCCACTTTCCTAAGATGTATGATGTCCATTTTCATGACATGGTGGAACGGACCTTAGAAATATTCATGGATGACTTCTCGGTTTATGGTAACTCATTTGATACATGTCTAAACAACCTCGAAGTCGTGCTTATGCGATGCAAGGAGACCCACTTGGTCTTGAATTGGGAGAAGTGCCACTTCATGGTCACGGGAGGAATTGTCCTCGGGCATAAAATTTCAAAAAAGGGGATGGAAGTGTGATGCGCGTTTTACGTATACGTGCATGTGAAGGCAAGTGTACCTTAGTCGTGTATCAAGTAATAAAGTGAAAGTAGAGTATCGTTCCCACGAGGATGGTGATTATAAGTACTAATCTCTTTGCTTACTATCTATTATTTAAACAACCGAAATGTAGAGTTTGTTGGACAGCCAAGCTAAGACTTAAGCAAGAAGTGAAATAAAAATTACACAAATTAAGTGAGAGATTACTTATAATAAAAGAAACTAAGGCTTCTAGCTTCACTTAACCTCTTTGCTTGGTAAAACACTTAACCCCTTTTAAGTTGTTTATCCTTTTTAAGATGGCGATTTTTCTTATTAACTAATAGTTCTCGAGATCGGTTCTAAACTCTCGACTAATTACTTTCCCTTGGTCCGGCTCAAGTAATTAATCAAGAGAAGCATTAAGTTTTCTTAGTTCCAAACCTTCGATTTATTACTTTCCCTTGGTCCGGCTCAAGTAATAAATCTAAGATTTGTAACAAGATTAAATCTAAACCTTTTTAACCTATTTTACCTTGGTCCGGCTAAAGTGATTACCTAAGATTCAAGAAAAACCGCTCGAGTAATTAGTTCTAAACTTTCGATTAATTACTTTCCCTTGGTCCGGCTCAAGTAATTAATCCAAAGAAGCATTAAGTTTTCTTATTTCCAAACCTTCGATTTATTACTTTCCCTTGGTCCGGCTCAAGTAATAAATTAAAGATTTGTAATAAGATTCATGAAAAACCTTGGAAAACTAATAAGCCACACTAAATGGTCATTAGGTCCAACTTATGAATTTCGATTAATCAATTTAATCACGGTCAATATAAACGATTAATTATATCCAAGTAGAGAGTTGGCTCATCTCCTACAAGCATTAAGAATCATAAGTTAGTTCTCCAAAAGGATAAAGATAACTTAAATAGGTTAAACGTAATTACCACATAATTAAGGTTAAGATCCACTTTTAGCCTTAGTTAAGAGGGGTTTAGCCCATCATTAGATTAAAACACATTTTAGAAAGATAGATAATAGTGTTCATATTAATAAAAGAGATTAAAGTTTAGAAGAAACCGTAGTGACGATTACCGAACGAACTTCTTCGATAACTTGAAACTTACTTTTATTAGATGAACTTTTGCACAAATAACACTCTAACAACAATAAGAACAACACAAACAACTAATTCTTAAGGATAAGAATCAACAAAATAACATTATAGAGGGAAGAATTAAGCCTAAGCTTGGTGTGTCTTCAAATGGCACCCAATGCCTCCTTTTATAGTAAAATGGTACACAAAATTCCAAAGACCAAGTCATCCTTATGGCCTCCCACTCCTTATCATCTGAATTTAGCATTTAAGAGAGCATGGGGGGAAGATTTTAATAATTTAGGAGTTGAAATGTCAAAGGAATCTTAGGCTTCAACATATTCATCAACTTTGGATAATTTTCTGGGCCTGATGCACTTCGAATTTGGAGATGATTATTATTAAACATTTGTTCATCTTTCTCTTAGCTTTCCAACGCATTTTGAATCGCCTCAATCCGAGTCCGTATGAGGAGAAAAGTTGAAAATACGAAAATGTGTCAAATCTGTCCTAGTGTGAACAATTAGACTCTTATCTTGCAGCACCTATCCGCGACGAAGTGCACGCTGGGTGTCACTAAAGATCCTCTTTTCTTGTCTCTTTTACTCCCGAGCTGCCGCCTTAAGCCCCGACTTGGTTATTTGTACCGAAAACCTTGCGAAAATGCCTAGAAAACACATAAAGTGGCTTAGATACATAAAATGAAGAAAAATACAAAAACCATCATTAAAATTTATTAAAATGGTACAAAATAGCTAGTAATTAAATACTAAAAATGCTATAAATTATGACGATAACAACACCCCCAAACTTAAGCTTTGCTTGTCCTCAAGCAAAGAAAAGCGGAAAACAATTTTATCGTCGAATAAGTTAACGTAAAGACAGGAATTATTTCAATCGAAAATGAGCAAAAATTCTATATTCAAATCTCGGACTATTTCTCTGGATAAAGTTATTTGCTTTTACACTCTTATTTTTCAAACCGACATTTTTCATTATGCTGAATAAAATTGAACCAATTTAAACACCTCGCATGGAAGTCACTCTTACGCTCAAGTGTTTAGGGCATTAAATGTTCGCTCAAATCCAATAAAAACACTAACTATTAAAAATTTGCATGGTCATCCAAATCTTTACCAAACGCGACCGACTATAAACACGATCAAAAGGTCTTTAATGGGTTGTAACGTTGGTTGAAGGTAAAGGTATGGAGAAGAGGAGATTTTTGGGTAAATAAATTCATGGGTAATTATTTGATAGATTCACAAGAGGAATTTTGTCTTTCGGAAATTCAGAATTTTTGTAACGGAAATCTCTCTTTTATTTTTATTTATAAATATATATGATACTATATATTTTTATTTTTATTTTTATATATTTTTTTTTCTTTTTTTTTGACTTTATATATATATAAATATCAATATGAATTTTATTTATATGTATATATATATATATATATATATAAAGTATGAAATATACGAAAATAGAGAGGTATAACCGTTATATATCGGTAGAAGTGTTTGTCTGAATTTCGTATTTATTGTGAATCATCATCTCAAGCATATTGGTTACTAATTACCCATAAATTTAGGTGGAACAAAAATGGTATTTATGAAGGGAATGCGGCTTGTAACGTGGTGAAATGAATGGAATGTCTAGGCTCGAAGGGGTGAACGACGGAAAATATGTTTAAGGTGGGCTATCATTTTGAGTATGAAAAGTGGGGGTAAAACAAGGAAGGCCTTAATCATGTCGTGTTTTGAGCTAGACGCGTGAGGTTTTGACCGGTATTTGATGCAAATTCTCAAGTTTCGTGTAATTATGGAACACTCGTGAGAAAAAAATGAAGCATTAGTGAATGCTTTTTAAATTAGGCTCAAAAACTCACTTTGGAAAGGTAATGTGTGCCAATTAACTCAATTTTATTCCTCAAAATGTAAATGTCGATTTGTTAAATACTGAGTGAAATCAAAAAAATTTACGTATTCAAAATAGTCCAAAATTCGTTTACAAAATTTAAGATTTTCAAATAAAGTTTCACCCTATCAAAATTTAACATTTATTCTAGACAAAATTTTGTTTGATTTTCTTGTTCGATTAAAGCAAAACTTTAGAGTGGGGTTTTTATTCAAAATTATTTAACAAAAATATTTATTTAAAAGCTAAATAAAGATAGTAAAAATAAAGAGAAAAATAAAGGTGGTGAAAATAAGGTACAAAATAACACCAAAGTAAAAATAAAGTGTAAAACAACATTAAAATTAGAGGTACGTCACACGACTGAAACAAAAGTAAGAAAATAACAATAAAAGAGAAAATAAAAATAACGTTCTATCCTTTACTCTCATCCCTCATTAGTGTAGTATTTAGTCCCGAAATACGAAATAAAAACTAACACTAAAGTAGAAAGTAAAGGATAGAAGGACTCCCTGTCGAAGGCAACTGTGAGGATTATAGTATGTGGGGTTGATCGGAGGTAGAAATTAAATGCTTAATGGAGGTTATCGCTGGAAAAGTCGCCGGAGATGGATGGAGGGATGGACGGCTGTGCTGCAAAAAAGAGAGAAGAAGTTAGAAATAAGGAAGAGAACAAAAGTGGGGGCATTAAGCCTCCTAATCACCCACCTCGAAAAGTCGACGAGGTGTACCTGTAGCCTTTTTTTTTTTTTTTTTTTTTTAAGACGAAAAACAAAACGAAAATAAAATTGAAATAAATATATATTATAAAAGTAAGAGTGAAAGTTGAGATAAAGAGGTTAGAAATATCGGGTTGCCTCCCGACAAGCGCTAAGTTTAACGTCGATCAGCTCGACGTTATTGAGTGGCTAGTTGCTCGTGGTCGGGGCATTGAGGTATACGACGGAATCGTTCATGCTTGTGTCTCCTGCCTCGTATAGTTTCACTCGTTGTCCGTTTACTTTGAATGGTGCCACACCTTCTCGTTGAACCGCGACCACTCCCGAAGGGAATGTTTCGGTTACTTCATACGGCCCGTGCCATCTCGACTTCAACTTACCGGGAAAAAGTCGTAACCGAGAGTTGTATAGAAGAACTTTATCCCCCGGTTTGAATGTTCGTGGAATGATATGCTTGTCATGCCAACGTTTAGTCCGTTCTTTATATAATTTCGCATTTTCGTATGACGAAAGGCGGAATTCATCGAGTTCGTTGAGCTGCATCAAACGTTTTTCTCCTGCAGAACACATATCAAAATTTAAAAACTTTAGAGCCCAAAACGACTTGTGTTCTAACTCTACGGGTAGATGGCATGCTTTTCCGAAAACTAGACGATACGGTGAGGCACCTATAGGGGTTTTAAAAGCCGTCCTATAAGCCCACAAAGCATCGTCTAACTTAATCGACCAATCCTTTCGGGATGAATTTACCGTTTTTTCTAAAATGCTCTTTAATTCCCGGTTTGATATTTCAACTTGACCACTTGTTTGGGGATGATACGGGGTGGCTACCCGATGGGTGACTCCGTATTTCGCCAACAATTGGTCAAATTGCTTGTTGCAAAAGTGCGTGCCACCATCACTAATGATTGCTCGGGGTGTTCCAAATCTAGTGAAGATGTTTTTCTTTAGGAACTTCGTAACCACCCGAGCATCATTAGTAGGTGAAGCAATCGCCTCTACCCATTTGGATACGTAATCAACTGCAACAAGCACAAATTGGTTACCAAATGAATTCGGAAAAGGACCCATAAAATCAATGCCCCACACATCAAAAATTTCACAAACCAATATACTCGATAGGGGCATTTCGTGTCTACGTGATATGTTACCCGTTCGTTGGCACTTATCGCAAGATTTTACGAACTCATATGCATCTTTAAAGATCGTAGGCCAATAAAACCCACATTGTAAGACCTTGGCAGCCGTACGGTTTGGACCGTGGTGGCCACCGGGTTCACGTGAGTGACAAAACTCAAGTATAGATTTTACCTCTTCTTCTAGGATACACCTACGAATCACATTGTCTCCACAAACCTTAAAAAGGAAAGGCTCATCCCATAGATAGTGCTTTGCATCGGCGAAGAACTTACGTCTTTGTTGGTATGTGAGCCCATGAGGAAGTATATTACCCGCTTAAAAGTTTACGAAATCGGCGAACCATGGTAGTGTTGATACGCTAAACAATGATTCATCTGGAAAGAACTCCTTGATCTCTCTTTGCACGTCGGTTCTATGTGGTTCAAACTCCAATCGTGAAAGGTGATCGGCAACTACATTAGCTACCCCTTTCGTGTCTCGTATCTCCAAATCAAATTCCTGGAGTAGGAGAACCCATCTGATCAATCTCGGTTTTGCATCCTGTTTAGATAAGAGATATTTTAGTGCGGAATGATCAGTGTAAACGATAACTTTTGAAAGCACAAGATAAGAACGAAATTTATCAAAAGCGAAAACAATTGCTAGTAGCTCCTTTTCGGTTGTTGTATAATTTTGTTGTGCTTCATTCAACGTCCTACTAGCAAAGTATATCGGTTGAAAATTCTTATCTTTTCGCTGTCCCAAACATGCTCCAACTGCTAAATCGCTAGCGTCACACATTAGTTCAAAAGGTAAACTCCAATTAGGACTAATCATTATTGGTGCATCAATTAACTTTTCTTTCAATAGTTCAAAGGCGGATAAGCATTCTTTAGAAAAGTAAAACTCAACATCTTTCATCAACAGTTGGGTCAATGGCTTTGAAATTTTCGAGAAATCTTTTATGAAACGCCTATAGAATCCTACATGCCCGAGAAAGCTTCGGATAGCCTTAACAGAATTAGGCGGTGGCAATTTTGCAATTACCTCCACCTTTGCCGGATCTACTTCTATGCCTTGACATGATACTTTATGGCCTAGAACAATTGATTCATTGACCATAAACTGCCATTTTTCCCAATTTAGAATCAAATTAGTATCTTCACATCTTTTAAGCACTAGTTCCAAATTATGCAAGCAACTATCAAATGTTTTTCCAAACACGAAAAAATCGTCCATGAAAACCTCCATGAAGTTTTCAATCATGTCATCAAAAATTGCCATCATGCACCTTTGAAAAGTAGCCGGGGCATTACATAATCCGAAAGGCATTCTACGATAGGAAAAAGTTCCACATGGACATGTAAAAGTTGTTTTCTCTTGGTCGCTTGGAGCAACCGGGATTTGCATGTATCCGGAATAGCCATCTAAATTACACATATAAGCATGTCCCGACAATCTTTCAAGCATTTGATCGATGAAAGGTAAAGGAAAATGGTCTTTCCGAGTGGCATCATTCAATTTTCGGTAATCAATACACATGCGCCACCCGGTTACCTTTCTTACCGGGATTAGTTCATTTTTTTCATTAGCTTGAACAGTTATACCTCCCTTTTTAGGTACGACTTGTACCGGACTTACCCAACTACTATCCGAGATTGGATAGATGATACCTGCATCAAGGAGTTTTAGAATTTCAGTTTTCACCACTTCCTTCATGCTTGGGTTTAGGCGTCTTTGAGGTTGGGCCGTCGGTTTAACTTGTTCTTCCATGAAAATTTTGTGTGTGCAAATAGAAGGACTTATTCCTTTGATGTCCGCCAATGTCCATCCGAAAGCTTTCTTGTGATCTTTGAGCACATTAATCAATTTCTCTTCCATTTCACCTGTCAAAGAAGAAGAAATTACAACAGGTAAGTTTGAGTTTTCACTTAAAAATGCATATTTCAAATGAGATGGTAAGGGTTTAAGGTCTAATTCGGGTGGCTCTTCCAATGATGATTTGGGCCTCGGTTTGTCCCCTCGAATGATTTTCTCATATTGGTCACGGATCCACATGCAATCCTCAGGGTCATAAGTCAAATTGGCAATTTCTCGATCTATCACGACCTCCTCTTGATTTGACCCGAGACCATTTAACATTACTTTTTCCAATGGGTCTTCACACATGTCATTCTGAAAAACATCTTTAACAACTTCGTCTGTTATATCAAGAAAGTTGCAATGGTCAATATTTTCGGAAGGATACTTTAAAGAATTGAAAACATTAAAAATCACTTCCTCATCTTGTAACCGGAGAATTAATTTCCCTTGTTGCACATCTATAAGTGTTCTCCCGGTTGCTAGAAAAGGACGACCCAAAATTATCGGGACTCGATCATCCTCCTCCATATCAAGAACAATAAAATCAGCCGGAAAGATGAATTTATCCACCTTAACCAACACATCTTCTACAAACCCTTTGGGGTATGCAAGAGAACGGTCGGCTAATTGTAAGGAAACCTTAGTGGGTTTCGGCTCTCCTAAACCCAATTTTCGAAAGATACTTAATGGCATGAGATTTATGCTTGCTCCAAGATCACATAGAGCTCTTTCGAAATACATACCACCGATAGTACACGGGATAGAGAAACTTCCCGGGTCCTTCAATTTGGGTGGTAGTTTATTGAGTAGGATAGCCGAACATCCTTCCGTTAATTTCACTGTTTCATTATCCTCCAATTTTCTCTTTTTGGAAAGTATATCTTTTAAAAATTTAGCATACATGGGCATATTTTCCAAGGCTTCCGCAAACGGAATATTTATATGTAATTTCTTGAAAATGTCGAGAAATTTGGAGAATTGCTTTTCTTGTTTCTCCTTGTTCAACCTTTGGGGAAATGGAATTTTTGTTTTGTAGGGTTGAACAAGTGGATCTGCAAAAAGCTTAGGAGGAGATGGATCTTGAGGTTGAGAAGTACTTACCTCATCCGTGGTATCTTTTACCTGTTTGCTCGGAGCCGATTGTAACTCTTTGTTGTTTCTCAATGTGATGGCTTTCACATACTCCCTTGGATTTGTTTCCGTGTTGCTTGGAAGGGATCCCATAGGACGTTCGGACATGGCTTTTGCTAATTGGCTTATGCTCGTTTCAAGCCCTTTTGTGAACGTCTCTTGATTTCTCTTCCATTCCTCCATACCTGCAAGACGAGATTCCATTTTTGCAAGAATTGTTACAATAGCCGAAGCTTCATCACCGTTATTTCTCTTTTCATTAGGATTAAATCCGGGTGGAGGTCTTTGCGGATTTTGCACATTTTGATTATTAGTCCATGAGAAATTAGGGTGATTTCTCCAACCATTGTTGTACGTGTTGGAATAAGGATTAGATTGCTTAAAATTTCCCACAAAGTTTGCACTAGCGGTATCCCCAAGGAATGGGTTTGCCGCTTGACAATCCTCACTCTTATGCCCATTTAAACCACATAAATCACACAAATTATTTTGGTTCAAATTAGCCATTAATAGATCCAATTTTTTATTTAACTCATCAATGCCAGATCTTGATGACGAATCAACCAAATATGTTCCCGCTCTTGTTTCGAGGTTTTTCTCCGCTTGCCAATGAGAGCACCTTTCCGCCAATTCTTGGATTAAATCATAAGCCTCCGTTTGGGTTTTCTTAAGAATGTTGCCACCTGCGGCGGAATCAATTGTGGCACAGTTAGCGGAAGATAAACCATTATAAAAAATACTAACCTGTTGCCACTTCTCAAATCCATGATGTGGGCATTTCTTCAATAGTCGATGAAATCGCTCCCACGCATCATATAGTGTCTCTCTCTCGGTTTGGCGAAAAAAACTTATCTCGTTTTTGTACATCGCCGTTTTAGATGGAGGGAAGTACTTAGCTAAGAATTTCTTAACTAACTCATCCCATGTTCCAATGGATCCGGCCTCGAGAGAATCCAACCAGTCAGCTGCATCATCCCTTAAAGAAAAAGAAAACAATTTTAGTTTAATAGCTTCTGGTGGTACCCCATTTTGCTTAAGCATAGAACAATGTTTAACAAATTTATTTAAATGGGAGTTTGGATCTTCTCTCGGATCTCCGCCAAATTGACCGGAGTTTTGTATAAGTTGGATCATTGCCGGCTTGATCTCGAAGTTGTTTGCTCCAATGGTAGGTTCCACGATACTTGAATTCATGTCCAAACGGTTCGGAGTGAGTAGATCCATGATGGAACGTTCCTCTTGCGCCATGTTTGCTCTTCGATTAGCCAAGTTCCTGTGAAAAGTACGCTCAATTTCAGGATCGGGCAATAATAAAGGCCAACTTAAACTTCTTGTGTTCATAAAAACAACAAAAATAAAAGAAAATAAAACGTCTAAATTAATAGAAGCTCGACTAGATTAATATTATAATTCTACTATCCCCGGCAACGGCGCCAAAAACTTGATGCGCGTTTTACGTATACGTGCATGTGAAGGCAAGTGTACCTTAGTCGTGTATCAAGTAATAAAGTGAAAGTAGAGTATCGTTCCCACGAGGATGGTGATTATAAGTACTAATCTCTTTGCTTACTATCTATTATTTAAACAACCGAAATGTAGAGTTTGTTGGACAGCCAAGCTAAGACTTAAGCAAGAAGTGAAATAAAAATTACACAAATTAAGTGAGAGATTACTTATAATAAAAGAAACTAAGGCTTCTAGCTTCACTTAACCTCTTTGCTTGGTAAAACACTTAACCCCTTTTAAGTTGTTTATCCTTTTTAAGATGGCGATTTTTCTTATTAACTAATAGTTCTCGAGATCGGTTCTAAACTCTCGACTAATTACTTTCCCTTGGTCCGGCTCAAGTAATTAATCAAGAGAAGCATTAAGTTTTCTTAGTTCCAAACCTTCGATTTATTACTTTCCCTTGGTCCGGCTCAAGTAATAAATCTAAGATTTGTAACAAGATTAAATCTAAACCTTTTTAACCTATTTTACCTTGGTCCGGCTAAAGTGATTACCTAAGATTCAAGAAAAACCGCTCGAGTAATTAGTTCTAAACTTTCGATTAATTACTTTCCCTTGGTCCGGCTCAAGTAATTAATCCAAAGAAGCATTAAGTTTTCTTATTTCCAAACCTTCGATTTATTACTTTCCCTTGGTCCGGCTCAAGTAATAAATTAAAGATTTGTAATAAGATTCATGAAAAACCTTGGAAAACTAATAAGCCACACTAAATGGTCATTAGGTCCAACTTATGAATTTCGATTAATCAATTTAATCACGGTCAATATAAACGATTAATTATATCCAAGTAGAGAGTTGGCTCATCTCCTACAAGCATTAAGAATCATAAGTTAGTTCTCCAAAAGGATAAAGATAACTTAAATAGGTTAAACGTAATTACCACATAATTAAGGTTAAGATCCACTTTTAGCCTTAGTTAAGAGGGGTTTAGCCCATCATTAGATTAAAACACATTTTAGAAAGATAGATAATAGTGTTCATATTAATAAAAGAGATTAAAGTTTAGAAGAAACCGTAGTGACGATTACCGAACGAACTTCTTCGATAACTTGAAACTTACTTTTATTAGATGAACTTTTGCACAAATAACACTCTAACAACAATAAGAACAACACAAACAACTAATTCTTAAGGATAAGAATCAACAAAATAACATTATAGAGGGAAGAATTAAGCCTAAGCTTGGTGTGTCTTCAAATGGCACCCAATGCCTCCTTTTATAGTAAAATGGTACACAAAATTCCAAAGACCAAGTCATCCTTATGGCCTCCCACTCCTTATCATCTGAATTTAGCATTTAAGAGAGCATGGGGGGAAGATTTTAATAATTTAGGAGTTGAAATGTCAAAGGAATCTTAGGCTTCAACATATTCATCAACTTTGGATAATTTTCTGGGCCTGATGCACTTCGAATTTGGAGATGATTATTATTAAACATTTGTTCATCTTTCTCTTAGCTTTCCAACGCATTTTGAATCGCCTCAATCCGAGTCCGTATGAGGAGAAAAGTTGAAAATACGAAAATGTGTCAAATCTGTCCTAGTGTGAACAATTAGACTCTTATCTTGCAGCACCTATCCGCGACGAAGTGCACGCTGGGTGTCACTAAAGATCCTCTTTTCTTGTCTCTTTTACTCCCGAGCTGCCGCCTTAAGCCCCGACTTGGTTATTTGTACCGAAAACCTTGCGAAAATGCCTAGAAAACACATAAAGTGGCTTAGATACATAAAATGAAGAAAAATACAAAAACCATCATTAAAATTTATTAAAATGGTACAAAATAGCTAGTAATTAAATACTAAAAATGCTATAAATTATGACGATAACAAAGTGGACAAAGCAAAAGTAGAAGTAATAGAAAAGTTAGTTGTTCCGGCCAGTGTAAAAGATGTGCGAAGTTTTCTGGGGCACGCAGGGTTTTATCGCAGGTTTATCAAAGATTTTTCAAAGATTGCGCTTCCCTTGTCTGCCTTACTTCATAAGAATTTTCCTTCAATACAAGCTGTTTAAAGGCATTTGAGCTCTTAAAAAGCAAGCTGGTCAACTCACCTATATTGGCAGGACCTGACTGGGATCAACCTTTTGAAATGATGTGCGACGCGAGCGATACTTAAGTTGGTGCAGTTCTTGGACAAAGGATAGAGAAAAAGTTTCGGCCAATTTACTATGCAAGCAAGACATTAAACGAGGCCCAACAGAACTACACCACTACAGAGAAGGAGCTTCTTGCAGTTGTATATGCCTTCGACAAATTTCGACCCTACTTGGTGTTATCCAAAGTGGTTGTGCACACAGATCACGCTGCGTTGCGATACTTGTTCGCGAAAAAGGATGTTAAGCCTAGGTTAATCCGCTGGCTATTACTGCTTCAAGAGTTTGATCTCGAAATTCAGGATAAAAAGGGAATGGAAAATGTCGAGGCTGATCATTTGTCAAGGATTTCTCACCAAGACAGTCAGGAACAACCAGAGATTTTGGAAAGGTTTCCAGACGAGCATCTATACACCGCACAGCCTGCGCCATGCAAATGCATCTAAATTATGCATTGAATTTTTCTGAGTGGGCCAAATCTCCATTGAAGCTATCAGTAATATTGATCATTTTTTCCGTGAAGAATTCAATTAAGTTAGGAAAAGAAACAATTTTCTTCTCAAAGATTTCTTCATTCCTCCACTTCCAAATCTGGTAACAAACAATAACAAAGAAAATATCACCATGCTCGAGGATACCCAACAACTTCCCACTAACTCCATCTATAAACCAATCCTAATCGGAGCGAGCTAAGAAAGTGGGAAGCAGGTTGTGAGGGAGAACTTTCCTCCACACCTCTTTACTACTAGCACAGTCCCTTAGAGCATGGCAAATAGTTTCCATATGCCCTCTACATTTGCTGCACGCACCTGAGTCCACCAGATGCCATCTATTTCTATCCGAGTTAGTGAGCAGTCTGTTTTTAACAGCAAGCCACAGGAAGCTCCTAATATGGTAAGGAATTTTCAAAGCCCAAATGGTTTTCCAAACTTCAAAATGAGGATCCGAACCATTAAGGTTGAAAGCCTCAAAGGCAGACTTGCAGGAATACGCCCCATTGTTTGACACAGCCCAACAATGACTATCCCTATCTTCCTCCCTATTACTTATCTTCACCCCTCTAATTCTTAGGAGAGTATCCAGGTTCAAAAAGGATTCAAATTTAGCCCAAATCCAATCTCCTTTAGAATGCACCACATCAGCGATCTTCCAATTTCGAATATTACTAGGCGGCTGGGATCTACACACCTCTAATAAGGATTTGCCTCCAATCCAGATATCATTCCAGAAGCTGATGGACTTCCCATTCCCTACCTCCCAACCTATCCCAGAGCAGAACTCTGAAAACACAGAACTGAGGCCTTTCCAAAGAAAAGAACAATTGACCACCCTCTCCTTGGGACCCCCAAAAATCTTATCTTTTCTATATTTGCCACAAAGGAGACGAACCCAAAGAGAATAGGGGAATTGCCACATTCTCCACAAAAG